>NC_069081.1:26442439-27042439 GCF_025698485.1 Gossypium arboreum
ATGATGCGGTTGTGAATTGCAAAAGCAAGACTATTGAATTGAGATGCATAAATAACGAGATGATCCGAGTTGAGTCTACGGACTTGAAGGGTTGCCACCTGTAATATCATCAATGTTGGCCCAAAATATGTAAGAAAAGGGTGCGAAGCATACCTTGCGTATGTACTTGATGATAAGAAGTTAGAAATAAAACCCGAATCAGGCTGGTGGTTTGTGAATACCGGATGTTTTCCCAAGAATTAGGGTTTGCCACTGCTCGGAGATAGAGTTTGGTATTGAGCTTGTACCTAGGACCACACCGATTTCGATAGCTCCGTATCGTATGGCACCAACGAATTAAAGGAGTTGAAAGCTCGGTTGCAAGAGTTGGTGGATAGAGGCTTTGCTCGCTTGAGTTTTTCACCTTGGGGTGCACCGGTGTTGTTTGTGAAAAAAGGACGAAACCATGAGGTTGTGCATCGACTATCGTCAACTTAATAAAGTGACAATAAAGAATAAATATCCGCTATCACAGATCGATGATTTGTTCGATCAACTGAAGGAGCCTCGGTGTTTTCAAAAATAGATTTGAGATCGGGCTATTATCGATTCATAATCCGAGATTCGGATATACCCAAAACTGCCTTCAGAACGAGATATGGTCACTACGAATTCTTAGTGATGCCGTTTGGGCTCACTAATGCCCCTGCGGTATTTATGGATTTGATGAATCGGATCTTCAGATCATATTTGGATCGGTTCGTAGTGGTGTTCATTGACGACATCTTGGTCTATTCAAGAGATGAGACCGAACATGCGGAGCACCTGAGATTAGTGTTGCAAATTTTACGGATAAGCGATTATATGCTAAGTTCAAGCAAGTGTGAGTTCTGGTTAAGAGAGGTTAGCTTCTTGGGTCATGTGGTATCTGCATCGGGTATTCGAGTCGACCCGAGTAAAATTTCAACTATACTTAACTGGAAGCCTCCGAGAAATATTACTGAGGTTCGGAGCTTTTTGGGACTTGCCGGTTACTACCGACGGTTTGTAAAAGGATTCTCGATGATAGCCACACCCATGACGAAACTGCTTCAGAAGGATGTCAAGTTTGAATGGACGGAAAAGTGTCAGAAAAGTTTCGATCAATTGAAAACTCATTTAACTAAGCTCCGGTTTAGTGCAGCCCGAATCTGGCAAAGAGTTTGTCATTTATAGTGACGCCTCCCTACTTGGGTTAGGTTGCGTATTAATGCAAGAAGGTCGAGTTGTGGCCTACGCGTCGAGACAATTAAAGCCACATGAGAAAAATTATTCGACCCATGATATCGAATTGGTCGCCATCGATTCGCCTTTAAAGATATGGCGACATTACTTATTTGGTGAGAAGTGCCATGTATTCGGATCACAAAAGTCTCAAATATTTGATGACTCAAAGAGACTTAAATCTGCGACAAAGACGTTGGCTCGAGTTGTTAAAAGATTACGAGCTTGTCATTGATTATCACCCGGAAAGGCTAATGTGGTTGCGGATGCCTTAAGCTAGAAATCACCGCTTGTTTTACGAGCAATGAATGTACACTTGTCTATTCTACCCGACAATGTGTTAGTAGCAATTAAAGGCCAAACCATTGTTGACTCATCAAATTCGTGAAGCTCGAAAGTTGATGATGAGTTGGTTGCAAACGGGTGAGTGTGTTCGAACAAGGAATCGGAGTTTCATATTGGTGATGACGATTGTTTGAGGTTCGAAGTCGTCTGTGTTCCAAAGAATTGAACTTATTTCAATGATTCGAACGAAGCCCATTGTAGCCGAATGGCAATCCACCCGGGAGTACGAAGATGTACAACGATTTGAAACGACGGTTTTGGTGGCATGGTATGAAACGAGACATCTCCGACTTTGTTTGAGATGTTTAATATGTCAACAAGTGAAAGTGGAACATCAAGTGCCTTGAGATTACTTCACCGATTACGATACCCGAGTGGAAATGGGATCGAGTCACAATGGACTTTGTGTCCGGACCGCCATTGTCGTGAGCAAGAAGGATGCGATTTGGGTTGTTGTTGATAGATCGACTAAGTCGGCTCACTTTATCCCCCGTGCGTCGGATTTTCATTGGATAAACTAGCTGAATTGTATGTTTCTCAGATTGTGAGATTACACGGGGTACCAATTTCTGTGGTGTCGGATAGAGATCCGAGGTTTCACCTCGCGATTTTGGAAGAGATTGCAAGAAGCTTTAGGTACCAAGTTGCATTTCAGCACCGCCTTTCACCCCCAAACCGATGGTCAATCCGAGCGGATAATTCAGATACTTGAGGATATGTTGAGATGTTGCATCCTCGAGTTCGATGGTTCATGGGAACGGTACTTACCTTTGATTGAATTAAGCACAACAATAGTTTTCAATCAAGTATTAAGATGGCGCCTTACGAGGCCTTGTACGGCGTAAATGCCGTACACCATTGTTTTGGACCGAGCTCGGTGAGAACAAAATTTTGGAGTGGATTTGATTAAAGATGCTGAATGTAAAGTAAAAGTAATCCGTGAAAATCAAGATAGCCTCCGATCGTCAAAAGTCGACGCGGATCTCAAAACGAAAAGACATTGAGTATCAAGTGGAGATAAAGTTTTTCTTAAAGTTTCGCCTTGGAAAAGATACTCGATTTGGCCGTAAAGGCAAATTGAGCCCGAGGTTCATCGGGCCATATGAGATATCCGAACGAGTCGGTCCGATTGCATATCGTTTGATTTTGCCCCCGAACTTGAAAAGATTCACGACGTCTTTCATGTTTCGATGCTTGACGCTATAGGTCGATCCGTCGCACGTAATTAGTCCATCGAGGTTAAAATTCAAGCCGATATGAGTTATGAAGAAGAACCGATACGTATCCTAGCTCGTGAAGTGAAGGAGTTGCGAAACAAAAGGGTTCCATTAGTAAAAGTGTTATGGCTCAAACACGGGATGGAAGAAGCTACTTGGGAACCCGAGAACTCTATGAAGGAGCGATACCCAAACCTATTTACGGTAAGATTTCGGGACGAAAATTTCTTAAGTGGGGAGAGTTGTGACCTTTAAACGACCCTAGTCGGAATGTGGTTTCGGGACCACAAAACCGAGGCATAAAAATAATTTGATATTTATTTTGATGCCTATAATATGTGTTAACTCATGTGTGACATTTTGATGCTTTAATTTAGAGTTATAAATGTGAATTTCACTAGAAAGGACCTAGTAGAAAACTTTGAAAGTATGATGGGGAAATGTATGATGACTAATTAAAGCATGCATGCAAAACAATGGCCTTGCATGTCAAATACCCCCTTTTACAAGTGATGGCCGGCCATGACAAGGAGTATGGGCTAAACATGTCATGAAACATGTTTTGTTGGTGCATTAGGGGAAACAATAAACAAATAAGCATGGGTAGTAAAGAAAAAAAATGTGTGTGTGTGAGTGAAACCCCCCATTGCAGTACATGGAAGAAAAGAAAAGAAAAAATTTTGCTCATCCGTTTCATTCTCTCTTGACCGAAAATACTAGAGGGAAGGGAGGAATTTTGCTTCATGCTTGGGTTGGAAGAGGATTAGGAAGAGGTTTGGCTATATTTGCATCAAGATTAAGGTATGTTTGATGTTGTGCCATGAGATTCATGCATGTTTTGGTTGTTAACTTGATGTTCTTATTAGCCCATGGTTCAAATCTTTGTTATATCATGGGGATGGTATTTGGCCAAGGTGGATTTTGAGTTAATGCCATTGCATGTTAAATATGAAGCTTGATGATGATACATGTGATGGTGGATTGAGGACTCTTAGATTTTCTTTGAGCATTTTGAATGATATACTAAGTTCTTTGTGTAATCATGACCAAAATTATGGTGTTGTGATGTATTCGCCATGGTGCATCCCCAAGTGTGATTTATGCTCTTTGCATGGAGAGTAAGATTTGTGTTTCAAATCATGTTCATGTTTAGTTACAATCAACTTGAGATTCGGCTCTAGCATACATATATGTATATATGTTTGAGCATGATGTATTGGTATGACGATATACTATCTTAAGGTATATACTTACTTATGATGATGTTTTGGTTATGAAGGAAATGATAGATGTGTATTGAGTTACAATATGGAAAGGTATTAGTTAGTAAAATGTATGCTGTTTTTGTGTGGTAATAAGTGCATAAATGGCCTCAACATGGACATGCATATTCTACCACATGAAGGAAATTGGTGAGCATGTATTCGGTTAGAGGCAACCATATTGAAGCCTTATCTTGGCTTAGATTGTTGACTAAATGGGTAATAAGTGAGGATGGTTGCGAATATACAAACATACATATGCATGTGTAATTGAATTCGAATGTTTAGCGAGATGGTTAAACTAGTTGATTTATTGATTAAGCTCAAGGAGTTAAAGAAGGAGAATCAAGCAAGGGAAAGGCGAAGGTCATCGAGTAGCCGACTTGGACTATTTTACCCAACACAAGGTAAGTCATTAAGCATATATTTGATATTGCTTAAATGATTGTAATATCTATGCAATTGTGTTTAATGAGATGAAATATATACAAATGTATGTGTATGAAAAGATGATAATGTTGAACGAAAAGAGATAGTGAAATGTGTAGGAAGTTTGCTTGGCACTAAGTGTGCGAGAAATAGATGTGTACGGTGATTGAGATTGGCCTTGAGTGTGCGAGCTTGTAATGTACGGCACTAAGTGTGAGAGTTTGGACTATATGGCACTATGTGTGCGGGCTTGAATCATATGGCACTAAGTGTGCGTGATTGAGTATTAAGCATTATGTGTGCGAACTGTACACATATCTCCGATTGAACATTTATATGGAGGCATGACTTTATCAAGATGAGTATGGACAGCGGAAAGAGTAAGTACCTTGAGTTCATGGCTAATAGATGCTATGTTCATGCTCGGGTGGAGTTGGTAAGATTTAAATCTATGTGATGATTTCAATTGCATTCCGTAAATAAGGTATCGTGGAATAGATGAAAGTTCATTTGATTGCATGATTGTTGCGGAAATGAAATGATGTATGGAAATTGCTTCAAATATCCTATTGAACAGTATATGAAATGTAAATGTATGACTTGGTATGAGATTGATCCGAAGATCTAAGGAACTATGGTATAGTTCGGTATGGTGGAACATTTGGCCTTGTTTCATTATTTCATTTTATGATAATTGTATTAATGGATGGTTGTGGAATGCTTTTGACTTCTTGAGTTATAAACTCACTCAGTGTTTTCTTGTCACCCATTTTAGGTTCCTTGGGCTCGTCTCCTTTTGGGTGTTCAGAATCATCAACGAAGTCATCACACCGTGAGCAATTTTTGGTATTGTCTTCTTAGTCGACTTAGGAGAACATTTGGCATGTATGAGCTATTTTGTTTTGTTAAATTTTGGGTTGTAAACTTTAAGCCATGTGAAAATGGCCTATGTGGTCGTTTGAGTGGGATACTAGAATCTATAGCCACGAGTCTTAGAAACCTTGATTTTGATAAGGTGGCCATAATTTGTGTCACGTATGATGGATGAGTAGTAAGGCCAAGGAAGGATTCATGAAATTGGCATAGTCTACTGCAGTAACTGTTGCGGACAGCAGCAGTGATATGAGATCAAAAAATCACTAAAAATAGTAGAAGTGGAATTAATAGCTAAAACAATTACGTACTCGAAGCTTGATGGGTCTATTTTCATATGGATGAAACAAAACGACCATATGAGCTGTATTTTAAGAGATATTAAAGTTCTCGTGAAACAGGGCCAGAACGGTTTCTGGATCCCCTGTTCCGACTTTGCAAAATCATTGTAAATTAACCAGAGATAATTAGGAGTCATGCCATATATGTGTAGATTCCTCTCTGAGTCTAGTTTCTATAAAAACAAATGGCATCAGTATTTAAGCCCTGTACAGGGAGATATCCAATTCGTAACGCACAAAGGTCAGTGTAGTCGATCCCTGCAACAGGGGAGACTTTAACTAATAAACTGTACTAATTGGCTTGACCAAAAATTCTAGCAAAAAATCTGTAGATGGACCTATGAGTCTAGTTTTAGGGAAAAATTACGAAACTGATTTTCGAGTTGTAAAACTCAAGATATGATTTTTGAAGCGACTAGTACGCAGATTGGCAGCTTGTCTGGGAAATTCTCAATAAGTGGTTTGAAGTCTGTTAACACCTCGTGTTCGACTCCGGCGACGGTCTCGGGTTCGGGGTGTTACAGATACACATTTCATATATTCATTCCTTTCTCAGAATGCCCGTTGAACCGTTTGAAATCAATAAGGATACTCAGATAGCTCAAAAAGCTCATACAATGCCGACATCCCAGACGTGATCTTACATGCCATCAAATATCGATGCCACTATCCTAGACAGGGTTTTACACGAAATCAAATATGATGCCGATGTCCCAGACATGGTCTTACATGTAAATAATAAGTCGATACCAACATCCTAGACGTGGTCTTACATAAGAACACACATCGGGGAGATGTATAATAGTTATATTTGTCCAATCTCCCCGGCATTGGCAAAAAAGGAAAGGTTAGGCTAAACCGGTAATCGACTGATACCATACTAATGCACTCAAGCACTGCAACGATCCTAGTGGAGCTGACAGGCTAAGTTAGATATCTATCGATAGATTATTCAATGCTATCTCTAAAAACATATTAGAAAATCTAGGACAATGTAAAGCCTTAGAGGATTCATCATTGTTCAAAAGCATATAAGCAATAATAATTCAATTCAAAACACATTTATTTGTATATTGACTTACCTCGTACGGTTTCGAGCGAACAGAATCGACTACTCGATGATTTTCAACTTCCTCTGATCTAATTCCTTTTTCTTTTCTTCTTGATCCATATAAATTCAAATTTAACTCTTTTATTCACGAAATCATTCAAATTCATCCACAAACACAAATTTAGGGCATTTTACAGATTAGCCCTCACATTTTCACACTTTGACAATTTCGTCCCTAATTCTTAAAATCACAAAATACTCAAAATTTCTACAAACACTTTCTTATCCGAATATACATGATGTTCATATAAGCCCATATATTTCATTTATTTTACCCTAAAATCTTGTTTTTACAATTTAGTCCCAAATTACTCAAATTTATCAAAAATTCAAAGACAAAATATATTAACCCAAAATCAAGCTTACATATAATATCATCAAACTTCACAAAAACTCATAGTTTCATCAATGGCATAACTCAAAATCTTCACCAAAATCAAAAATTGAGACATGGGCTTGATAAATTACTAAATAACGATCACAAAAACGTAGAAATTATCAAAAACTGATCGAAATACATACCTCAATCAAGCAAAATCTTAGCCGAACCCTAGCAAGCTTTTATCTTTTCTATTTCCTTTGATTTTAGGCAAACACAATATAAAATGGCCTAATTTCATACTTTATTTTAATTATAATAGATTTATTTCATTATTTACTTATTTACCCTTTATAATTAAACACATAACTCATATTAATTAAGGCCATTAATGTCCACTCATACTTCCAATAGTCCAATATCAACATAAGGACCTTTCATTTAAAAAGATATAGCAAATAGGCATTTTCACAATTAGAAGGTCACTTTTACATTTTACGCGATTAGGCCCTTTTATCAAATTAAGCACGCAAATGATAAAATTTTCATACGAAACTTTGACACATGCTAATTCACATATTATAAACACGAAAATATTATTAAAATATTTTTCTGACTCGAATTTGTGGTACCAAAACCACTATTCGGACTAGGGTCTAAACTAGGCTGTTACAATTGTTTCTTCACATTGCCTTAGTACCTTGGCTAAATTGGCTAGGCAATCATCATATGTATCTCCACATTCTGAAAAATCATCCATAAAAACTCTAAATATTTCTCAACCATGTTAGTAAAAATAGACATCACACATATTTGAAATGTAGCAGGTACATTGCATAAACCAAATGGCATTCGCCTAAATGCAAATGTACCGTACGGACAGGTGAATGTTGCCTTGTGTTGATCTTCTGGTGCTACTGTAATTGTGATTATACCCCGAGTATCCATCAAGAAAATAGTAATAGTCTCACCCCGCGAGTCTATCCAGCATCTGATCCAAAAATGGCAAAGGAAAGTGATCTCTCCTTGTCGCATTGTTCAACTTCCGGTAGTCGATGCAAATTCTCCATCCCGTAACCATCCTAGTCGATATCAACTCGTTATTCTCATTTTCAATGACCACGATACCTCCTTTCTTCAGTACGCGCTGGACCGGACTTACCCATGAATTGTTTGATATAGGGTAAATTATGCCAGCATCTAGCCACTTGATGATTTCTTTCTTTACTACGTCCTTCATGATGGGGTTCAGTCTTTGTTGTCCATCAATTCCCTTTCTTGCCATCTTCTAGTATGATCTTATGCATGCATACAGATGGACCAATACTGTGAATATCGGCTATGGTCCATCTGATAGCCTTCTTGAATTGTTTCAATACAATGATGAGTTTCTCTTCTTGCTCATTGGTTAATTCAGCTGAAACAATCACAGGCAAAGTAGAAGCGTTACCTGAATAAACATATTTTAAAATGTGAAGGAAGTACCTTGAGTTCTAGTTTAGGTGGTTCCTCAATTGACGCTTTTGGTTGGGCATAATCCGTATTCTCTAACTCTAAAGATTCAAAACGAGATTGCAGATTAGATCCCCTTTGATTAGTTTCTAGCAAAGCTAAGCATTCATCCTCCTCTTCGTCATTTTAATGGTCTAATGTCAAAATTTGTTCTAATGGATCCTCAACATAGTTGAGTTCCTTCTCCATGATTAAATCCTCTAAATCAAACACTGCAGAACAATCATAAATTGTGTTAGGAAATTGCACGGACTTAAAAACGTTAAATGTTACCTGATCATCCTAAACATGCATAGTAAGCTCACCCTTCTGGACATCAATAAGGGTCCTTCCAGTTTCTACGAACGATTTTTCTAGGATGATTGGCACCTCTTTGTCTGCTTCAAAGTCTAGAATCACAAAGTTAGCAAGAAAGATAAATTTGTCTACATGTATCAATACGTCCTCAATTTTTCCTTCTGGATGTACCAAGGACCGATCTGCTAATTGAAGTGTAACCGTAGTCGGCCTAACTTCACCTATCCCTAACTTCCTAAATATTGACATAGGCATCAAGTTGACACTCGCACCCAAGTCACATAGTGCCTTACCACAATATGTTGCTCCAATATTGCAAGGTATGGTAAAACATCTAGGATCCTTCAATTTTAGGGGCAGTTTGTCTTAAAGATATGCACTGCATTCCTTTGTCAAGGCTACCATCTCAAATTCTCCAAGTCTTTATTTTTTAGACAAGATATCCTTCATGAATTTGATGTAGTTCGACATTTGTTCAAGTGCTTCAACCAACAGGATATTGATATTAAGTTGCTTGAGTATGTCTAAGAACTTCTTGAATTGAATTTCCTACTTCTGCTTCTAAAATATTTGAAGGTAAGGTGGTGGAGGCTTCTTTACTGGAACTGGTTGATTCATCTTCTGTGGCAATTCTGCATCTAACAAAGTTGTTAGTTGATCAGAATTAACTGGTTCTAAAGTTACTTTGTTGGATTTTATAGATTTTGGTTTTGGTGAAATTGGAATTTCAACACTCAGTTGAACTTCCTCTGAGTCTTGAGCATTGGCTGGCTCCTTTTGAACTTCAACGGTGTTGGGCTCTAATGTCTTTCCGCTCCTCAATGTCAATGCTTTATAATGCTTCTTCCCTGGATTCCTCAAATTCTTTGTATCATTAGGTAAAGTACCTTATGGTTGGTTTCTGAGTTCAGTTGCAAGCTGACGCATTTGGTTTTCCAGGTTTTTCAATGTAGCTGTTTGGCTTTGGATTAAAGCATCATTCTTGGCCATGTACGCCTTCAACATGTTTTCTAAGCCATTGGATGGCTAAACTTGATGTTGTTTCTAAACTTGTTGGGTAAAAATAGGTCACTGGGTTGGTCTAGGTTGGGCATATGTGTTACTGGGTCCAGCCCCTAGGTTACTCTAGGAGAAATTAGGTTTGTTTCGCCAGGATGGGTTGTAGGTATTAGATTCTAGTTACCCATGTAATAAAAGGATTCTGGGTTCGATAGACATTCTTTGAACAGATGTAATTCCCCACAATAGACACAGGCTACATTTTCAAATTGATTCGGTAGCTGTGCTACAAAACTATTAAACCCATTAGTGGTAAATTTTTTAAGCATTGAGGATATTAAGGATACCTGAGATGTGAGTGAAGTGAGAGCGTCTACTTCATGTATTCCAGCGACTCGTCTTCCTAATTTTGATCGATTGGTTGGCCATTTATAATTGTTGCTGGCAATCCTCTCAATGATTTCATAAGCCTCATTATCAGACTTAGAAAGGAAAGCACCATTAGAAGAAGCATGAACTACCATCCTCGTGTAGGCATTGAGACTATTATAAAACGTCTCAAGTTAGATGCAATGTGGAATTTCATGATGAGGGCACTTCCGTAATAATTCTTTTTACCTTTCTTATGCCTCATACAAGGACTCATCATCCATTTGTTGGAAGGCAGTGATCTTATTCCTCAACTTAGCATTCTTGCTAAGCGGGAAATACTATGAGAAATCTTTCTACTAACTCTTGCCATGTGGAAATTGAATTTTGTGGCAATGAGTTCAATGAGGCTCGAGCTCTGTCCCTTAGTGAATACGGGAACAACTTCAATCGTAATGCGTCCTCGGGTACTTTGGCTAACTTGAAAGAGTCACTCACCTCCATAAATAGTCTTAAGTGGAGATGAGGATCTTCGGTAGGCATGCCACTGAATTGACCCATAGTCTAAAGCATTTGCAACATCACTAGCTTCAGCACGAATTGTTGTGCCTCAATTTTGGGTCTCCTAATACCTGGATTAAGATCATGAATCACTTGCACGACATACTGTCTTAAAGCTCTATCCCTATCATCAGCAATAAGGATAGGATTTTGAGCAGTGTTTGCTTGGTTTCCTTGATTTAAATTTTCAAGGTTCATCTCATCAGTACTTCTCTGATTCGCTTGTCTTCTTCGCTGTCGAAAGTTCTTTCGATCTCAGGGTCTACAGGGAGTAAATCGATAATTTGGTCAATACTCATAGAAACCTAAAATAATCACAGAAAGATTAATTAAGTTAAAATTGAACAGAAAAATAAAACAAAAATGCAAAACTAACAAATTCACAAATAATGACTTTTTAAAATGGTCCCAGGCAATGGCGACAAGAACTTGGAACGACAAAAATGTGCAAGTGTACACAATCGCGACAAGTAATAAAGAGACAAGTAAATGTCAAGTTATCGTACCTACAGGGACTGTGAAAAGAATTATTTATGAATGCTATTTAAAACACTTTGGTGAAGAAAAATATTTTGTTTGAAGAGGGTGATTAAAAACTAAGATTTTAAACTAAGTAAACTAAATAAATAAATCTCAAATGCATGATTTCAAAATACGAGTTTTATCAAGATGACATAATTGTGTTAGATTAATTACATTTCTTAACTTAAAATTATTAAACTCATGTTTATATTGTTACAAATAAATTCACGGCAACTCGGTAACTTGCTAACTTATGAACATAGTCACCTACCAAAATCCAGTCATCTCTTGACTATATCCCTATGTCAATTCAACCAATCAAACAAATCTTAATAGAAAAATATGTTATTGCACATACATACTTATTAAATAGAAATAATCTCTTGTACATATCCTTATGTCAATTCAAACGATTAATTAAATCTAATAAGCACATAAAAGACTACGTGAGGTAACAAGGTATTCCTACCTTCAAATAGTTTAATCACAATAATCTTGCAAGTTATGCAAGGCAAATGTATCGTTAGATACCATTGCTAATTTAACCCTCATCTACCTTAGAAGATTAAACATGCACTAATTAAGTATTGTGTCCATTAATTACAATTTCAGTTCGTTTAAATAATTAATTCATTAGCTACCTCACAATTGTAATGCAAGAATAACTTAGTCATGATTTTATTTAATCAAGCATCTTACTGAGGCCTATAACAACATAAACACAATTTTAACAATTTTAGCAGACGAAATGCGATCAACCTAACACAAATTAGATTCAAGCTAAATTGATTAAATTAACGATTCCAACAACATAAATATCCATAGATATATTCATCATAACAACAACAAAAATTAAAGAGATAGGGAACAAGAATCAAATTCGGTGTTTTTCTGTGGCTTGATTAGTTTGCTCCGTTCTTCCTTCTCCATTGTCCTCGTCGACCAAGGCTGCTATGAACACTTAATTGCTGCTCCAAATGGTTGATGAATGCCCCTTTCCATGAGGAGAAATCGACAAGAGAGCAAGGGATTTTGGAATGGAAAAGAAAATAGAAAGTGGAGAGAAGAGAGAAAATATGTGAATGCTTGAGATGTGTTTCAAATGACCAGCCTAAGGGGGTTTTTATAGCTGAAGAGGGCTGCTAAAAATAGCTAAAATTATCAGCTAGAGAGACCTCCCTTGGCCGGCCACACATGTCGCGAGGTAGATAGTTTCAACTTTGCTAATTTAGGCTTGGGGCAAATCTATAAAGCCACCAATTGTGGAGGGGTTTGTTTGCAACTTGAACAAGTGTTCAAGGGCCTCTTTGCAAGCTAAATAATCAGCCAATAAGCTAATTTGGGTCAACATATGGACGGTTTTGGGCTATCCACTTCTTGGTCAGTTCGGTTCACTCAGTTTGGCTCAATTGGACCATTTTTTCATAATTAATTAATAATAATTTATTTAATCCAAATTAAATTGGATATAAATTAAAACTAATTATATCATGAATTAATACACATAACTGGACCAACTTAGGCTGAAACTTAATTTGCCTTGATACTTCAAATTGCTTCTTAGTTTTGAACTTTTAGCAGTGCCTGCTAAGTCTTTTTTTTTTTGCCCTTTGTGTAAACCTGTCGAAAAAGGATCAAAATTAATTAAAATTAATTATAAAATTAATTAAAATTCAACGTGTTCATAATTTAAGTGCAATTTTAATTATTTTATAAAAATTAATTATTTTTCAATAAGAATTTTATCAAAACTGCATGAATTTAAGTTAAAAAATGCATGAAAAAGTGTGTATATTTTTGTGTTTCCACCCTAACTCGTGTAGCTCTCTATTTTGCAATGCATGAAAAATTTGAGATCACACGGCCAAGCACACGCCCATGTGTTAGGCCGTGTGGTAAATCTAATTTTCATAAAATAGATGTAGACTTCACACGCTCAGGACACACCCTGGTGCCAGAGGCCGTGTCCCTCACACGGTTGAGACACGCGCCCATGTCTCTACCCATGTGCTCAATTCTGAGCATTCTGTTTCTCAAAATTAAGGTGCAGGGGACACACGACCAGAATAAAGGCTATTTCCCAAGCCATTTTCCACCCTCATTTACACCTACACTTACACCAATTCAATGGCACAATTCATGGCATAGTTAGGCAACCAAAATATCCACAATCATGGCTAGAGCATATCATTTCATTAACAACACTTAACATACTTACAACATCATATTCCACTAACCCAAATCATACCAATCTCACAACCACAAGTATCAACACCAATACCTTCTTCAAGAAAAGTTTTGTTTGAGTCTTCTAACATATCAAAATACCAACTTAACCATTCCACAACAAAACCAAAGAGCCCCATTCAACCATTTACCAAGCATTGAAAAACCATATCACCAACAAGGCATTGGCACATACATGCATATATATAACATATAAGCTTACAACCAATTCAACCAAAATGAGCCAAGTTACATGATCAAGTACCACATCAAGCCTTTGACAATTACAAGCCAATACATTTGGTCGAATTCATAATGACACAAATAACAAAATGACCAAGTCCCTATACATGCCATAATCTCAAAATGTTTAAAATCATCGATACCCAAAATAACAATTTGATAGTGTGAGGCGATCTCCGAAAATCTCCAACCTAAGCTAGCTTGGTGACACTATAAAACATGGAAAAATAACCGGAGTAAGCTATATAGCTTAGTAAGCTCGTATGTAAGAAATAAGAAAACTCTACCATACATTAATCATGCAAGTAATAATCATAAGCTTTGAGTACATACCTGTACCATCTCGTAGTCATTTCCTACTTAGTCTCATCACTGTCATACCCAATGAACCACGTGGAATAATAATATCGGGTACACGGGAAGCCTTGTACACAAGGTGCCACATATGTAGCTATTGCTACTTTTATCTCATATCACATATATGCTTGCTCTCGAGCTATCCATGGGCCTACTCACACAAGCTGTCAAGTAACCACAACATATGCCAGTATACTTAGCCACCTGTAGGACGTATAGGACCAGCACCCGGAAGCACATAACATAAAACCCTAGTGACATGTCACTTGTATCCTAATCTAATACTAATCTAATACTTAGATGTCGTCAAACATGACTGTAAGGTCAATTTCACAATTCATGCATAAATTAAAGCAAATAAAATACATTTAAAGTAAAGCTTATTTAACATACGAACTTACCTCTGTTACAAAATAGCTATTAGTTTAATTTAGCCCACAACCTTGTTCTTTCCCTAGTCTAAACTCGAACTTCATTTTTCTTGATCTATAATATCATATTTAACTTATTTAATCATCACATTATTCAATTCAGCCCAAAAACACATCATGTCAAACATTACATTTTCCCCTAAACTTTTGACATTTTACATTTTAGTCTATAGGCTCGTAAAATGATTTTCATCCAATTTCTTTACTACCCGAGCCTAGCCGAACCTTTTTCATGCTCATGACAGCCCACATTTTCCATTTATTCACATTTTACCATACATTTTACAACCTTTTACAATTAGGTCCCTTTTTGACATTTTCATAAAAAATTACTTTGTAGATGTTGTCTAACTAACAATAAACATGCATTTTCTAACATTAAACATCAAAATACAAGCTTATTCAACATAGGTAAATTTTTAGACTTTGATTTTCTTTCAAATTACTCCTTAGAATAGCTGGATTAGGTTGAGACAAATTCAAAAACATAAAAATCATGAAAAACGGGGCAAGAACGGACCTACAATTGAGCTTGAAAGTGGCCAAAACCCTACCTATGGACTCCCTTGAAATTTCGGCATAGGAAGATGAAGATGAATAAAAATTTTGACTTATTTTTAGCTTATTAAATCATTTAATTACTAGTTTACCAAAATGCCCTTAATGCAAAACTTTGGAATTTTATCTAACCATGTCCATTTTTGTCCATTTTACAGTGTAATGGTCTAATTACCATTTAATGACCTCTAATTTAGAATTTCATAACAATTAGACACCTTTAACTTATAAAATTCAAGTTTTGTACCTAATGCAATTTAGTCCTTCTAGACAAATTGAGCACTCAATCGATAAAATTTCTAAACGAAATTTTCACATAATTATTTTTTCATGCTGTAAACCTTAAAGAAATAATAAAATAAATATTTCTACTTCAGATTTGTGGTCCCAAGACCACTGTTCTGATTTGACCCAAAAATGGGTTGTTATAACTCTCCGTCCTTAGGGATTTTTATCCCCAAAAATGTTACCAAAAAAGGGGTTTGGGTACTATTTTCTCATAGTTTCGTCGGGTTCCCATGTAGCCTTTTCTACCCGATGTCTTTGCCACAAGACTTTCACTAGGGCTATCCTTTTATTTCTCAACTGTTTGACTTCCTGAGCTAAAATCTTGATCGGCTCTTCACCATAAGTCATATCGGCAGAATCTCGACCTTTGTCAGTGGAATTATGTGCGAAGGATCTGATTGATAATGGCACAACATCGACGTATGAAACACATTGTGGATCCTTTCTAACTCTGTTGGTAAAGCTAATTGATATGCCACCGATCCTATTCTTTCAATAACCTCAAACGAACTAATAAAACGCGGGCTCAGTTGGCCCTTGCGACTAAATCTAAGGATTTTCTTCCACGGAGATACTTTCAAGAACACTTTATCACCAACCTAAAATTCAATATCCTTTTGTTTCAAATCTACGTACAATTTCTGTCGATCTGAAGCTGCTTTTAAATAATCACGGATTACTTTTACTTTCTCTTTGGTTTCTCTAACCAAATCACCCCCATGAATTTGTTTCTCACTAAGCTTGGCCCAGTACAATTGAGTTCGACACTTACGATAATACAATGCTTCATACGGTGCCATATTTATACTTGACTAAAAACCGTTTTCATAAGCAAATTCGACTAATGGTAGATATTTTTCCCAGCTACCTTCAAACTTTTAAACACAACAGTGAAGCATGTTTTCGAGAACCTGAATCATTCTTTCAGATTGGCCATCGTTTGCTGATGAAATACGATACTAAAGTTCAACTTTGTGCCCAAAGCCTCTTGCAACTTTTTCCAAAATCAAAACGTAAACCTCGGATCTCTATCCGAAATAATAGAAATAGGCACCCCATGCAATCTAGCAATGTCAGCAATGTACAATTCAGCTAGCTTATCAAGTGAGTAGTTGGTACGTACTAGAATAAAATGAGCCGATTTCATCAATCTATCAACAATGACCCAAACAACATCTTTCTTCCTTGGAGTCAGAGGTAAACTAGTTACGGAATCTATCGTAATTTTGTCTCATTTCCACTCGAGAATCATCACAGGCTAAAGTAAACCTGAGGGTACTTGATGTTCAACCTTTACTTGTTGAAAAATTAAACATCTCGATACGAATTCAAAAATATCTCGTTCCATACCCGACCACTAATACAATTTCTTCAAATCATTGTACATCTTCGTACTTCCTGGATGAATAGACAGACAACCACTGTGTGTTTCGCGAAGGATTTTTTGAATAAGTTTAATGTCTCTCGGTACACAAATTCTACCTCATAACATCAAATAATCATCGATCCCAATCTAATAGTCTGAATCACTAATCGATTCGTACTACACTCTCTTAGCTTGAAGTTCTTCATCACATTTTTGAGTTTCAAAAATTTGCTGAAGAAATACTGGTCTAGCTTTTAACTCAGCTAGAATCAAACCATCATCAGATAAAGTTAGTCGCATTTTCATTACTTTCAAAGCAAACAAGGATTTCCCACTTAAAGCATCAGCGACTACGTTCGCCTTTCTCGGATGATAATCGATTCCCAACTCATAATCTTTTAATAGCTAAAGCCATCTTCGTTGTCACAGATTCAAGTTCTTTTGAGTCATCAAGTACTTTAAACTCTTGTGATCAGTGATGATATGGCATTTCTCACCAAATAAATGGTGTCTCCAAATTTTTAAAGCAAACACAATAGCAGTTAATTCCAAGTCGTGCGTCAGATAATTCTTTTCGTATGGTTTTAACTATCTCAAGGAATAAGCTATCACTTTACCCTCTTGCATTAATAAAAAACCAAGACCATTTAATGACGCGTAACTAAAAATCACGAACTCTTTGAAATAACCCGATTTTGGGGCTAGTCAGACCAGTAGTTTCAAGACCACAAATTTGACGTAGAAAAAATCCATTTTTATTATATTTTTATGGTCACTCAATTTAGTCAAAAGGACTAAATCGTGAAAAGTACAAAAGTTGAGTTCTACTTATTAGGTGTCCAATTGCTATGAGATTTTAAATTAGAGGTCCTTAGTTGGTAATTAGACCATTAGATAAGTTAGTGGATAGAAATGGACATGAATAGGTAAAATTTTAAAGTTATGCATTAAGGGCATTTTGGTCATTTGGTAAATAAAAGAATAAAAAGGGAAAATAAAGTCAAAATTGGTGTCCATCTTCCTCACCATAGCCAAAATTCCCTAAGGAGACCATAGCTAGGGTTTCTTTAATTTTCAAGCTTGATTGTAAGTGCATCCTAGCCTCGTTTTTAATGCTCTTTACTTTTTTAAAGCCGTTATCATCCGATCTATCTATTTCTACCATTATTTTGAAGTACGTTTTATGTTTAAAAATTTACCCATGTGTGACATGCATGTATTGATGTTGATGGAAGATATTGTATGTTTAAGGTGTAACAAACAACTTTTACTGAGTGATTTTTTTTGTGAAAATGCATAAAAAGGACTTATTTGTAAAAGATGTAAAAATGGGTAGTATAAATGTTATTTGATGAAAAACATGGGCTATCATGAGCATGATTTAAGTTTGGCTAGGTTTGCGTAACAAAGAATACATTTCATTTTACAAACTTAAAGACTAATTTGTAAAAAAGTGAAAAGTTAGGGGTAAAACTATAATTTTGCCATAATGTGATTTTTGGGACAACATTGAATAAATTAAAATTTCTATTATAGGTCAAGAAAAAAAAAGTTCAGACCTTGATCAGCGAATGAACAAGGTTATTGATGATTAGGTCCATTTGCTACTATTTTGTACCAAGGTAAGTTTGTGTGTAAATAATACAATGTTATATTATGTATTTAATGCTTAATATTGTATAAATTGTACGATTGTTTCTATGGAAATATTCAACAAAGTTTGAATGATGAGAAAATACCCATTGAACCTTAGGAATAGTTTAGGATGCAAGTGACATTGTCACTAGGAAACCATGTGTTATGTGATCTATGTGAATCCGAGTGCTGGTCATGTACGTCTTACCGGTGGCTAGGTAGTCCGGTATGTGTTACGGATACCTGACAATTTGTGTGAGCAGCCCATTTAGCTACATCTTGACTGACAACTTGTGTGAGCAGTCCCGTGATTAGCTCATGTGCGAGCCCTATGTATTATAAGATATGAGGTAGTATCACTACATATGTGGAACTTACTTGCAAGACTTTTCGTGTATCTGATAGTATTCCGAGTGTTCAACGGGTAATCTAAAGAGTATGTCAAAGATGACAAAGTACGTGACTATGTTACGAGTTGGTACAGGTATGTACGTATAACTCATGAGTATGAACTTTGGTCTGTGATGAACTCTTGGTAAGAATGCTAATGAGTGAATTATGCCTAAGATATATGATGATATCTATATTAACTTATGTTGAATAATTATATGATTAATGTATGATTAATGTTGCTTACCATTTACATGCAAACTTACTAAGCTTTAAAGCTTACTCCCATTTCCTTTCCATTCCTTATAGTGTTGCCAAGCTAGCTCGGGGATCAAGGGTCATCAGAGCTTGATCCACACTATCAAACGATTGCTTTGGGTATACTTGGTTTCAATATTTTGAGTATTGTATGTATAGGGACTTGGTCATTTTGTTATGTGTCATATTGGTTTAGCCAAATGTGTTGGCATTGTAATGGTTAATGATTCATTTTGTATATGGCCATTGGAAGTTGGCAAATATTAACTTTATTGGTCATTGGTATATTTATGTGATGAAGCTTATCATGAAGATAAAATTGGCATGAATGGAAAAGAAAGTATGTAATTTTTATGCATGATAGATATTAGTATGTGTAATTGATGTATTGATATCTTGTTTATGGCTAATTTGGTTGTATGTATATGATTGGATTTGGTGTTGCTTGATGTTGTGCAAGTTGGTGCAAGTAAGGGTGGGAAAATGGCTTGTAAA
Source organism: Gossypium arboreum (assembly GCF_025698485.1). NCBI lineage: Eukaryota > Viridiplantae > Streptophyta > Magnoliopsida > Malvales > Malvaceae > Gossypium > Gossypium arboreum. The sequence goes on from NC_069081.1 coordinate 26,462,086, forward strand.
TAGCCTTATTTTGGCCACACGGGCAGAGACACAGCCGTTTGTCTCAACAATGTGAAAGACACGACCTAGTGAATGGGCACGTGTCCAGGACGTGTGAAGTCTGCACCTATTTTATGAAAAATTTTGAAAAATAAATTCACCAGAAGGCTTAGCACACAGGCGTGTGACTTGGCCATGTGACTCCTTTTGGTGCATGATGTCATAAACAGAGAGTTACACGAGTTAGGGAGACGGGCATGTGTGACCACACGGCCAACCCACACGGGCATGTCCCAAGCCACACGGGCGTGTGACCCTATTTTGATGAAATTTTTTTAAAGTGTTTTAAAAGTTTTTGAGGTTCTCAATTTAGTCCTGAACCACTTTTAATACAAGTTTTGGCCCTCGTAGGCTTGTTTTAGGGATGATATGTTTGAAAATGAAAAGTTTTAAATTTGGGGGGAAATTTATGTCTCAGTTTTGTACGTTAGTTTGTGTTTAAGTCCAGTGATACCTCGACCTTGTTCCAGCGTCGAATACTGGTAAGGGGAGTTACATTTAGTGGTAATAGAACTACGGTTTAGTCGACTCTCGGACTAACATAGTGTGTGTACGAGTGTAGCTATACATGCCATATATAAATTACGATAGTGTGACGACTCCTGACAATTTTAAACTATGTTTTCATATAGTAATGGATTCAGAACGAGCTATTGCAGATGATGTAGAAAGTAATGCCTTGACTCCCGCACAAGGGGCAGCGCAGTCTGATAGTAAACCTCCTATAGTTAGTCAGGAAAAGGGTAGGGAAGCCTTCCTCCACATTGTAACAGCCTGATTTTAGGCCTAGTCGAAACATTAGTTTTGGAACCACTATTCCAGGGCGGGAGAAATTATTTTTAATGATATTTTATGTGTTATAGCATGATTACACGAGTTCATGAAAATTTTGGTGAAAAAATTTTAGCGATCTCATGCCTAATTGCGAAAAAAGACTAAATCGCATAAAGTGCAAAAGTCTCGTTTCATTAGTTAAAGGTGTAAATTGACTATGTATCATATTGTGGAGGTCTTTAAAGGGAAAATAGACACTTTTGAGAGAGATGGTAGGCCATGGGAGACAAAGAAATAGAAAAGTCAACAATTTGGTGAAATTAGGTGATAAAAATTGAATAAAATAAAACAAATAAGAAAAGTTGTCAGTTTCTCATCTCCCTCCTTCCTTCTCCGCCACTTTCTCTTCAAGAAAACAGTCATGGAAGCTTAAAAATTTGAGCAACCTTAAACTCTTGCAAGTAAGTCTTCTTGATGGCCTTTCTTGATAATTTTTCTATTTTTGGAACCCCTAAAGCTTAATCTAGCTATTGAGGGGACTATTTTGTGAAATGGTTGATAGTCTAGGGATTAACCATGAAAGGATTTATGTTGTTTTCTGAATCTATATGGAAGAAAATGAGTATTAGTTGTGTATTAAACAACTTTTGTGAAAGGATTTTCATGAAAACACCTAATATGGACCATTTTGTAAAGATGGCAAAATGAGTGATAAGTATGAGTAATAATGAGAACTGTGGGCTGCTCCTAGTATAAAAAGGATTCAAGTAGGCTTGGGTAGCGAGAAAATTTGATAAAAATTGATTTACGAGCCTAAGGGCAAAATTATAATTTTTGTAAAGTCTAAGGGCAAAATGGTCATTTTTCCAAAGCATAAATTATGAAATGTATTTGTTAATATGATGACTAAAATATTGGATTTTATCATTATAGATCAAGAAAACTGAGATTCGAGCTTAAATCAAAAAATATGAGGTTATAGACTAAAATGGAATAATTGGCCAAAATTTGCATTCGAGGTAAGTCTATGTGACTAAATAAGCATGTTATCCATATTATTGTTAATATACTTGAAATCTATTTTACTATGATTGCATTTAATAATATGTTGATGGAATATGACATTCCATTGAAACAAGTAAGTTGTATGTTAATAATGCAACTATATTGTTATGATGTGTGATTAAATTGATGTTGTATAAATCGTTTTGATTGTAAATATGAGTACGCATTATGAGAAATTAATGTAATAAAGACCCTTGGTTGAACGTTTGGAATAGATTTGGATATTCATGCCATGACATTGGGTGATATGTGTGCTAGTGTAAGACATGTCTGGGACATGCATCGGTCACATTCTTAGAGCCAGTGTAAGACATGTCTAGGACATGCATCGACATTGAGATGGGAGCTAGTGTAAGACATGTTTGGGACATGCATCGGCCTCGAGATATACAAGCTAGTGTAAGACCTGTCTGGGACATGGCGTCAGCTTGTTGTGTGTTAGTGTAAGACCTGTCTGGGACACGGCATCGACACCGATAGATGAGAGCCAGTGTAAGACCTGTCCAGGACATGTCATCAGCCTCAATATATAAAAGTCAGTGTAAGACCTGTTTGGGACATGGCATCAACTTTGATGTGCTAGCCAGTGGAAGACCATGTATGGGACATGGCGTCGGCATCTTATCCCATGTTTGGGGCTATTGAATATCCTGTAGTATTCCAAATGGTTCAACAGGAGATGTATGGTTTATATCGAATGATAGAGCTTATGGCTATGTTATGAGTGGTACAAGAACTTACATGAAATTGATGAGATGTGAATCTAATTCATGTTGTATGATTGATAAGGAGTGAATATGAGTAATTACATGAGCATGTTGAGTAACACAATTATGTATGCAAAACTCATGAGAAATGATTTCGGTTTATGATACACAATTGGTGAGGATGTAAATTGGTAAGTCATGCCTATGAGAATGATTTTGTGATAACCTTATAATTATAGGTCTATACTTATGATGTATAAACATGTATTTTTACCAATGTGGTGAAAATGAGTTAATTAGGTGTGATAAACTTAGTATCATTAATTTGCACTAAAACAGTCTTGGAAAGCAGCAGTAGTCCAATTTTGAAAATCCACCAAAAATTGTGGAAATTGATTTAGAGCTGAATAAAACATAAAACTAAAGGTTAATGATTCTAGTTTCACATAGAAGAAACAGTGTAAGCAAAGGGGTTTCATACTATGAAATATTTAAATTGTTGTGAGATAGAGTCAGAATGATTTCAAAATTCCCTGTTCTGATTTGAAAAAATTCATTGAAAATTGTACAAAAATAGTTATGGGCTATAATTTATATGCTTAAAATTATTAATGAGTCTGTTTTCAATAGAAATAGATGTGAACATCATCTAAGTCCAGCATTATGAGATAATTAATTTTTAGTGAAGAGGGTTTGGAACTATCAGACTGCGAAAAAGGGGTAACTTTAAGGAATAAACTATACTTACTGCCTAGACCAATAATTCTGAAAATTTTATGGTAAGAAGATATGTGAGTCTATCTTCAGGAAAAATTAGTGGATCTTAATTTGGAGTTCCTTAGCTCTAGATATAAATAAATTGGTTACTATGACTCGAGAAAATAGCTTGACCAGAATATAAGTAAAAGTGTAATTAGGGTTGTATTACCTTGAGAAGCATGTTGGCATATTGCTTATTATTTTCATATGGACTTACTAAGTGTGAAGCTTACTCCGTCCTTTCCATTTCTTTTAGCTTGTCAAGTTAGCTCGGGGTTGGAGATTGTTAGAGGCAGCATCATAGTATCAAGTCTCTACCTTTGGAATAATGAAGCATATGTTAGAAATTTCAAGTGAGTGGCATGTATAGGGATCTAGTTTATTGACAAGTGTTATTATGCTTTGGCCAAATGTGTTGGCTTATATTGAGTTATATGTATATGGCCGTGAGATGTGGCTCATATTGATTATGGCTTGTAAACCTAGCTATTCATGTCATGTTTAATGTTTATGATGTGATTATGTTTGTTTGTCATGCTTGATTGGTAATATGACATGTGTATTGGATGTATGCTCAATGACCAATTGAGGTGGTAATAGCCATGTAGTAATTGCATGTTATAAAAACAACGTGATAATGGTTGAACACGAGTGCTTGATGGATAAGTTCGTAACCATAGCATAATGGTAAAAGTGATCGTCAAAATAACAAGTCTTATGAATGTGGATTAGGTGTAACACCTCTAACCCGTAATCGTCACTGGATTAAGGTTACAAGGCATTACCGATCATATCACAGTTCATACTAATGCGCAATACACTTTATAATTCAAAATCTACTTTTAAACTTTAGTTCAACAAATCGTGTATGAATATTATAAGTTTTAATCTCAATGAATCTCTATTATCAATCCACATGATTATATTTTTTTTTAAAAATAAAAAATAAAAACACTTACCAAAGCTGAATTGTTACTTCACGTATTAATATATTTCATAAACAACTATAGAGCAATAATTTATTTGCTAAGTACCGAACCTTAATTGTTAATGCCATATATATATCCATTTGTTTTACTAATACAAAATTTACTATTCATATGGTCTTTTATTTCATTGCATCACCCGAATGTATGACCATTCCATGCTTCAGATTCCATTCTTCTTCATTTTTACCTTTTCAATTCATACGCATACATTTAATTAAATAAATGAAATAACATACACATATATCACCCTTAATGTAATCGTATATATATATTTGACTAACAAGCTTGACCGAATATATAAGCATGTAATTTTTATTATCAACCCAACTTTCAGTTTATAAATTTAAATTCCAACATGTCAAACTTACCATGTTCGAAATAATCATATGCCTTTTATTGCCAATTCACAAAATACTCCCAAATCAAACATAACAACCAAATTTACATATACAATCATATTATATAATTTAATAAACAAACATATATGTTTTCAATACGTTATGCCATAGCCGAACCTGGTAGTGATGCACACATATAATATATACAACTTACCTAAAAAGATGATTACATTTAACGTAAAATACATACCAAAGAATTGGCCAAATTTATCCATGAAGCATATGCAATATTTATCAACTATTAGGCTAAATGAACATTTAATCAAAAGCATATAAAATCAAATTTAGGCATAACAAACAAACCATTTTTGAAATACATAGTACCTAACACAACATCACACAAACAAGGCACATGACTACATAACCAAGGTGAACACAAACCAACTTAACATAACTGAATTTAACATCAAGCCATTTTTGCATGGCTATTATACAAACCAAAATCCAACATTTCCAAAACACATTCCAGCCTATACATGCCATAATTCGAGTTTGATTATTTAAATACTGAAGATGGTCGATAGTATGATAGACTTTGCTGACGATCCCCGAGCTTGTAACCTAAATCCAAAATCTATAAAACAGAGTAAACATAACACACATAGTAAGCTATCACAACTTAGTAAGTTATAAGCAAATAAATATTCCAATGATATCATCAACTTAATTAAACCAAGCTAAATTATAGTATCATAATACATTAGATCCAAACGTAAGAAGTTCATATTATATATATACTTATATATACATTCATTCTCAAATAATCACCTTGGCCGAATGCTCATGTACCCAAATTATCATTATTATCATTTAACTTCCACAGCCAAATAGTCATTGTAACCTAGTTCACATACTTATAAACATATAAGCTCATGTGTTACAACATAGTTTCATATTCATATATTAGATATGAAATCGAATACATATAACCATGTATGGATATAATTAAGTTTCATTTCAATAATAATCTCAAGGCCTAATACACTTACCTTATTTTAAGTAAACATCAAGCCAATTCGTACCTGTCATTTATCTCATCATAATTCGGACATAACCTATCTTTTCCAGATGAACCATTCAGAATTGGATAGGACACTCGGATAATCACACAAGTCATACAATGCAAACGTTCCAGACATGGTCTTACATGTAGTCACATATCGATGCCACTGTCCCAAACAGGGTCTTACTCGTAAACACATATCGGAATCACATATCGATGCCATGGTCTTACTCGCACACATATATCAGAATCCTATGTCATGACATATGTATCCTAGCTATTCCTAAGGTTCATAGGGGCTTTCGGACGTCGTAACTTAGTCGAAACGAATGCTTGAACATGGTTACAAAGCTTATACACATTCGGTAATAGCATATATAAATTCATATTTTGCATACTAGTATTTATATTTAGCATTTAACTATAATTAGATACATCTATTTGCTTACAAACTTACCTCGGACGTTATAAAATGGAACAGGGCAGCTAATCGACAACTTTCGTTTTCCTCCAATCCAAATCTGATTTCTTTGGTTCTTGATCTAAACATATTCAAATTAAGCTCATTAAAACATATTTTCATTGAATTTAGTCCAAAAACACATAAATGGACAAATTACCATTTTCCCTCTGACATTTACATTTTTTACAATTTAGTCCCTATTGCACAAAACACAAAATATACAAAATTTCAAAATACCCATGTTTGCTCGAATATTCCTAGTGTTCACACAAGTCCATATATTTCATTTATTTCACATTTTAGTCCCTCAAATTATTACTTTTGTAATTTAGTCCTAATTACTCAAAATCATCAGAAACTCCAATACAAAATATGTTAATCTAAAACATATATTTCATATTTCATCATCAAACAACAAAAATCACAAGCTCTCAACAATGGCATAACTCAAAATATTCACCAAAATAAAAAATTCAAGCATGGGTTTTGTAGTACTCGAAGCAACGATCTTAAAAACGTAAAAATTATCAAAAACCGAGCTAAAACTCACCTTGAATCAAATTGGAGAACAGCCGAGCCTTAAAAACCTTTTATTTTCTTTTTATTTTCTTTTTTATTCGGTAAGAACAATATGAACACCTAATGGCTTTATTATTTTATGTTTTATGTTATATTATAACATATATTAACTTAATGTTTAATTTACTTATATACCTTTAATGATATAATATAAAAACCATATAATATATGTCTTATACCATCCCACCAATGTATTAATGGGATATTTACAACATAAATGCCCCAAGTTAGAAAGCCATTGACAATTTGGCCCTTATGCTTTAAACTATCAAGTTTTCAATTTACGCGATTAAGTCATTTTATTTAATCGAAACTAAAACGATATAATTAAATCATGAAAATTTCACAGATATAAATTCACACAAAATAAACACAAAAAATAATTTTTAAATATTTTTCTGACTCAGATACATGGTCCCGAAACCACAGTTTCGATTACGGTCTAAATCGGGCTGTTGTATTAGGGATTTTAGACTTGGTATTGCATGAGTATATTCGTAGCTTATAAGAGGACATGTTAATGTTATGAAAATGTCTTAATAACGGTTTTTTAATCACTAAAATGATTCCATGATTTGTGGATTTGATGTGCATAAAGTTGTAAGGGATTATAGGTAACATGAAGGCTTGAAAAATAGCCTAAGTGTTGGCCACACGGGTTGAGACACAGCCGTGTGTCTCAACCGTGTGAGGGACACGGCATTGAGACACGAGTGTGTGGCCTGACCTTGTGGTTCGATTTGCTTGCTGACGTCATAAACAGAGAGTTACACAGCCTGAGGACACTGGCATGTCGATGTGTCCACATAGACATGTGACCTTGTTTCATGGGAAAATTTTCTAAGTTTTCCTAAAGCTTCTCAAAGTTCTCGATTTAGTCCCGTATCAATCCCGATGTACGTTTTGGGCTTCGTAGACCGAAATAAAGGATCACATGCATGTGTTTGAAAAGTTTTGAATTAAAAAAATTTTTATGGCCAGATTTTTGCATGTATGTGTATGTGTAAGTCTGGTAATGCCTTGTACCTTGTCCCGACGTCAGACACGGGTAAGGGGTGCTACATTTAGTGTAACACCCCAAACCCGGCCCAGACGTTATGGCCAGATCTGACGTGTCACATGGACTTACGACTTAGTATGCATTCGTTGATTTAAGTGATTAGGGTGGTCTTTGTAAAAACAGCGGTTGAATGAAAAGTCGATTTATCAATCTTTAGGCTATCCATTTGTTGTGCTTGTTGAGTCTTGGAAACGTTCATTAATTTTGAAAACCCGCATAGCCTAATACTAGCAGTTTCGACATAGTATAAATATAATCAGAAAATAAAACCACAGTGGAAAAAGAAATTTAAATAGCGGCCTTATTACAACTTAAAACCCAAAATTAAATCAGAATATAAAAATAATAAAAATAAACTAACTTAGAAAAACCAACTTTGCAGATGATGCGGCCACTCCAAATCCCTCATAGCTCCAAGCCCACTATGGTTGGGGATTTCCTGCAGAGATGAAAATAAAGAGTGAGTTCGGTAAACTCAGTGTGTAACATAACCCAACCATAGCCCAAAGCAGATCAAACCTCGAGTCGACTTATTTGGGCCTTGGCCCAATCTGTAAATCGAATGAAACCCATAGGCCCATAGCGAGATCTGAACAAATATATCATGAATGCGTAAATCCCAACCCGAGCCATCCATAACACCCCATACCAGCCCTAACACCATGTGGGAGACTACTCGACCCACCCAACCGCTACAATTACGTAAATTGCAAATAAGTCGGATATTGTGACGAAGTCACCAGATCTGAATATTGTGGCTAGGCCACCAGAACAAATATATATATGTGGCGAAGCCACCAGATTGCAGCGAGGCTGCCAAATATTGTGACGAAGCCACCAGAACAGATATATGTGGTGAGACCACCAGATTGCAGCGACGCTGCCAGAAGGCTTCCTCCATCAATATAAACCCATGTCCCATGCAACAGAAGTAATATGTCATGGCATACGTAAACAGAATCAGAACATCATGCTTTTCAGAAAAAAAATAATCCTAGGGGTAAAATCGTAATTTTGCATGCATAAGGGTATTTCAGTAATTAATACCTATTGCTAAGGTTTCATGCTTATTCTAACATTTACCAAGTAATCAGAAGTACTTACCTCGTCTTTTTACCAAAGTAGGCCCGTTGGCCCATTGGCCCATTTTCGGCACATTAAGCCGAAAAATACCGTTGTGCCCGAAAATGCACACTCTGTACTTTAATCATCCAAATGCACCATATTCATTAACAACTGTCTCATGAGCACTCGCACGCTCACGAGTTCACAAAATACCAATGTTTCTGTATTTCGGCTTTTACCGATTCAGTCTAAGGGAGGGTGTCGTTTACACACCTGGTTGATGATGATTGATGACGATACCTCCCACGCGATAATCCTACAATCGATCACTAACACATTAGACTTACAAATTAACGATAACTAACATAAATCTACATCAACTAACCCAATCATCAATCAAGTTAGTCATTTACGCACGAGGGGCAAAATAGTCATTTTACCATCCAAGGGTAAATCGGTAGTCCTACTCTACAGGGGTATTTTAGTAATTCTATAACTTATCCACTTGTGCCTACGGACACATTGGGACCACATGGCCCATTTCAGCCCATCGCGGCCCGAAATAGCCGCCCTACTGCTAGAGTAATGAGAAATACACACCTGTTAGGAGACTGCAGTTAATCCGCACTTCAAACACTCTTAGCTGACGCCCAACCCAAACGAGCACGTCACAAAGCGAAAGGGATCAGCCAGGAAGGGTATGCCTACTCTCCATCACCAGAGTTTGAAACCAACACCAACTCTTGCCGTCCCAACATAGCAAAATAATCAACCTTTGTGTAACACCCCTTACCCGTATCCGAGGTCGAGCTAAGGTACGAGGCGTTACCAGACAAACATACAAATATTAAACTAAAATACGAGCCATAAAATTTTATTCATATTTCAAAGCGTTCATTCACTTACACATAGTCCCTTATTTGAGTCTACGAAGCCTAAAACATACTTTAGAAAGGGTTTGGGACTAAACCGAGAACTTACAAAAATCTTGGAAATTTCATGCTTTAAGGCTCCACATGCCCGCGTCCCAAAGTCGTGTTCCATACACGGCTGAGACACATGGTCGTGTCTTTGCCTGTGTGGAATATACCTAGGCTATTTTCCAAGCTTTGATAAACCTTGATCTCTTACACACTTATACAAAATCAAAAGCATATAACATGGTATTCATTTAATGATTATAAATCCTCAATTAAACCACAAACATAGCATTTGTATGTCATCATACATGTGTCTCTCATACTCATTTTACCTTGTTTATTATAGTACCACTTATACATTTATACCAAGATTATCATCTTACCAAATATCTTCAGCTTAATCATCAAGCATTCATATTTAAAGCTAGATCATATCTTTATAAAATACCACGATTCAGATGTGAGAATAACATGTTTGCTGAAACATTTCAATTCAATTCCATACCCAGCAAGCATTACATTGAGACTAGTCATATATATATATACATGTCATGATACATAACATTCTCTTTTTGTTTTCTTATAAAGACATATCATTTATTTCATTATATCAATATTTCATATACCATAGTTTCCATGTATTCCACATATATTTATTTTCCTCCTCCTCCTCTCCATTCCACATCCTTAATGTATATAGCATTCTTGTAAGTACGATTTCACAATTTACTAATAAATGTTCACATCAAACTGTCCACACGAGTCATAGTCACTTAATTATTTATAATTCGAGCTACAGAGCTCCAAATTAAGATCCGTAAATTTCTCGTGAAGCTAGACTCACATATCGTTTCACCATAAAATTTTCAAAATTTTTGGTTTAGCCAATTAGTACAGTTTATTCATTAAAATTTCCCCTGTTTCACTTTCTGACAGTTCTGACCTCTCTTCACTAAAAAATAATTCTCTCACAGTACAGAACTCGGATAATGTTCTTGTTGATTTATATTGAAAATAGACTCATTATGGATTTTAAAAATATAATTTTTAGCCTCTAATTATTTTTCTCCAAAATGTTGTGATTTTCCAAAGTCAGAACAGGGGACACGTAATCATTCTGAATCAGTCTCACAAAAACATAAATATCTCAAAATATAGAACTCTTTTGCTTTCTATGTTTCTTCTATATGAATATAGACTCATTAAGCTTTAATTAGATATCTCATTCAGTCTCTGATTCAATTTATACTATTTTTGGTGATTTTTCAAAATCACGTCACTGCTACTGTCCAAAACAGTTTTATTGCTAATTCACTCTTTCACACTTTCTTTGTATTAACCTCATTTTAACATACATATCACAAATCATTTTCACCACATTTCATACATCACAAGTATAGGCCCATGATCACAAGGTCACCATAAAATCATCCTCATGTATAACTTACTTGTTTATAACCTTACCACATCCTGGTCACTTAATGAATACATCATTCACATAACCAAGTTCCTGCACTTATTCATCACAAAACTCACAAAGCAATACATTGGGAGTCTCCCGTTGAACACTTGGGATCAATCCTCGATACTTGGTGGTTTTAGCACATAGCTCCACCCATCATATAGTTCGGCTCTCTTGTACACATGGTGAACACTTAGTACCACCCATGTGACCTAGCCAGTTTATCTCGTAGCTCTTTTGTCTACATGGTGTCCTTCACTTGGAACCACGCATGCGACCTAGATACATATATCCTGTAGCTCTCTTGTCTACATGGTGTACACATAGTATCACCCATGCGACCTAGCTACATCATAATGTCTTGTAGCTCTCTTGTACACATGATGTGCACTAAGCACTATACATGTGACCTAGCTACATACCATTTGTATCATCCAATCTTTCCGAAGGTTCAACCGGGATTTCTCTCTCTTTTCCAACAATTTCACCAATCAAATAATTATCCACAAACATATTTCCAATATTTTTATAAAATATCATAATACAAGTAATAGTGATGTATTACTTACATATAAACTTACATCTCATTTAATATCAGCATAATAACATTAAATTACATATTGTCTTATTAAAAATCATATGAACTTACAATTTCCCATAATATCCATAATCACGTAAATCACATTTATGTATGATAATTCAATGCACTTCATGTACCATAGACATATTTTTAAATCAATTCATAAACTTGGCACCATAATCATTTAATTTAACATAATTCAATTAATTCACTAAATTTAACTTTCAAATATAAATTACTGACATTATTGTTGTATTATTATCATACCAACTTACATACTTTCAACACCTCGGAGATCATAGTAAATATATCAATTTTACACTGAAACATGCATAAATTAATGCTTATTATACATATGAACTTACCTTCATATTAAAACGGTCATTTTACCAACTTTCCCAATTTTCGATTTTTCTCTCATTCTAGGTTCAAATCTCGTTTTCCGGGATCTAAAACACCATATTTTACTTATTTAATTAATGTACTATTCAAAACAGTCCTTAACTCAAACTTTAGAAAAATTATAATTTTGCCCCTAAACTTTTGCATATTTACACTTTTGCCCCTAGGCTCGGAATTAAACTTCATCCCTTATTCTTATGTTTTATGACATGATGATCACTTTTCCCTTCTATGGAAACATCAAATTCTCACTCTAACATATACTTATGACTATTAGGTATTTTTACCGATTAAGCCCTTTTGCTCGTTTTCACTTAAAACCGAGTAGCACAAGTTGTCTAACATAATTTAAAACCTCATATTGTATCATAAAACACCAGAATACACAAATTTTACCTATGGGTATTTTTCCAAATATGAACCCTAGGTTGAATTATTGCTAGCATAAGCTAAATCAAGTTACCGGGACTCCAAAAACGTAAAGAACTTGAAAAATGGGGTTAGAACGGACTTACAATTGAGCTTGGGATGCTTGAAAACCCTAGCCATGGAGTCTCCCTTGGTATACACGTCCATGGTAAAGAAGATGAGAAAAATTGGCTTTTAATTTTGTATTTTAATTCATTTTACCCCTAAATGACCAAAATACCCTTACTACTAAACTTTCCAAAAATTCCATCCATGTCCAATTTTTGTCCATAACTTAGAAATTGGTCAAATTGCTATTTAAGATCTCCTAATTAATATTTCAAATCAATTTCATACTAGAAACTTCTAGAATGCAAGTTTTGCAACTTATTCAATTTAGTCCCTAACTTCGAATTAAGCACTTTATGCATAGATTTTCTTCACGAAATTTTCACACAATCATGCAATCATATCATAGACCTCAAAATAATCATAAAATAATTATTTATATCTCAGATTTTGTTGTCACAAAACCTTTATTCCAACTAGACCCAATTTTGGGCTATTACAACTCTCCCCCCCTTCAGAGATTTTCGTCCTCGAAAATCTTATCGGAGTGAGGTTTAGTATCTTTCTCATAATTTCTAGCATTACTAACTAATTGTTTTCAAGACGATACTTTCAGAAACACTCTGTCATCAATTTGAATCCCAAGATAACTCAGTAAACTCTGATATTTCTCTAACCCTGTCCTTTACTTGTCAACCATTCTCAGACTCTGGTCATATCTATAATTATTTTATCACTGAACTCTTTGATTCCACACTTAGTAACATAGTCAACATGATTCTCATGAATTTTCGTTACATACACCTCATCGGTAAGGGGGTGAGGTCGTACAGTCTCTAACTCGATTCTGACATATATCTATATGACACAGTTTTTTCATTATCGACATATGTCATTATAATCATACTATCCACTTCAAACAATTTATTATTCATACATGTCTTACATAAAATTTCCAATTATCTCATTTCAAACAAGTGCACTCACTCATACATTCTATGAATTTTGAATAACTTTAATCATCACATTTACTAATTAATTTAGTCAAGCATGCAACAGCATATGAAGGCCAAACAAATATGAATAAATATATCACTATATAAACTTTCATCTCACATATTATCACATATACATATATCACGAATTCTTATTCATACCTTTCCGAGTTTAACACATCATAGCTACACTTTATTCAAATACTTCAATGTCGCTATCAAATGGTCAGATGTAGCTCGGTTGGAGAATATTTCATTTTAAACAAAATAGTCCATATTAGTGTGGAAGACATCACAATTATCACATATTTGTGGCATGTAAAACTAAACTCTTACACTTGCTATGTTAGTCCGAGAATCGACTAAACACGCTTTCGATACCACTAAATGTAACACCCTTACCCGTATCCGAGGCCGAGCTAAGGTGCAGGCGTTACAGAACAAACATACAAACATTAAACTAAAATCTGAGCCATAAAATTTTATTCATATTTCAAAGCGTTCATTCTCTTACACATAGTCCCTTATTTGAGTCTCTGAGCCCAAAACATACTTTAGAAAGGGTTTGGGACTAAGCGAGAACTCACGAAAATCTTGGAAATTTCATGCTTTAAGGCTCCACACGCCTGGCGTCCCAAAGTCGTGTTCCATACAGGTGAGACACATGGTCGTGTCTTTGCACATGTGGAATATACCTAGGCTATTTTCCAAGTGTGGTCAACCTTGATCTCTTACACACTTATACAAAATCAAAAACATATAACATGGTATTCATTTAATGATTATAAATCCTCAATTAAACCACAAACATCGCATTTGTATGTCATCATACATGTGTCTCTCATACTCATTTTACCTTGTTTATTATAGTACCACTTATACATTTATACCAAGATTATCATCTTACCAAATATCTTAGTCTTAATCATCAAGCATTCATATTTAAAGCTAGATCATATCTTTATAAAATACCACGATTGGATCATGAGAATAACATGTTTGCCTGAAACATTTCAATTCAATTCCATACCCAGCAAGCATTACATTGAGACTAGTCATATATCTATATACATGTCATGATACATAACATTCTCTTTTTGTTTTCTTATAAAGACATATCATTTATTTCATTATATCAATATTTCATATACCATAGTTTCCATGTATTATATATATATATACATGTCATGATACATAACATTCTCTTTTTGTTTTCTTATAAACACATATCATTTATTTCATTATATTAATATTTCATATACCATAGTTTCCATGTATTCCACATATATTTATTTTCCTCCTCTTCCTCTCCATTCCACATCCTTAATGTATATAGCATTCTTGTAAGTACGATTTCACAATTTACTAATAAATGTTCACATCAAACTGTCCACACGAGTCATAGTCACTTAATTATTTATAATTCGAGCTACAGAGCTCCAAATTAAGATCCGTAAATTTCCCCTGAAACTAGACTCACATATCGTTCCACCATAAAATTTTCAAAATTTTTGGTTTAGCCAATTAGTACAGTTTATTCATTAAAATTTCCCATGTTTCACTTTCTAAAAGTTCTGACCTCTCTTCACTAAAAAATAATTATCTCACAGTACAGAACTCGGATAATGTTCTTGCTGATTTATCTTGAAAATAGGCTCATTATGGATTTTAAAAATATAATTTTTAGCCTCTAATTATTTCTCTCCAAATTTTTGTGATTTTCCAAAGTCAGAACAGGGGATCACGTAATCATTCTGAATTATTCTCACAAAAACATAAATATCTCAAAATATAGAACTACTTTGCTTTCAATGTTTCTTTTATATGAATATAGACTCATTAAGCTTTAATTTGATCTCTAATTCAGTCTCTGATTCAATTTATAATATTTTTGGTGATTTTTCAAAATCACGTCACTGCTATTGTCCAAAACAGTTTTATTGCTAATTCACTCTTTCACACTTTCTTTGTATTAACCTCATTTTAACATGCATATCACACACCTTTTTCACCACATTTCATACATCACAAGTATAGGCCCATGATCACAAGGTCACCATAAAATCATCCTCATGTATAACTTACTTGTTTATAACCTTACCACATCCTGGTCACTTAATGAACACATCATTCACATAACCAAGTTCTGCACTTATTCATCACAAAACTCACAAAGCAATACATAGAGAGTCTCCGTTGAACACTTGGATCAATCCTCGATACTTGGTGGTTTCAGCACATAGCTCCACCCATCATATAGTTCGGCTCTCTTGTACACATGGTGAACACTTAGTACCACCCATGTGACCTAGCCAGTTTATCTCGTAGCTCTCTTGTCTACATGGTGTCCTTCACTTGGAACCACGCATGCGACCTAGCTACATATATCCTGTAGCTCTCTTGTCTACATGGTGTACACATAGTATCACCCATGCGTCCTAGCTACATCATAATGTCTTGTAGCTCTCTTGTACACATGATGTGCACTCAAAGACTATACATGTGACCTAGCTACATACCATCTGTATCATCCAATCTTTCAGAAGGTTCAACCGGATTTCTCTCTTTTCCAACAATTTCACCAATCAAGTAATTATCCATAAACATATTTCCAATATTTTTATAAAATATCATAATACAAGTAATAGTGATGTATTACTTACATATAAACTTACATCTCATTTAATATCAACGCAATAACATTAAATTACACATTGTCTTATTAAAATCATATGAACTTACAATTTCCCATAATATCCATAATCATAGAAATCACATTTATGTATGATAATTCAATGCACTTCATGTACCATAGACATATTTTTAAATCAATTCATAAACTTGGCACCATAATCATTTAATTTAACATAATTCAATTAATTCACTAAATTTAACTTTCAAATATAAATTACTGACATTATTGTTGTATTATTATCATACCAACTTACATACTTTCAACACCTCGGAGATCATAGTAAATATATCAATTTTACATTGAAACATGCATAAATTAATACTTATTATACATATAAACTTACCTTCATATTAAAACGGTCATTTTACCAACTTTCCCCATTTTCGATTTTTCTCTCATTCTAGGTTCAAATCCCATTTTCCGGGATCTAAAACATCATATTTTACTTATTTAATTAATGTACTATTCAAAACAGTCCTTAACTCAAACTTTGGAAAATTACAATTTTGCCCCTAAACTTTTGCATATTTACACTTTTGCCCCTAGGCTCGGAATTAAACTTCATCCCTTATTCTTATGTTTTATGACATGATGATCACTTTTCCTTCTATGGCAACATCAAATTCTCACTCTAACATATACTTATGACTATTAGGTATTTTTATCGATTAAGCCCTTTTGCTCGTTTTCACTTAAAACCGAGTAGCACAAGTTGTCTAACATAATTTAAAACCTCATATTGTATCAAAACACCAGAATACACAAATTTTACCTATGGGTATTTTTCCAAATATGAACCCTAGGTTGAATTATTGCTAGCATAAGCTAAATCAAATTCTTGGGACTCCAAAACGTAAAGAACTTGAAAAGCGGGTTAGAACGGACATACAATTGAGCTTGGGAAGCTTGAAAACCCTATCCATGGAGTCTCCCTTGGTATACACGTCCATGGTAAAGAAGATGAGAAAAATTGGCTTTTAATTTTGTATTTTAATTCATTTTACCCCTAAATGACCAAAATACCCTTACTACTAAACTTTCCAAAAATTCCATCCATGTCCAATTTTTGTCCATAACGTACAAATTGGTCAAATTGCTATTTAAGACCTCCTAATTAATATTTCAAATCAATTTCATACTAGAAACTTCTAGAATGCAAGTTTTGCAACTTATTCAATTTAGTCCCTAACTTCGAATTAAGATCTTTATGCATAGAATTTCTTCACGAAATTTTCACACAATCATGCAATCATATCATAGACCTCAAAATAATCATAAAATAATTATTTATATCTCAGATTTTGTGGTCCCGAAACCTCTGTTCCAACTAGACCCAATTTTGGGCTATTACAACTCTCCCCCCGCTTCAGAGATTTTCGTCCTCGAAAATCTTACCGGAGTGAGGTTTAGTATCTTTCTCATAATTTCCAGCATTACTAACTAATTGTTTTCAAGACGATACTTTCGAAACACTCTATCATCAATTTGAATCCCAAGATAACTCAATAAACTCGATATTTCTCTAACTCGTCCTTCACTTGTCAACCATTCTCGGACTCGGTCATATTTATAATTATTTTATCCTTGAACTCTTTGATTCCACACTTAGGAACATAGTCAACATGATTCTCATGAATTTCCCTTACATACACCTCATCGGTAAGGGGTGAGGTCGTCTGATCTCTAACTCGATTCGACATATATCTATATGACACAGTTTTTCATTATCCACATATGTCATTATAATCATACTATCCACTTCAAACAATTTCTTATTCATACATCTTACATAAAATTTCCAATTATCTCATTTCAAACAAGTGCACTCACTCATACATTCTATGAATTTTGAATAACTTTAATCATCACATTTACTAATTAATTTAGCCAAGCATGCAACAGCATATGAAGGCCAAACAAATATGAATAAATATATCACTATATAAACTTTCATCTCACATATTATCACATATACATATATCACGAATTCTTATTCATACCTTTCCGAGTTTAACACATCATATCTACACTTTATTCAAATACTTCAATATCGCTATCAAATGGTCAGATGTAGCTCGGTTGGAGAATATTTCATTTTAAACAAAATAGTCCTTACTAGTGTCGGAAGACATCACACTATCACATATTTGTGGCATGTATAACTAAACTCTTACACTTGCTATGTTAGTCCGAGAATCGACTAAACCTGCTCTGATACCACTAAATGTAACACCCCTTACCCGTATCCGAGGCGGAGCTAAGGTACGAGGCGTTACCAGACAAACATACAAACATTAAACTAAAATACGAGCCATAAAATTTTATTCATATATCAAAGCGTTCATTATCTTACACATAGTCCCTTATTTGAGTCTATGGAGCCCAAAACATACTTTAGAAAGGGTTTGGGACTAAACCGAGAACTCACGAAAATCTTGGAAACTTCATGCTTTAAGGCTCCACATGTCACGAAAATCATAGTAAATATATCAATTTTACATTGAAACATGCATAAATTAATGCTTATTATACATATGAGCTTACCTTGTTATTAAAACGGCCATTTTACCAACTTTCCCCATTTTCGATTTTTCTCTCATTCTAGGTTCAAATCTCGTTTTCCGGGATCTAAAACATCATATTTTACTTATTTAATTAATGTACTATTTAAAACAGTCCTTAACTCAAACTTTGGAAAAATTAAATTTTGCCCCTAAACTTTTGCATATTTACACTTTTGCCCCTATGCTCGGGAATTAAACTTCATCCCTTATTCTTATGTTTTATGGCATGATGATCACTTTTCCCTTCTATGGCAACATTAAATTCTCACTCTAACATATACTTATGACTATTAGGCATTTTTACCGATTAAACCCTTTTGCTCGTTTTCACTTAAAACCGAGTAGCACAAGTTGTCTAACATAATTTAAAACCTCATATTGTATCATAAAACACCAGAATACACAAATTTTACCTATGGGTATTTTTCCAAATATGAACCCTAGGTTGAATTATTGCTAGCATAAGCTAAATCAAGTTATCGGGACTCTAAAAACGTAAAGAACTTGAAAAACGGGGTTAGAACGGACTCACAATTGAGCTTGGTAAGCTTGAAAACCCTAGCCATGGAGTATCCCTTGGTATACACGTCCATGGTAAAGAAGATGAGCAAAATTGGCTTTTAATTTTGTATTTTAATTCAATTTACCCCTAAATGACCAAAATACCCTTACTACTAAACTTTCTAAAAATTCCATCCATGTCCAATTTTTGTCCATAACTTAGAAATTGGTCAAATTCTATTTAAGACCTCCTAATTAATATTTCAAATCAATTTCATACTAGAAACTTCTAGAATGCAAGTTTTGCAACTTATTCAATTTAGTCCCTAACTTCGAATTAAGCACTTTATGCATAGAATTTCTTCACGAAATTTTCACACAATCATGCAATCATATCATAGACCTCAAAATAATCATAAAATAATTATTTATATCTCAGATTTTGTGGTCTCGAAACCTCTGTTCCAACTAGACCCAATTTTGGGCTATTACACTTTGCGTGCCAAGGGATTCGAACCAAAGTCCTCTCACATGCCAACTCACGCCACCACCACTAGGCCATCAACTCATTTGTGTCATAAACCCAACACATTAAACTTTAAAGCGCACTTACTTGCTTCCAGATTTATTGAAAAGAAAAACCAAAATATATTGCAAGAGCCAAGACTTGAACCTTGGACCCCTTGCTTCCTCTATGGCGTTACTTCCTTATCCCCTAAGTGGCGCCACCTTGCAACTACACCACACTCCTTTTTGTGTCATCTTTTACCCCTTTACTCTTAAAAGCCCAAATGCTAATTGCATCACCTGTTAATAAAATTAAAATTCTGAAGACTACCACGGATTTAACTTAAGTTTGGGCCTTCCAAATGCCCACTAACCTACTAAAATATATATTTTAACCAACCAGAACACACACAAATTTTAAAAAATCACAGAAACACAGAAAACCCAAAAATTGGGGCGCTACATTTAGTGGTATCAAAGCTATGGTTTAGTTAGTTCTTGGACTAACCTAGCATGTGTAAGAGTGTAACTATACATGCCATAGATTCGTGATAGTGTGATATCTCTCGACGAGAATGAGAATTATATTGCTCAGACAAAAGTACTCTCTAACCAAGCTACACCCAATCACATAGACAGAGATACGAATGTATTCTAATAGAGTGCGATTATGATGAATTGAAACTCATAAAGGTGTGAATAAGAATTCATGAAATGTATATATACCTATTTGTGATATGAGAAACATGAAATAGAATATGTACATGGCATAATGAGATTATTTATGGTTGATCGACAATCCCATGGTGCAAATGATTGATTTGTTTGAGTGAATGCATGTGTTTAGAAAACTTACTAAAAATACAAGTAGAAAGAGTGTTCATGTATAATTATTTGAATGATTATGATTGGCAAGCTCGTATAGCTTAAGTAAATGCGTTAAATTGTTCGGATAGATATATATGACTATAATGACATGCATATGATGATGTGCGAAATCAATGTTTTGATTGTAATGTATATTCATCCATGTTTGTTGGCCCTTATATGATATGATGTGCTTGATATGTTTAATTAAGTGAATGTGACGAGAAAATTTATCCAGAATACATAGAATGTGTGCATAAGTGAGCTTCAACGAATAAGATAATAGGAAAATTGTGAAATACAAATATGAACGATAATATTCCTAAAATGAATGGCATGATTGTGATGGTGTCGCTATGATGATGAAAGTTGTGTCATATGCATATGTATATGAGAGTCGAGTCAGAGGCCCTACGACCTCACCCCCTTACTAGAGTGGTGTTTATAGAGGATTTCATCAGTCTTGTGATGAAATAAGCTCACGAGTATGAGATAAAAAGAGTTCAGTAGTAGAATGATTTTAAATATGGTCAGAGTTTGAGAATGAGTTCATAAGTAAAGACAGAACTAGAAAGGAATCAGGTTGATCTAAAGATTATTCAATTTACGAAATATCGTAATGAGAGAAGAAATTAACTTTGGTAAACCGACTAATTCAGACACGACGTCGAAAGAATGTAGTAATCGGAATTCCTCGTGAACTTACTTTCTTTGGTGAAAGGAATAATACGAGATTAGTGATGACAAAAATAGTTAAAGGAATAATATTTGAAGGGTAAGACATTAAGTGTAACACCCCGAACCCGAGACCGTCGCCGGAGTCGAACACGAGGTGTTAACAGACTTCAACCCACTTATTGAGAGCTTCCAGACAAGCTGCCAATCTGTGTACTAGTCGCTCCAAAATTCATAACTTGAGTTTTACAACTCGAAAATAAGTTTCGCAATTTTTCCCTGAAACTAGACTCATATTTCCATCTACATAATTTTTTCTAGAATTTTTGGTCAAGCCAATTAGTACATTTTAATAGTTAAAGTCTCCCCTGTTGTAGGGATCGACTACACTGACCTTTGTGCATTACGAATTGGATATCTCCCTGTACAGGGCTTCAATACTGATGTCGTTTGTTTCTATAGAAACTAGACTCAGAGGGGAATCTACACATATATTGCATGACTCCTAATTATCTCTGGTTAATTTACAATGATTTTCCAAAGTCGGGACAGGGGATCCAGAAACCGTTCTGGCCCTGTTTCACAAGAACTTTAATATCTGTTAACTTATAACTCATATGACCATTTCGTTTCTTCTATATAAAAGTAGATTCATCAAGGTACATTTAAATAATTTATTTACTATTTAATACCATTCCTACTATTTTTAGTGATTTTTCAATCTCACGTTACTGCTGCTGCCAGCACCTGTCACTAAAGCAACTATGCCTATTTCCTAATTTCCCTTTGATCTAACTAGTGATTCATCATACATGTCACAAATCATGATCATGACTAGCCATACCAGAGGCTAATCATTATCCAACATCTCCCTACTACACTATTGCCACAACATGCATTTTAACACCAAAATAATCAACCATGGCATAAGGCATGGAAATCGAATTACCAAGACTTGTGACTTAACATTGGAGAACTAAATCCAACCGAGCATTTATGCCATTTTCGCATGGCTAAAAGTTTACATACCAAAGTTCAACAAAGCATATTAGCCTATACATGCCAAAATGTTCTCCTAAACCGACTACACAAAAAATACCAAAAGTTGCTAGCGGTGTGATGACTCAATGCGATCACGAGCACGCAAAAAGGACGAGTCGAGAAACCTAAAATGGCGACAAGCAAACACGGGTGAGTATATAACTCAGTAAGCCATAAGCATTATATTGCCGTTCAGTAATAATATACCATAAAAGAAAATAATTAATGCGGATTAAAATCCTCCATCCACACCCCAAGCGGTACTATAATTCTTTAGGCATTTCGGTTTGGTCACATACCAAGCCCTACTTGATATTTCATACATTCGCCATATGACATTGCATGCATTTATTTTCGAGCATAATCACCACATAGATCAAGACTTACCAAACCAAAATTCCAAATATAAATAAAATGTCCATTCCTCATGAGCTCAAGGTGTTTACTCGCATGCTGTCCATGATTGACTCGGTAAGGCAGCGCACATAGAACATGTACGTTTATTAGAGGATGTGCAATAAGCCCGCACACTTAGTGCTTAATAGTCGAACTCGCACACTTAGTGCTATATAATCAAACTTGCACACTTAGTGCTGTATAATTTGAACCCGCACACTTAGTGCCAATTTGTGATTATAAATGTTTACACCGCACACTTAGTGCGAAACCGATCATTCAATACATCTCACCTCTTTTTTCAATTCAATATTTTATCACCACATACATACATGTTTATATATATATTCTACCATTCCATTCAGCATCATTACTTGGACATTACGACCCTTTAAATTAGTACAAAATAAGTGCTTAATGACTTACCTTATATCGGATGAAATGATTCCCAATCTACTACTCGATTATCTTTGCTTTGCCTTTGCTTGGTTCTCCTCTTTGATGTCTTGATCTAAAATGAATACATTTAGTAGTTTAATCTTCTTGCTGGATTTTTATGTGTATAACTTAATGGTTTTCACCCCATTTCACAACTATCTTTGTTCAAAATATCAAAATCTCAACCAACATTTGTTTAATGCTTCAAGGTAGAATGCATGGTCACCATTGAGCTAATCTAGTCTCAAGTATTTTAATCCTAACATACAACATCATGAATCAACTCAACCTTATAAGCCAATATTACTCCTACAACCGATTGTAAGGAGTTAACAAAGAAAATATATTTTTACAAACATATACACCCATATGGCCGATTTTACCAAATCAAATTTAACCTTACTTATCTCAAATTTTCATTTCATACTATCATCCCCATGACATAGCAAGGTTTTGAATCATGGACTAATTAGAACTAAAACTAGCAACTAAGAACATGCATGAATCTCATGGCACCATATTAAACATACCTTAATCTAGCTACAAGGATGGCCAACCTATTCCAAACCAACCATGAGCAAGGACCCTTTCTTCTCCCTTGAGATTTTCGGCCAAAGGATGAAAAAAAAGATGAACAAAGCTTTTTTTTTTTTTTTTCTTTCTCACTTGCGGCAATGGGGAGGGAGGAAAGCCTTCACACACACACTTTTTTTTATTACTCATGCACCTTATTTTATTTATTTCAACATAAAACTCTCACCCAACATGTTTCATGACATGTCTTGCCCATGCTTCCTTGTCATGGCGGCCACTAGCACTTGGGGGATTTTGACATGCAAGTCCTCCTTTTGACTACATGTACTATTAGGTCCTTATAGATTAGCCTATCATTTTTCAAAAGTGACATACAAGTCCTACTAACTGAATTCACATGCAATCGACTAAACCGAAGCTTGAAATTTTCACACATTCGTAAATACATATTCTAGACAATAAATATTACGTTCAAACATTTGGTGACTCGGTTTAGTGGTCCCAAACCACTTCTCGACTAGGGTCAATTTTGGCTGTCACAACTCTCCCCACTTAAGGAATTTTCGTCCCGAAAATCTTACCGTAAAGCAGGTTTGGGTAACGCTCTTTCATAGAATTCTCGGGTTCCCAAGTAGCTTCTTCCATCCGTGTTTGAGCCATAACACTTTTACTAACGGAACCCTTTTGTTTATAACTCCTTCACTTCACAAGCTAGGATCTGAATCGGTTCTTCTTCATAACTCATATCGGCTTGAATTTCAATCTCGGAGGGTTTATTACATGCGAAGGATCGGATCGGTAGCGTCAAGCATCGAAACATGGAAAACATTGTGGATCCTTTCGAGTTCGGGGTAAAAGCAACCTATACGCTCTTGGGCCGACTCGTTCGGAGATCTCATATGGCCCAATGAATCTCGGACTCAATTTGCCCTTACGGCCAAATCGAGTATCTTTTCGGTGATACCTTAAGAAACACTTTGTCTCCCACGATACTCAATATCTCTTCGTTTTAAATCGCGTCGACTTACGGCGATTGAGCGACCTTCAAACTTTCACGAATTACTCGAACTTTTGCTCGGCATCTCTAATCAAATCCACCCGAAAATTTTGCTTTCACCGAGCTCGGTCAAAACAATGGTGTACGGCATTTACGACCATACAAAGCCTCGTAGGCGCCATCTTAATGCTTATTGAAAACTATTGTTGTAAGCAAATTCAATCAAGGGTAAATACCGTTCCATGAACCATTAAACTCGAGGATGCAACATCTCAACATATCCTCAAGTATCTGAATTATCCGCTCGGATTGACCATCGGTTTGGGGATGAAAAGCGGTGCTAAAATGCAGCTTGGTACCCAAAGCTTCTTGCAATTTCTTCCAAAATCGTGAGGTGAATCTCGGATCTCGTCGACACAATAGAAATCGGTACCCGTGTAATCTCACAATCGAGAAACATACAATTCAGCTAGCTTATCCAATGAAAAATCCGTGCGTCACGGGGATAAAGTGAGCCGACTTAGTCAATCTATCAACGACGACCCAAATTGCATCTTTCTTGCTTGCCGACACGGCAAGCGGATACAAAATCCATCATGACTCGTTCCCATTTCCATTCGGTATCATGATTGGTGAAGCAAACCCGTGGGCACTTGATGTTCGCCTTTACTTGCGACATACTAAGCACTTGAAACAAAGTTGGAAATGTCTCGTTTCATACCATGCCACCAAAGCGGTGTCTCGGTCGTTGTACATTTTCGTACTCCGGGTGGATTGACATTCGACTCTTGTGAGCCTCGTTCAAAATCATCGAAACAAGTTCGAATTCCTTGGAATACATAATCGACCCTTGAGCGTCAAGCAATCATGGTCGTCAATCTGAAATTTCGATTCCTTGTTGAACACACTCATCCCGTTTGCAACCAACTCATCGTCGACTTTACGAGCTTCACGAATTTGGCGTATCAATAATGGTTTGGCTTTCAATTCATTTGCTAACACATTGTCGGGTAGAAACGGACAAGTGTACATTCATCGCTTCATAGCATAAATAGTGATTTACGACTTAAGGCATCCGCAACCACATTAGCCTTTCCGGGTGATAGTCAATGACCAACTCGTAATCCTTTAACAGCTCGAGCCAACGTCTTTGTTGCGATTTAAGTCTCTTTGAGTCATCAAATATTTGAGACTTTTGTGATCCGAATACATGGCACTTTTCACCAAATAAGTAATGTCGCCATATCTTTAAAGCGAATCGATGGCGACCAATTCGAGATCATGGGTCGGATAATTTTTCTCATGCGGCTTTAATTGTCTCGGCGCATAGGCCACAACTTCGCCCTTCTTGCATCAATCGCAACCCAACCCAAGTAGGGATGCGTCACTATAAATGACAAACTCTTTGCCCTATTCGGGTTGCACTAGAATTGGGGCTTGATCAAATAAGCTTTCAATTGATCGAAACTTTTCGACATTTCTCCGTCCATTCGAACTTAACATCCTTTTGGAGTAGCCGTCATTAGGCGTGGCTATCGTCGAGAAACCTTTACAAATCGTCGGTAATAACGGCAAGCCCAAAAAGCTCTAACCCGGTAACATTCCTTGGTGGTTTCCAATCGACTATGGCGAAATTTTGTTCGGTCCACCACGACACCGTCACGGACACCACGTGCCCCAAAAGCTAACCTCTTTCAACCAAAATTCACATTCTTGAACTTTGCGTATAAGCGCTTATCTCGTAAGATTTGCAACACTAGCCTCGGTGTTCAGCATGTTCGATTTCATCTCTCGAATAGACCAAAATGTCATCGATAAATACAACTACTGAACCGATCCAAGTATGGCTGAAAATTCTATTCATTAAATCCATAAACACCGAGGGCATTAGTGAGCCCAAACGGCATCACCAAGAATTCGTAGTGACCGTACCTCGTTCTAAAAGCGGTTTTGGGTATGTCCGATTCTCGGACCCTCAACCGATAGTACCCGACCTCAAATATATCTTTGAAAACACCGAGGCTCCCTTTAATTGATCAAACAAATCGTCAATTCGTGGCAGCGGATATTTATTCTTTATCGTCACTTTATTGAGTTGACGATAGTCGATGCACAACCTCATGCTTCCGTCCTTCTTTTCACAAACAATCTTGGTGCGCCCCATGGAGAAAAACTCGGTCGGCGAAACCTCTATCCGTCAATTCTTGCAATTGGACCTTCAATTCCTTTAACTCCGTTAATGCCATACGATCACGGAGCTATTGAGATCGGCGTAGTACCGGTACAACCGATGCGAATTCCACTTCTCGAACCGGTGGCAATCCGGTAACTCCTCCGGAAAAACATCGAATACTCACAAACCACTGGTACCGATTCGAGTTTCTTTTCCGTCTCTTTACTTTCAAACACATACGCAAGGTATGTTTCACACCCCTTTTCACATATCTCCGGCGGTCATAGAAGATATTATCGGCGGCACTCCTTTTAAATCGATGAGACTCGACTCGGACTACCTCATTATTTGCACTCCTCAAATCAATGGTTTTCCTTTTGCGATCCACCCTTGCATCATGTACGATCGACCAATCCATACCAAGAATAACATCGAATTCATCAAATGGTAGAAGCATCGGATCGGTAGGAAAAGCAGATTCTCGAATTATTAGGGGCATCTCTTGCACACTTTATCAAGCAATGCGTATTGACCCAAAGGGTTTGACACTCGAATTATGAACTCGATGAGACTCAACGGTAGAGTCTTCTTGGATGCTAAAGTTTCACATACATATGAATGAGTAGAGCGGGGTCAATCAATGCAATCACACTAGTATCAAAGAGAGTAAAAGTACCGGTGATAACGTCGGGGAGGATGCCTCCTCTCGTGCGCGGATGGCATATGCTCTAGCGAGAACACGGGTCTCGGATCGAACAGTAGTGTCGGTGGCTCCTCTCGATTACCACCCCTACCTCCTGAAATCCTCGGGGTCTACCTCTAGTGTCGCCCCACTCGATCTTGCACCTTGCATCTTATTCTTCTCATCTAGCTCCGTGCAATCTCTAATGAAATGGTCCTTGAACCACATCCGTAATGAGGCCGGTTATGCAGACTTACCCCAACATTCACCTAGGTGTCGTCTTCCACATTGGGGGCATTCGGGTCTCTCTTGACGATTATTTCCCACACTAGCCACAAGTAGCTCGGAGTCCGTCGATGGTCGTGCTCTAATGGAAATTCCCGCGGTCGTCCTCGATTTATTAGTGTCCTCCACGAACTTCTTTACGATCGAGAATGGAGCTTTACCCATCGATCTCTTACGATAGTCTTTAGCTTCAAATTCAGCCTTCTTCTTCTCCTTTCCAAGTTCTTCCGCTTTGCGGGCTCGTTCGACCCGACATCACGAACTCCTTTATCTCCAAAATACCCACTAGTAGTTTTAAATCTTCATTCAATCCTTCTTCAAATCTTTTGCACATAGCAACCTCATCGCCACACACTCCCGAGCATACCGACTAAGTCTTACGAACTCATGTTCGTATTAGAATCTTGTCATACGGCCTTGCTTGAGTTCCAAGAATTCCTTACGCTTTTGATCGATGAACCGTTGACTAATATACTTCTTTGAAATTACATTTGAAAGAAATCCCAAGTAACTTCGCTTCGTTTGGGACTATGGAGATCAAAGTCCTCCACCAATAGTAAGTGAGTCTCGCAACAAGGATATAGCACACTTTAGACATTCATCGGTGTGTATGGCAGTTCATCAAACACCGAATGGTGTTATCAAGCGAACTTCGGCTCTTTCGGCATCATCAGTAACTATGGCCTTAAACTCCTCAGCCCCGCTTTCTAATCAAGTCTACAGGTGGCTTACTCGGCCTCATAGGATCGATGGCATGGCATTACAGCCCTTGGGGTGGATTATTTAAATTCGGAATTGTTGGACAGTAGGATTGGTTCGGGCGTATTGCGCTACCCACTCATTCATCATGGTAAAGAAGGCTTGTTTTGCCTCCTCACCTTGATTATTCGCAGATGACTGTGGTTCAACAGGCGGCGTCCCTTGTGCAGGAGCAGCCGCTACACTTTCAACGTCATCCGCCAAGGTTCTCTCACCGGGATCCATTTATTAATCAAAACAAAAATTTTAACCGTCAGAAGTCATCACACATTTAAACATTAACATTTTGGCATGTATAGCTAGACTCATACGCTATGGTAGTCCTAGAACCGACTAAACCATAGCTCTGATACCAATAAAATGTAACACCCGAACCCGAGACCGTCGCCGGAGTCGAACACGAGGTGTTAACAGACTTCAACCCACTTATTGAGAGTTTCCAGACAAGCTGCCAATCTGTGTACTAGTCGCTCCAAAATTCATAACTTGAGTTTTGCAACTCGAAAATCAGTTTCGCAATTTTTTCCTGAAACTAGACTCATATTTCCATCTACATATTTTTTTATAGAATTTTTGGTCGAGCCAATTAGTACAGTTTATTAGTTAAAGTCTCCCCTGTTGCAGGGATCGACTACACTGACCTTTGTGCATTACGAATTGGATATCTCCCTGTACAGGGATTCAATACTGATGCCGTTTGTTTCTATAGAAACTAGACTCAGAGGGGAATCTATGCATATATGGCATGACTCCTAATTATCTCTGGTTAATTTACAATGATTTTCCAAAGTCAGGACATGGGATCCAGAAACCGTTCTGACCCTGTTTCACAAGAACTTTAATATCTGTTAACTTATAACTCATATGACCATTTCGTTTCTTCTATATAAAAGTAGATTCATCAAGGTACATTTACATAATTTATTTACTATTTAATACCATTCCTACTATTTTTAGTGATTTTTCAATCTCACGTTACTGCTGCTGCCAGCACCTGTCACTAAAGCAACTATGCCTATTTCATGATTTCCTTTGATCTAACTAGTGATTCATCATACATGTCACAAATCATGATCATGACTAGCCATACCAGAGGCTAATCATTATCCAACATCTCCCTACTACACTATTGCCATAACATGCATTTTAACACCAAAATAATCAACCATGGCATAAGGCATGGAAATCGAATTACCAAGACTTGTGACTTAACATTGGAGAACTAAATCCAACCGAGCATTTATGCCATTTTCGCATGGCTAAAAGTTTACATACCAAAGTTCAACAAAGCATATTAGCCTATACATGCCAAAATGTTCTCCTAAACCGACTACACAAAAAATACCAAAAGTTGCTAGCGGTGTGATGACTCCAATGACGATCACGAGCACGCAAAAAGGACGAGTCCGAGAAACCTAAAAAGGCGACAAGCAAACACCGGGTGAGTATATAACTCAGTAAGCCATAAGCATTATATTGCCATTCAGTAATAATATACCATAAAAGAAAATAATTAATGCGGGATTAAAATCCTCCATCCACACCCCAAAGCGGTACTATAATTCTTTAGGCATTTCGGTTTGGTCACATACCAAGCCCTACTTGATATTTCATACATTCGCCATATGACATTGCATGCATTTATTTTCGAGCATAATCACCACATAGATCAAGACTTACCAAACCAAAATTCCAAATATAAATAAAATGTCCATTCCTCATGAGCTCAAGGTGTTTACTCGCACCGCTGTCCATGATTGACTTCGGTAAGGCGCGCACATAGAACATGTACGTTTATTAGAGGATGTGCAATAAGCCCGCACACTTAGTGCTTAATAGTCGAACTCGCACACTTAGTGCTATATAATCAAACTTGCACACTTAGTGCTGTATAATTTGAACCCGCACACTTAGTGCCAATTTGTGATTATAAATGTTTACACCCGCACACTTAGTGCCGAAACCGATCATTCAATACATCTCACCTCTTTTCTTTCAATTCAATATTTTATCACCACATACATACATGTTTATATATATATTCTACCATTCCATTCAGCATCATTACTTGGACATTACGACCCTTTAAATTAGTACAAAATAAGTGCTTAATGACTTACCTTATATCGGATGAAATGATTCCCAATCTACTACTCGATTATCTTTGCTTTGCCTTTGCTTGGTTCTCCCTCTTTGATGTCTTGATCTAAAATGAATACATTTAGTAGTTTAATCTTCTTGCTGGATTTTTATGTGTATAACTTAATGGTTTTCACCCCATTTCACAACTATCTTTGTTCAAAATATCAAAATCTCAACCAACATTTGTTTAATGCTTCAAGGGCGAATGCATGGTCACCATTAAGCTAATCTAGTCTCAAGTATTTTAATCCTAACATACAACATCATGAATCAACTCAACCTTATAAGCCAATATTACTCCTACAACCGATTGTAAGGAGTTAACAAAGAAAATATATTTTACAAACATATACACCCATATGGCCGATTTTACCAAATCAAATTTAACCTTACTTATCTCAAATTTTCATTTCATACTATCATCCCCATGACATAGCAAGGTTTTGAATCATGGACTAATTAGAACTAAAACTAGCAACTAAGAACATGCATGAATCTCATGGCACCATATTAAACATACCTTAATCTAGCTACAAGGATGGCCAACCTATTCCAAACCAACCATGAGCAAGGACCCTTTCTTCTCCTTGAGATTTTCGGCCAAAGGATGAAAAAAAAGATGAACAAAGCTTTTTTTTTTTTTTTCTTTCTCCCTTTGCGGCAATGGGGAGGGAGGAAAGCCTTCACACACACACTTTTTTTTTATTACTCATGCACCTTATTTTATTTATTTCAACATAAAACACTCACCCAACATGTTTCATGACATGTCTTGCCCATGCTTCCTTGTCATGGCCTACCACTAGCACTTGGGGGATTTTGACATGCAAGTCCTCCCTTTTGACTACATGTACTATTAGGTCCTTATAGATTAGCCTATCATTTTCAAAAGTGACATACAAGTCCTACTAAGCGAATTCACATGCAATCGACTAAACTGAAGCTTGAAATTTTCACACATTCGTAAATACATATTCTAGACAATAAATATTACGTTCAAACATTTCGGTGACTCGGTTTAGTGGTCCCGAAACCACTTCCCGACTAGGGTAAATTTTGGGCTGTCACATTAAGTGTGACAGTTATGGCTGAACGGATTTTGACAGTCTCTTTTGAGGTATTCTATATGTGTAATTGTTCTTGAGATTTGTTCCTATGGCCTTTACTCTTCTGATAAAACCTTCGTTTTATGGAATGTTTTCTAATCATGATGTATAGACGGAAGTAGTGGTAGCCCGACTGGTATATATAATCGGTATTGTTCCATTTCCCTCTGACATTCGATTGTGTTTCATCTATTGAAACTTTATGAAAAAGTACACATGATTATATAACTCTGTTTCTTCTAATTGATGTTCTATTTGATATGTATATATATATGGGAAGGTATATCATTCTTGTTGCATTTACTTCTAGTGGGTTGGAATGATGTATTCTTTCAGACTCCTTTTCTCTGAGGAATTATCGAGATCCTTCATATTTTTTCTTATGAGCTTTGTTCTGAATCTTTCATTTTAACAATGTGTCTTGGATTTCTAAATCATGGAATTTCTTTATCTTGGATATCTCTGTCTTGGACTTTTTTATATGGATTTTTCTTGGCATATTTATTCTGTAAATTATTAATCATGGTTCGTACCTAAAGTGTATTCTTTGGCTTATGAAGACTATGCCAATTACGACTATGTTTCCGGTTTGATTATAGCAACATGATAATTCCAGTATCTGGATTTCTTTTCTCGAGTAAGTTAATTAAAGTTAATGCCTTCAGTCGGGATATTCTTGTTATTCTAAGTTAATGTATTTGAATTGGTCTTTTAATTAATATGATAAGTGAATTTTGAATGATTACATGTTGAGTCGTTCTATCGACTGGAAGAGAAGATTTCTTGAAATATCATTTATTGATGATTAAAACTGGCTTGGTTGTTCAATCGATAATCAATTATTGTTGGAGGATTAAATGAGATATGTGTGTTGGGGAATAAGATTTCATTTCCTTACGGGTAAAGGACGAACAGTTTGAATGAAAAGTATATAGTTCTTAGAAAGCTTTGATATAATTTAAGGCTACTTTGAACGATAGAAATTTTCATCTTACGGAAGTTGAAAAGTCTATTACTTGTTAGAAAGGTTTGGTTAGATGAGAATATCGTTAACAGAAGCCTTTGAACTGGTTTAGTCTGCATTTGGCAAAGACTCCTTGACCTTCAGTGATGTATTATAAGACTATAAAGCAATATGATAGCTTAAAGTATAAGATGTTAAAGATAGATCTAAATTGTGATAGCGTAGATGACTTGAGTTAGTTATTATATGATCTTTGAGAAAAGAAAAATGTGATTACAAGTGCAAGGGTAGAAAACCCAGAGCTTATACAGAGAGAGTTTGCAAGAAAACTCACAAGAGTGATATAATGGTACTCAAGTTTGGAACTCGACATTTCTGATTTTTGTATTTGGATACATGAATTGTTATTAGAATTATTCTTATCTTTGAAAAAGAAAAATGTTTTATGGCTTGTTGCTAAATGTTTGATGAAATCTACAAATCATTTCTGTATGTGTCGAATTTTTGCTTAACGGATCAATGGAATCGTGTATCTTTGAGGTTGTCAGATTTCTTAGAAAGCTTTGAATGTGGGGTTGTGTTTTGGCACCACATTTCATTTTCGATTTAATCGGTTCAAATTCTTGATAATATGTTTCATTTACGTGTTTCAAAATTTAAGAGTAATTGAAAATTGAATTCGAAAAGATTCAAGTATATGTGTATATGTGACATGATGACATAGATCAGACTTTTGTGCATACAAACTCTCGGGTGAAGGTTGAAATTCAGCCGAAGTATAGTATAGCAATGAACCGCTTATGTCACTGATATGAGAATGTAAAGAAGTAAGTATTAAAGGCACAGACGAATGAAAGTTCTTTAACAATGATTATGAGAAAGAGAAGTTTATGTGAGAAACCAAAACCACTTTTCCGATAGGATTTTCGAGGATGAAAATCCCTAAGGGAGAATTGTAATAGCCCAATTTTGGGCCTAGTCGGAACAGTGGTTTTCGAACCACTATTTTGGGGCTGGAGAAATTATTTTTAATGATATTTTATGTGTTATAGCATGATTACATGAGTGCATGAAAATTTTGGTGAAATAATTTTAGCAATTTCATGCCTAATTGCAAAAAAGGACTAAATCGCATAAAGTACAAAAGTCCTGTTTCATTAGCTAAAGGTGTAAATTGACTATGTATCATATTGTGGAGGTCTTTAAAGGGAAAATAGACCCTTTTGAGAGAGATGGCCGGCCATGGGAGACAAAGAAAGAGAAAAGTCAACAATTTGGTGAAATTAGGTGATAAAAATTGAATAAAATAAAACAAATAGGAAAAGTTTTCATTTTCTCATCTCCTTCCTTCCTTCTCCATCGATTTCTCTTCATGAAAATAGTCATGGAAGCTTAAAAATTTCAGCAACCTTAAACTCTTGCAAGTAAGTCTTCTTGGTGGCCTTTCTTGATAATTTTTTTATTTTTGGAACCCCTAAAGCTTAATCTAGCTATTGAGGGGACTATTTTCTAAAATGGTTGATAGCCTAGGGATTTACCATGAAAGGATTTATGTTTTTTTCTGAATTTTTATGGAAGAAAATGAGTCTTAATTGTGTATTAAACAACTTTTGTGAATGGATTTTCATGAAAACACCTAATATAAACCATTTTGTAAAGATGGCAAAATGAGTGATAAGTATGAGTAATAATGAGAATTGTGGGTTGCTCCTAGTATAAAAGGGATTCAAGTAGGCTTGGGTAGCGAGAAAAATTTGATAAAAATTGATTTACGAGCCTAAGGGAAAAATTGTAATTTTTGTAAAGTCTAAGGGCAAAATGGTCATTTTGCCGAAGCATAAACTATGAAATGTATTTGATAATATTATAATTAAAATAGTGGATTTTATCATTATAGATCAAGAAAACTGAGATTCAAGCTTAAAACAGAAAGTCCGAGGTTATGGACTAAAATGGAATAATTAGCCGAAATTTGCATTCGAGGTAAGTCTGCGTGACTAAATAAGCATGTTATCCGTATTATTGTTCATATACTTGAAATCTATTTTGCTATGATTGTATTTAATTATATGTTGATGGAATATGACATACCATTGAAACAAGTAAGTTGTATGTTAATAATGCAACTATATTATTATGATGTGTGATTAAATTGATGTTGCATAAATCGTTTTGATTGTGAATATGAGTACGCATGATGAGATATTAATGTAATAAAGACTCCCAGTTGAACATTAGGAATAGATTTGGATATTCAGACCATAACATTGGGTGATATGTGTGCTAGTGTAGGACATGTCTGGGACATGCATCAGCCTTGAGATATACAAGCTAGTGTAAGACTTCTCTGGGACATGGCGTCAACTTGTTCTATGTTAGTGTAAGACCTGTCGTGGACATGGAATCGACACCGATAGATGAGAGCTAGTGTAAGACCTATCTGGGACATGGCATTAGCATCGATATATAAAAGTCAGTGTAAGACCTGTCTAGAACATGCATCGACTTTGACGTGCTAGCCAGTGTAAGACCATGTCTAGGACAAGGCGTCAGCATCTTATACCATGCTTAGGGCTATTGAATATCATGTAGTATTCCAAATGCTTCATGATACGTGATATTCATGACAGATTTTAAAAATTTATAATTAATTGTTCTGAAAACTAACTATTATCACAATGAAGGCAAGTGTACCTATCGAACAGTAGTATAGCTTTAGCAAGACTGGATTGTCGAACCCAAAGGAACCAAGAGTACTAGTAATTACTTCCTTTTTATTATCTAGCCTAAAAATTAACAGGTTTGTTTATCTAAACTAATTAACTAAACCAAGGATACATAGAGAGAAAATTGGGGAAAAGCTTTTGAGAAAACTCGATTGACTAAGGCAATAGCCAAGGAAAAATCCACCTAGACTTCACTTGTTATTTGACTCTGAATCAGACGATTTATCATTTGACTTGATCTGTAGAAATCCCTAAGTTATATTATTATCTCTATCGAGACTAATAACGTTTAACCCTAGGTTGATTAATAGAAATCTCTTTCTAATTAACACCTAGTATTGTATTAACTCGATCTATGGACTCCCTTATTAGGTTTCACCCTAATCCGGCAAAATCTTGTCACCCTATCTTTAGGCGTGGAATAAACTCCGCTTAATTACGACAAATTTACTCTTAGACAGGGACTTTTCCTCCTCTGAATAAGAGCACTAACATGATCAATATCCTGGAATATTAAAACAAGAATTAAGAACACATAATTAAGAACAAGTTAAATATTTATCATACAATTCAGATAATAATAACAAGATCTGTCTCAGATTTCATTCCCCTTATGTATTTAGGGGGTTTAGTTCATAATTATGAAAGAAAACATCTCAAGAGAATAAAGTAACAAAACATAAAGAAAACTCAAAACCCCTAAATGGAAATTGAAAGGAGATCTTCAGTCTTGACGATGAATCCGACTTTTGAGATGGATCAATCGGTTTCCCTTGAGTAATTCCTTGCCTCCTACTCTGTGCGTCCTTTCTAAGTGCCTCCTCAGGTGTTTAAATAGGTTGTTGAATACCTAAGATCCCTTAAAAGTGGTCTTTTTTGGATAGGACTATACTTGAGCTTGACAGGGACACGCCTGTGTGACACGCCCGTGTGTGATTGCTCCAGCCTGTGGTTAAGGCTGTTAAATAGGCACGAGCGTGTAGTTTACCCATGTAAGTCGTGCTTCAATCCTGCCAAATGGACACGGTCGTGTGGCTTATGTAGGAAGTCCAGGTCGTGTTGATTTCCCTTGTGGGTCCATTTTCTCTGTTTTCGGGCTGTTTCTCGCTCTTTTTACTCTCCTATGCTCACCTAAGTATAAAACATGAAATTAAAGAATTAGGAGCATCGAATTCACCAAATCTAAGGAGAAACCATCCATAAATGTGCTAAGCATGGGATAAAAATATGTATAAATTACTGTTTATGAAATACCCCCATGCTTAAGCGTTTGCTTGTCCTCAAGCAAAATCCTCAACTCACAATCAAAATAAATTATTCTCAATTTATAATCCCTATCAATAATATCTCAAAATAATCCATAAGTAATCATACATTGAAAATTCAACTAAAAGTACTTCAAAGTTTCAAATATTCCAAGTTGAGCATTTTATCATGAAAACATAGGTGTCCCCCCTCATCTAAGTAATCACCTTTAATCAAAATATCACAGAGTTTAACATCTTCACTAAAGATTCACTCAAATCACTCGAGGTGTTTAAGGACATCAAATAAAGCACTCATTAGTCAATATGAATAGTTATTACCATAGGTTTGCATGAAAATGAAATCTCCACCACTATATATTGAGATGATACATCATTCAAAAAGGTCTTTAGAGGGTTGTAACGTGGCTTTGGTTAGGGGGTGTGGTCACAAGCTGAAAGAAAATGTTAGAATCGAGATTGAATGGAAGAAATCACCTAACTAGAAAAATACTAATTATCAGTTGAATACAAGTGAGCTTTTTCTCAGAATATGGAATTAACACTCAAGCTAAAAAAAAAAAACCGATGAATTACTACTAATATGTATGTAGGTATTGTTTTTTTTTAAGAACAAGTAAAATAACATAGAACTTAATTATTGCAACGAAGAATAAAACATAGCTAAGCAATTAATTCAAATAAAATCTTGACAAAAATAGGGATCAAATTAGGGGATTTCAACAATAATAGGTTATGGGTTAATATTGAGGGTAAATCAATTAATGGCTTGTTAGACTCAAAGGGGATCACTAAGGGTTAATTATGAAGGTAGGCTTTTGTGAAGTGAGTGGGTTAAACCTAAGTGCCTTTATCATCTCGACATATCAAATCAAATGGTGTAGTCTTGACATGCATAATCAAGCAAGTTTTAGAATAACAAATCAATACTGACGCACTCATAATAAAAGTGAGCATGAAAGAAATAACATATGCTCTAAAGGCTCAAGATCTCACAAAAAAATATGGCTTTTTGATGTTTAAACTTGTGAATTTCAACTCAAGATAATATCTAAACTTGGGGAAACAACCTAAAAATTTTAATTCTCCAAAATCAACTTATAATGCTTGATTCCCTAATGTCTTAAAGTTTAAATGATCAATGCATAAATGCCTATGTTTTAATTCAAGACATATCATTAAAAATCATAACTTAATCAAAATTCATTCTAATAGTAGTATGAGAATATCACATGAGAACAAGACAAAATTCAGGGATTTCTCATAATGATATAAAAGACCCCCTCGCATTTAAGATGTACATTGCCCTCAATATACAAAGATAGATATATTGAAAAATATAGATATATAATCATAATATAGGGAGAGAAGTGAAACTTCCTAAATGATGAATGAACTCCTTAAATTGGAGTTATGGAGAATAACCGGCCAAGGCAATGATGAGAGTGGAGGAGGATACTCCGGTGGTGGTAGAGGTTCATTAGTCCATAAGTCTTGCGCCAAAAGAATATTATATCTGGTAATAGATATAGTCGTGGTCGAGCAGGACATGGCAGTCATGGAGAACCTTTTCCAGTGGAGTTTTTAGTTCCTAAGTGATGATGAGCTTTGGAGTTCTTTATAACTGTGATAAAATCAAGAACTTTTTAGGAAATATAAGGAAGTATAATTACTCGTAATGAAATAGCCGAAACTATAAATTATTCAATAAAAATTATAGAACCTAAAATTAAAATAATATTAAAGGAAAATAAAATAAAAAGTACTTAAAGAAGATAAATAAAGATAAAAGTGGAAATAAAAAAATAAAAAATAAAAAGTCTTTAAACATCGTCATCGCCGGCTGGTTCACTAGGTGATGGTGGCAATGAGATGTGAAAGTGATGACAAATCTGACGAAGAGTAGCATCAATGTGATCAAAATGTTGAAAAAATTGCTGCTCAAATCGAGTAAGGCACTCAGAGATGTTAGAGTATGAAGCCGCCGCATGAACTAGTGTCACGGGGCTAGACCTTTCGTCTTGCAATCCGTGCGGCCTTAGGCGATTCGCTCGTCCAAACTCGCCCAAGTCAGCCTTTACTCGAATGAGGATTCCTTAAGAACTCCTCCAAGGCACTAACTCGTACAGCGGAAGACTTACTTACGCCAAAAGAAGCTTATAAGAACAACAGAAAGGGACGCACACAAAGTGTTTGAGTAAATGTTCTCTATTCTCTTATTCACAAAGAATAATGAAACAATGAATGGAGTGAGTACAAATGAGGGGGAGGCTCTCTATGTATACTTGAGCTCCCCCAAAACCGACGGTCAAGATACAATTACATCGACGGACGAGATTAAAGGTTACCTACCACCAAATCTCTAAGAATATAATATCATATCTTCTAAGATTACATATCTTAGATAAGATATGTAATCTTATAAAATAATATCTTATAAGATTCCATATCATATCTAAGATCTCTAAGACTATAATATCATATCTTTTAAGATCATGTTTCCATATTTGTAGATGGACCTTAAATCTCTTCAAACAGCGGGCCATCCGTCGGGCCAACCGGACTTTAATTCGCAAGCTTCTCCAATAGTTCCTTGAATCGGGCCACTCACGTGGGCCAAATGATCCCCATCTAAGTAATAGACCTCCATCGGATGCATTTGGTTCGATGGTCACGGGCTTTGAACTCGGCCCGTGACATTCTCCCCCACCCATTCTCGCAACGTCCTCGTTGCGACTCTTGAATGGCACTGACTTGATTCGCCTTGGATCCCACTCATTGTCTTAGCTCTTCCCTTCCTTTGGGACTTTTGCCTCGGCTTCCGTCGCTTCTTAACTCGAGCCGTCTTACTCGTTTTTACATCTCGATGACAAGGAGTTATGTCACTCCCTTGCCCACATTCTAACTTCCCTCGGACAGAATCCTCATGATTCACGACACTTGGCTTCGCTTTGCCCAAAGTCTCTCAGCCTCCTTGCGCAAGAACTTCGAAAGGGCCCCTACGTTCTCGCCAAGTACACAAGTTAGAATGCAAAACACTATCAGAGTGTTTCGAATGTACCTTTGCATTTACTCGGGTCAACTGTCCCACATGCATCACTTCTTTTTCCTTGAAGTCCGATACACCACCCACCTCTCCCATAGGTGGAAGCCTTGTCAATGACTCGCCAACTCCGACGCTTCACTCGATACGAGCCTCATTGGTCCAAGCTTCATTGTTTTCATCGCAACTTTTTCCTCTAAGTTCGATGACAAACTCACCTCTCCCTTGGGTGGAAGCCCCTCCGACGACTCACTATGCTCGGACGTTGCCTTTCCTTTGACTACTGACTTGCTTTGGGACAGTTCGCAACTCATGCGGACCACGGCACAAGAAGCACTTTACTCGCTTCTTTTGCTCCTCTCAGCCCTCTTGGCTCGGCTTTACCCTTGCTCGAACCAAGCTTCTTGGGCTCCTTGTCTGTTCCATCGTTCCCTTTGATGACAGACTTTCTCGGACACTTCCGCAACCTATGCGGACCATGACATAAGAAGCACTCGACTGGCTTCTTCTCGCCTTCGGCCTCCTTGGCTTCATCACCCCTTGTGCTCGAACCAAGTCCCAAGGCCTTATCCACCGGCTTCTTCCTAAGCGTGGATTTTATTGGACATTTCTTTAGTATGTGTGGACCGTCGCAGAGAAAGCATTTCAGCTTGTCCCTTCTCTTCTTGGGTTTCTTCTTCCCAACTCGTGGTTTCTCATTACCACAATTGTCACCGTTGCCATTGCCATACTCATCCGTATCTTCCTTGTGATTCTCTTCACATACGCCTCTTTCCTCGGACTTGAAAGATCCAAGCTTGTCTTTCTCTAGACCAAGCTTAACCACGGATACCACTACCTTCATGGCTTCAAGCTGCTTTTGGACACCTCTTTGTTCCACCTCCCTGTCGACCCACGGCTTCAATCCCTCTTGAAAAGCAAGCATTGCTTCTCTCTCGGTCATATCCGAACTTTGGAGAATGAGTTCCTTGAACTCACAAACATACTCCCCCACTGTGCCCCGTTGCATTATTCCTTGCAACTTTGCCCGAGCTTCTTCCTCGGCAAACTCTGGGTAAAACTGTCCCTTCAACTCGCATTGGAACTTCTCCCATGCTCCAATCTCATGTTGCCTTTCATCTGTGGTCCTACCTCACCACCATAAAATCGCAATATCAATAAGAAATAATGAAGCAATTTGTACCTTATCCGCATCATCCACGATGCCTTTGGCACGGAAGTAGTTTTCCATCCTCCACAAGAAATTGTCCACATCACATGCAGACCTTGTCCCCGTAAACTCTTTCGGTTCCGGGACACACTCGCTACTGAGTGCTGCACTCGACACTCCTTCTTCTACCGCTGCTCGACACAAGGCCAGCTCTCCATCGAGCTCCTCTATTCTTGTGCTTAAAGTCAGCGTCGCGGCCATTGTTTCCTCCTTCAAAGCCTTCACCATGGCTTCGAGAGCATTGTTCTTCTCTCGACTTCTTCCTTTGGGAATCTAGCAACTCTTGCACGTTATCCCTTTGGGAAGTTAGACACGTGGTCACAAAGTCTCTGAGCTGATCCTTCATGTCTTCAATGCTTTCCCCACGAGCATTGTCAGACTCTTTAACGGCTTCCATAGACTCCTCAAGTTTACCCACGCGTACCTCTACTGCCGACAGCATCTCCCTCAAAGACTTTCTCGCCCGTATTTGTTCGAACTCTTCTTTCGACATCCCAATGATGCCTTTGAACCAACATTTCGAATACTTCTTGGTTGAACTCTAGCTCGATACCACTTGTCACGGGCTAGACCTTTCGTCTCATAATCCGTGCGGCCTTAGGCGATTCGCTCGTCCAAACTCGCCCAAGTCGGCCTTTACTCGAATGAGGATTCCTTAAGAACTCCTCCAAGGCACTAACTCGACAATGGAAGACTTACTTACGCCAAAAGAAGCTTATAAGAACAACGAAGGGACGCACACAAAGTGTTTGAGTAAATGCTCTCTATTCTCTTATTCACAAAGAATAATGAAACAATGAATGGAGTGAGTACAAATGAGGGGAGGCTCTCTATTTATACTTGAGCTCCCCCAAAACCGACGGTCAAGATACAATTACATCGACGGACGAGATTAAAGGTTACCTACCACCAAATCTCTAAGAATATAATATCATATCTTCTAAGATTACATATCTTAGATAAGATATGTAATCTTATAAAATAATATCTTATAAGATTCCATATCATACCTAAGATCTCTAAGACTATAATATCATATCTTTTAAGATCATGTTTCCATATTTGTAGATGGACCTTAAATCTCTTCAAGCAACGGGCCAGTCCGATCGGGCCAACCAGACTTTAATTCGGCAAGCTTCTCCAATAGTTTCTTGAATCGGGCCAGCTCACGTGGGCCAAATGATCCCCATCTAAGTAATAGACCTCCATCGGATGCATTTGGTTCGATGGTCACGGGCTTTGAACTCTGGCCCGTGACATTCTCCCCCACCCATTCTCGTAACGTCCTCGTTGCGACTCCTGAATGGCACTGACTTGATTCGCCTTGGATCCCACTCGTTGTCTTAGCTCTTCCCTTCCTTTGGGACTTTTGCCTCGGCTTCCGTCGCTTCTTAACTCGAGCCGTCTTACTCGTTTGTACATCTCGATGACAAGGAGTTATGTCACTCCCTTGCCCACATTCTAACTTCCCTCGGACGAATCCTCATGATTCACGACACTTGGCTTCGCTTTGCCCAAAGTCTCTCGGCCTCCTTGCTCAAGAACTTGAAAGGGCCCTACGTTCTCGCCAAGTACACAAGTTAGAATACAAAACACTATCGAGT
Organism: Gossypium arboreum; assembly: GCF_025698485.1. Lineage (NCBI taxonomy): Eukaryota > Viridiplantae > Streptophyta > Magnoliopsida > Malvales > Malvaceae > Gossypium > Gossypium arboreum. The sequence goes on from NC_069081.1 coordinate 26,504,997, forward strand.
GTTTGAATGTACCTTTGCATTTACTCGGGTCAATCTGTCCCACATGCATCACTTCTTTTTCCTTGAAGTCCGATGCACCACCCACCTCTCCCATAGGTGGAAGCCTTGTCAATGACTCGCCAACTCCGACGCTTCACTCGATACGAGCCTTATTGGTCCAAGCTTCATTGTTTTCATCGCAACTTTTTCCTCTAAGTTCGATGAAAAACTCACCTCTCCCTTGGGTGGAAGCCCCTCCGACGACTCACAATGCTCGGACGTTGCCTTTCCTTTGACTACAGCTTGTTTTGGGCAGTTACGCAACTCATGCGGACCCACGGCACAAGAAGCACTTTACTCGCTTCTTTTGCTCCTCTTAGCCCTCTTGGCCCGGCTTTACCCTTGCTCGAACCAAGCTTCTTGGGCTCCTTATGCATTCCATCGTTCCCTTTGATGACAGACTTTCTCGGACACTTCCGCAACCTATGCGGACCATGACATAAGAAGCACTCGTTGGCTTCTTCGCCTTGAGCCTCCTTGGCTTCATCACCCCTTGTGCTCGAAAAAAGTTCCAAGGCCTTATCCACCGGCTTCTTCCTAAGCGCGGATTTTATTAGACATTTCTTTAGTATGTGTGGACCGTCGCAGAGAAAGCATTTCAGCTTGTCCCTTCTCTTCTTGGGTTTCTTCTTCCCAACTCGTGGTTTCTCATTACCACAATTGTCACCGTTGCCATTGCCATACTCATCCGTATCTTCCTTGTGATTCTCTTCACATACACCTCTTTCCTCGGACTTGAAAGATCCAAGCTTGTCTTTCTCTAGACCAAGCTTAACCACGGATACCACTACCTTCATGGCTTCCGACAGCTTTTGGAAACCTCTTTGTTCCACCTCCTGTCTGACCCACGGCTTCAATCCCTCTTGAAAAGCAAGCATTGCTTCTCTCTCGGTCATATCCGAACTTTGGAGAATGAGTTCCTTGAACTCACAAACATACTCCCCACTATGCCCGTTGCATTATTCCTTGCAACTTTGCCCGAGCTTCTTCCTCGGCAAACTCGGGTAGCTTGTCCCTTCAACTCGCATTGGAACTTCTCCCATGCTCCAATCTCATATTGCCTTTCATCCGTGGTCCTACCTCGCCACCATAAAAGCGCAATATCAATAAGAAATAATGAAGCAATTTGTACCTTATCCGCATCATCCACGATGCCTTTGGCACTAAGTAGTTTTCCATCCTCCACAAGAAATTGTCCACATCACATGCAGACCTTGTCCCCGTAAACTCTTTCGGTTCCGGACACACTCGCCTCTTGAGTCTTTGCACTCGACACTCCTTCTTCTACATTTGCGACACAAGGCCGCTCTCCATCGAGCTCCTCTATTCTTGTGCTTAAAGTCGCGTCATGCCATTGTTTCCTCCTTCAAAGCCTTCACCATGGCTTCGAGAGCATTGTTCTTCTCTGTCAGCTTCTTCCTTTGGGAATCTAGCAACTCTTGCACGTTATCCCTTTGGGAAGTTAGACACGTGGTCACAAAGTCTCTGAGCTGATCCTTCATGTCTTCAATGCTTTCCCCACGAGCATTGTCAGACTCTTTAACGGCTTCCATAGACTCCTCAAGTTTACCCACGCGTACCTCTACTGCCGACAGCATCTCCCTCAAAGACTTTCTCGCCCGTATTTGTTCGAACTCTTCTTTCGACATCCCAACAGTGCCTTTGAACCAACAGCTCGAATACTTCTTGGTTCGAACTCTAGCTCTGATACCACTTGTCACGGGGCTAGACCTTTCGTCTCACAATCCGTGCGGCCTTAGGCGATTCGCTCGTCCAAACTCGCCCAAGTCAGCCTTTACTCGAATGAGGATTCCTTAAGAACTCCTCCAAGGCACTAACTCGTACAGCGGAAGACTTACTTACGCTAAAAGAAGCTTATAAGAACAACAGAAAGGGACGCACACAAAGTGTTTGAGTAAATGCTCTCTATTCTCTTATTCACAAAGAATAATGAAACAATGAATGGAGTGAGTACAAATGAGGGGAGGCTCTCTATTTATACTTGAGCTCCCCCAAAACCGACGGTCAAGATACAATTACATCGACGGACGAGATTAAAGGTTACCTACCACCAAATCTCTAAGAATATAATATCATATCTTCTAAGATTACATATCTTAGATAAGATATGTAATCTTATAAAATAATATCTTATAAGATTCCATATCATATCTAAGATCTCTAAGACTATAATATCATATCTTTTAAGATCATGTTTCCATATTTGTAGATGGACCTTAAATCTCTTCAAGCAACGGGCCAGTCCGATCGGGCCAACCAGACTTTAATTCGGCAAGCTTCTCCAATAGTTCCTTGAATCGGGCCAGCTCACGTGGGCCAAATGATCCCCATCTAAGTAATAGACCTCCATCGGATGCATTTGGTTCGATGGTCACGGGCTTTGAACTCTGGCCCGTGACACATGAACTAGACGATGGATGGGTGGTGGCTGAGACAGTAGGTCCTCATGGCGTGGAGGGACATCATCAGTAATGTCCTCTGGGTCCTCCTCCTCGGTGGACTGAAAGAGGTGGTACTAGGGAGGGTAGGTTCCACGTCGTTTCTCGATCATCCTCATATGTAGCATGCTCGAGATGCCCTGTGGGGACATCTGGCCGATGAAAGTGAGGGAGGATGATTGTGTTGCTGTGTTAAAGAGCCTAAAGTGTCGAGCCAATCGAGTCACATAGGGCCCGATAGAGATAACTCGTCTCTTATGCCGCTCCGTCTGATGGCGGATGTTGAGGGCAATGAAATAGGCAAGGTCTAAGACGTGCCCGTTCGCCATGCTCTACAGGAAATAGGCGTCATGAGTGTTGACAACACCGGTGCTCTCTCGCTGTCCTATCAGCGTGTGGGCAAGATGGCGTGTAGGTATCACAGGGATAGGGCGAGGGTTGATGCCTTAGAGTGGATAGGATCATAGGTGGCTAAGGCAGGGACGAGGTCCTTCCAGCACTTTGAGGGAGAGTAGTGGATGTGACGATGGAGGGTGTCGAGTTCATTATCGTCCATGAACTCCTCCGTGTACAGCCCTAAATGTAACACCCCAAACCCAACCCAGACTCTATGGCCGAATCCGGTGTGTCACATTGAAGTGTTTTAGCAAAAACCATGTTTGCATTGAAAACCCTTCTTAAAATAAAAGAAACCTTAATTAACTTTAAAAAAAAACACCTTTTAGTTGCGAAAAACTTGTTTAAAACATTTGATTTAAGAAACTTATCATTTAAAAATTTAATTGCGGAAGCGTAGAAGCGCACTATAATTTAGAAAACCCATGTTCAACTTCTTGTAATTACAGTGAAATTAATAACAATAATTCAAGTAATAATAACACAATGAAAACCTTATTACAATCTAGTCGGAACATACTTAAAAGAAATAAAACTTAAATGCTAAAAAAACCTAAGTCCAAATCATCTTACTAGGCCACCCGAGTCCCTCCAAACATCGAACCTTCTATTGAGCATCACCGAAAATAAAATAAAGAGGGGTGAGTTTTCGCAAACTCGGTGTGTACAACCCTCGACGGAAAACAAGCATTAAAAAAAACATCATTTATCAATCATGCAATGCAATCCCATCCAAATTATCCATTTGCTACACACCAGCTCCGTCCCCGTCACACCATCCGGGATATAAATATCAACCCACCCACCCACACACGATGGTAGCACTGGTTTGAACTACCTTCATTTACATATTGGGCTTTTAAAAGCCGTCGGTGAATCTACGATTGTCAAGCAACCATGAGATCCTCATATACTTCCTCCGTTCCATAATTCCCACCCATATGCAACTTTGAAAATATCATATGTATGCATGTCACATCCATAAAACTTACATTCTCCGCCTAGCGGTATTTTGTCATTTAAGCCCTTAGGGGCATTTCGGTAATTTTCCTTAATTATGGTTTCACTTACCTTGGCCCGTTAACGAACACTATGCACCAGGTAGGATTCCAGAGAAGAGGAGGTGAGTCATTAAGACCGCTTAAGTACCAAGCTTTCCCTAGATCGAATCCTAGACATGTATATACTCATTGCCACACCTTAACCCATTGACTTGTCCACAGTCGCAATATATTAATTAAGTCTTACGTAGATATCATATACTAGGCCCAAAACCCCTTACAAAGCCCAAACAATTTCACATACCTGTATCAGGCCCATTAAGCCCAATCATATTCATATGGCCCATTAGACCCAAATCACCTGTATATGGCCCATTAGGCCCAAATCACATTTATATAGCCCATTAGGCCCAGTCACATTCATATTCATGTTCAAATACAAGTTCCTATCACATAGCATCAACATTCGTTTTTGCCTATTATGGGCCCAATGACCCATCGGCCCATTTAGCCCATTTCGGCCCATATGGCCAAATCACAACCCAAGTCCATGGAATCGCCCATGGGCCTCAGGAAACCTATCGGTCTCCCCCTTACGAGTGTTCGCACACTCTCAAGACTACCGTAGCCAAACTTTTGGCTTTTCGGCATTTCGGCTTTTGCCGATACATAATGTGTATGCAGTGTATGTACACACCTAGTAGGCACGCGTGATGCAATCTCCTTAGCCCAAACCTACAATTGATATTACTCAAAGATTAATCTTACATACTTATCGAATACTTTACCAAAATCCAGGATCTCACCTTAACCTTACCTTGCGCGATAAGTATAACAACCCCTTCACTAACCATGATCAACTCCTAGATCTACACAAATCGTAACTATTAAAACTAGAATAATAGGTGACTCGTATCCAACACAAGTCCCCTTACCTTACTATGGCTATTTGGCCAACCTTAGCCAATGGATGAGGAATACTTACCAAAATCGCAAACACCTAAAAAGCAATTCAGTAGAGAGCTAAGATCCGAGATTCAATACTAATTCCCTACTAAAGTTGGTTGAAAGAGTGAGGGATAATAATAAATACCTAGCAAAGAAAACTGATTGGAAGAGCAACACTTACACTAGATTCGATCAAAGAGTATTCAGCCCTTGGGAGATTCGGCTTTTCAGCTTTTCAAACTTAGTATGGTGAATAAGGTTTATTTGGTACAGATTAAAGAAGAAGAGTAGGAGAAGAAATTGGCTAAGTGAAACAAAGAAAATTGTGTAGAGAAGAATAGAAATCGGCAAGAAGAAAAGAAAGAAAAACAAAAGGGTTTTTGGCTTTTTGGATATTGAAAAGAAAAGGGTTTTCGACTTTTGGAGAAAGGGATTTCTGGCAACAAGGTGAAGAAGAATTTCGGCAGCAGCCTGGAAACCCTGTATTCGGCCCCTATTCATACCCCTTATAGCTGAATTTTCCATGCCCAATTCCCAATTCAGCTCCATCACTTCTCCCTTCTCATATCCTCGTTTTTCTCCCTGATAACTCCTTGATCTTTTCCTTAATTTTCTCTTCTGAACACTCCCCTTGGAGTTCATCTTCACGCCACTTCCATCCTTCTAGAAGGCCAAAATTAAAGTTCTAAAAATACTAAGCTAGGATTCGAACGTTGGATCTCCTTGCTAGCTACTAATGCCACCTCCCTACTCCCTAAGTGGCGTCACCTAGCCACTCCTCCACAAGGCTTTTTGATGCTATTTTTCCTATTTTTATTTAAAAGTCCAACTACTTGCCAAAAAGTCCTTTTAATAATTAAACTTTAATTTTATCTACCCTTAATTCAAACTCAACCTTAGTTAAGACCTATTAAAATTATCGCTTGGATAAGAATATTAAACACAATTTTTATCAAAATCGAAAATAAAGAAAATTTAGGATTTCAGGATTTTTGGGCCGTTACAACTCTACCCCCTAAAAGAAATTTCATCCTTGAAATTCACCTGATTCAAACAGTTGAGGATATTGACCTCGCATCGCGTAGGTTACACCACTACGCTTCTATTACGCACTCTATTTCTAATAAGCATGTTTCGCTCGGGCGTCTTTGTCTTCTCGATGTGAGCAGCATAAACCAAAGTTGGCTGCCTCGCTTCAGAATGGCCTGCATTTCCACCTGGTGCTCCACGTCCACATCCATTTCTGTCACAGCCCCTAGCCTGCTCACGGCCCCTTGGCTGTAGCTGACCAACCCTTAGTGGCTGAGCACCACCTCGGCCCACGATTGGCACCTGAGCTGGCATTCTAGGGCAATTCCGATCCTATGCTCCATATATCCACAAGCTAAACAGGCTCTCATCCTCTTCTAGCACTCGCCTCCATGGCTTCTCCCACAATCAGCACAAGGTGGCACCCCTGGATTAGCAGCAAGGGGCTCTCCTCTATCTAGCCCATTGGCTCTGGCTCTAGCCCTAGGCATCTGTCCAACACCATCTCGTGGACCCACATAGCTTGCACCCATATACTTCCCTTGGAAGGCAACTTTGAAGAACTCCCAAGTGACCCGCTACTGTTGGGTGCCCTCTTTCACTATCAACCACCCCTGATAGGCTTCTTCCCTTAATAGTGACACAGCTCCTTTCAGCTTTTGTTTCGGTGAGCAGTCCAAATCCTCCATTATTCTTTCAGTGGCCTCAAACCAATATTCAGCCACGTTAGGAGCCACGTCAGCCACGCCTTTAAAGATCTAAGGCCCGTTCGATCGAAGTCGCTCCGGAATGGACCCCTAATTTCTGCTACCATTATTGGGCCCAGGGACCCTTTCCAAAATTCTCAGCATTGCCTACGACAATGCATCTTCTTCCGTGGCCCGATCATACTGTCCATTCCCAGCCACAGGTGAGGCCGGAGCCTCTTCTTGTAACACCCCCACGCCCGAAACCATCATCGGAGCCAAGCTTGAGGTGTTACTAAACTTATCTTACCTTTTAAACAATTCTAAACCACTTATTTTAATTTTCGGAATAAACTGTTTTTCTGCTTCATGGTTGCTTAAAAATTCATTTCTCGAGTTTCAAAACTCAAAATTAAGATCCGTAAATTTTTCCTGAAACTAGGCTCATATATCTATCTACTAATATTTTTCTAGAATTTTTTCCTTATCCAATTAGTACAGTTTATTAGTTAAAGTTACCCCTGTTTCAGAATTCGACTGCACTGGCCTCTACTTACTACGAACCACTTTTATCTATGTAAAAAAAATCATATAACTATACCGTTTGTTTCTATTAAAACTAGATTCAATAAGGATTCTAACCATATAAATTACACCACCTAATTATTTTTGTAATATTTATGGTGAATTTCTAAACTTAGTACAGGGGATCCAGAAATCGCTCTGGCCCTATTTCACCAAAACTCAGATACCCTATAAAATACAAAACCTTTACCTGTTTTACTTATTCCATATGAAAATAGACACAACTAGCTTTAATTTCATATATTATTAAACATCAACCCATGTCTCTACAATTTCTTGTGATTTTTCAAAATCCTGTTATTTCTGATACTTGAATCTGTTTTTAAGTTACTTTCACATTTTTCTTAGTTTTCATGTGATAGTTACTACTTAATCATACATACTATTAAACATGTATATCATCAGCCACTCTATTAGCTAATCACTAGCAAGTATTTACACATTATTCATTGATCATATCATATCAAAAGAAACCAAGTTCCTATACATGCCATACACAAAATGAAACGTCTAACTATACCAATGTGATTTCTTCGATAGTGTGATCGGGTCTCCGCGTTTCCTTCGATCCCCCGAGTGGCTTGATAAAAACTATAAGAAAAAGAAAATAAAGAGAGTAAGCACTAGGCTTAGTAAGCTTACAAGCAAATAAATTACAACATTCAACATAATGAATAATTATACATAATGTCACCTAACCTCACAAACTTTCTTTACTTCTCATTTTCTACCTTCTTCTTTACTCACTTACCTTCTTTTTTACCTGACCTTTCACTATTCAGAAATATAATCTACCTTCCATTTTTCTGATAATTCACTGTAATTTAACATGTACAATGACCTGTTGAACCACTCAGAATACTAAGGATACTAGGGTCGTTCCTGTCTATCAATATCCTGCCAATGTCATGTCTTCGACATGGACTTACATGAATTATTCCTGTCTCCAATGCCATATATATATATATATATAATATGGGCTTACATGGCTCATTCCTGTCTCCAAATCCATATAACTGATATGGAATTACATGGCTCATTTTGTCTGTCTGTCTGTCAACCCCAATATCCTAACATTCCTAAGGTTCAAGCGGGGCTTCCTAATACTTTTCTCTGTCACTTTCGCCTTTAATTCGACTTTAAGGATTCAAAGAAAATAAGTATATAAATGCTGAAAATTGACAATAATAATGTAAAATAAAAGAATATTGCATTTATTTACTGTAAACTTACCTCGATACAAAATGTGACTAAACTTTACAATTTAGTCCTTTACTTTTTCTTTTCCCCGGTCTACTCCCGAATTTCTCTCTTCTTAATCTATAATAGCATAACTTATTTAATATTCACATTTATCAAAACAGTCCTTGACCCAAACTTTGGGAAAATTACATTTTGCCCTAAATTTTCACATATTTGCACTTTTTTCCCCAAGGCTTGTAATTTAAACTTCATCCTATTTTCTTATGTTTTATGACATGCTTATCATTTTCCTTCTATGACAACATCAAATTCACACTCTAACATGTACTTATGACTATTAGGTATTTTTACCGATTAAGCCCTTTACTCGTTTTCACTTAAAACCGAGTAGCACAAGTTGTCTAACATAATTTAAAACCTCATATTATATCATAAAACATCAAAATAAACACTTTTCACCTATGGGTATTTTTCCAAATATGTGACATCCCTAAATCGACCCTAGTCGGAAAGTGGTTTCGGGACCACCAAACCGAGTCATAATAATAATTAACCATCATAATTGATGCTCATTATATGTATATATGCATGTGTGAAAATTTCGTGTTTGGATTTTGTTAATAGTAAGTGAATTTTTATCAAATAGGACTTATGTGAGAAAATTTAGAAATGTGCTAGGCAATTGTAAGGTGGCCTATTAATACATGTGGGAAAATAGTTGTCCTTGCATGTCAAATAACCCACTTCCTAAGGTGAGTGGCCGGCCATGACAAGAATATGGGCAAGGGAACATGTTTCCAACATGTTTAGTTAGTGGATTATGTAGAAAAAAATAAAGAAATGAAAAAAAAATGAGCATGGATGCCCCCCCTTTGTTGCCGTGAGTAGAGGAAAAAGAAAGGAAAAAAATTTGTTCATCCATTCTCAAATCTTGGCTGAAAATACTAAGGGAAAAAGGAAGGATTTTTGCTTCATGCTTGGTTTAGAAGAGAACTAGAAGGAGATTTGGTCATACTTGTGTCAAGATTAAGGTATGTTTGAGGTTGTGTCATGAGATTCATGCATGTTTTAGTTGCTAACTTGATGTTCATGTTAGCCCATGGTTCAAATCCTTGTTATGCCATGGAAATGGTATTTGGCCAAGGTTGATATTGTGTTAAAGCCATTGCATGCTAAATGTGAAGCTTGTTGATGATACATGTAATGATGGATTGACTACTCTTGAAATTCCTTTTAGCATTCTTGAGTAAGACATGGAGTTTTCTTTGTTTAACCATGACCAAAAATTGAAAGGGGATGGTGTGGGATGTATTCGCCATGGCATGCTCATAAGTGCGATTTATGCTTGTTGCATGATAGGTAAAAATTTGTGTTTTGATATATGTGTATATGTGTTTGTACATGATGTTACAAATGGATGTGAAAATATATGCTAGATTGGGAAAATTTGATTAAATGTTCATGAGATGAAATTAGGTGATTAAAAGATGTTAGTTGACATTGTACATATATATATATATTCGCCATTAAAGTGAGTATGTAGGTAATGTTGAATCAAGTTTTGGTGCATATTCGGTTAGGTGTATAATCGACCAAATGGGCGATTAGTAAGAATGGTTGCGAATATACAAGCATACATATGCATGTGTAGTTGAATTATGAATGTTTAGCAAGATGGTTAAACTAGTGATTTATTGATTAAGCTCAAGGAGTTAAAGAAGGAGAATCAAGCAAGGGAAAGACGAAGGTCATCGAGTAGCCGACTTGGAACTATTTTACCCAACACGAGGTAAGTCATTAAGCACGTATTTGATATTGCTTAAATGATTGTAAAATTTATGCAATTGTGTTTAATGGGATGATATATATATATAAATGAAAATGTATGTGTATGGAGTGATGACATTTGTTGAATGTAAAAGAAATAGTGAAATGTGTAGAAAGTTTGCTTTCGGCACTAAGTGTCTTGAACAATACGTGTGTGCGGTGGTGAGATCGGCACTAAGTGTGCGTGCTGGAAATATATGGCACTAAGTGTGCAAGCTGAAAAAATACGACCTTGGGTGTGCGAGCTCGGAGGGTATGGCCTTGTGTGTGCGGGCTTAAATTACGTGGCACTAAGTGTGCGAAATCAAGTAATAAGCCTGTGTGTGTGCGTACTCTATATATATGGAGGGTGTGTCTCCATCGAATTGGGTATGGACAGCGGATCGGGTAAGTACTTGAGCTCATGACGAATAGAGAATACGTTCATGCTTGGGGTTGAATTTGGTAAGCCTTAAATCTATGTGATGATTGAAATTGTATGGCTGTGCTGGAAAATGAGTTAATGTGTAAAATGCTTGATTATCTTGTTGTGTAGAATATGAAATGTGGATGTATGAATTGGTGCGAGATTGGACCGAAAGGTCCGAGGTATTATGGTATAGATTCGATATGGACGAGTACCTAGCCTCATTTGTTGTACATGTAGTAGCAACTTTATCGATGGATTGACGAATGCTTATGACTTACTGAGTTGTAAACTCACTCGGTGTTTTCTTGTCACCCATTTTAGGTCTCTTGGACTCGTATTGTTGCGTTCGAAACCGTCGTTGAAGTCATCACACCGCTGAAATCTTGTGGTATTGTTTTTGTTGTTGAAGAACATTTGGCATGTATAGGCTATTATATTTTGTCGAATTGTGGGTTGTAAACTTTAAGCCATGTGAAAATGGCCTATGTGGTCGTCGAGTGGGATGCTAGAACCTATAGCCACGAGTCTTAGAAACTCAAATTTTGTTAAGGTGGCCATAATTTGTGTCATGTATGATGGATGATTAAGGCCAAGGAAAAATTCATGGGCCGGTCCGTCGGGCCAACAGACTTTAATTCGCAAGCTTCTCCAATAGTTCCTTGAATCGGGCCACCACGTGGGCCAAATGATCCCCATCTAAGTAATAGACCTCCATCGGATGCATTTGGTTCGATGGTCACGGGCTTTGAACTCGCCCGTGACATTCTCCCCACCCATTCTCGCAACGTCCTCGTTGCGACTCTTGAATGGCATCGACTTGATTCGCCTTGGATCCCACTCATTGTCTTAGCTCTTCCCTTCCTTTGGGACTTTTGCCTCGGCCGTCGGCTTCTTAACTCGAGCCGTCTTACTCGTTTTACATCTCGATGACAAGGAGTTATGTCACTCCCTTGCCCACATTCTAACTTCCCTGGACAGAATCCTCATGATTCACGACACTTGGCTTCGCTTTGCCCAAAGTCTCTCGGCCTCCTTGCGCAAGAACTTGAAAGGGCCCTACGTTCTCGCCAAGTACACAAGTTAGAATGCAAAACACTATCGAGTGTTTGAATGTACCTTTGCATTTACTCGGGTCAACTGTCCCACATGCATCACTTCTTTTCCTTGAAGTCCGATACACCACCCACCTCTCCCATAGGTGGAAGCCTTGTCAATGACTCGCCAACTCCGACGCTTCACTGACGTCGAGCCTCATTGGTCCAAGCTTCATTGTTTTCATCGCAACTTTTTCCTCTAAGTTCGATGACAAACTCACCTCTCCCTTGGGTGGAAGCCCTCCGACGACTCACTATGCTCGGACGTTGCCTTTCCTTTGACTACTGACTTGCTTTGGGAGATTCCGCAACTCATGCGGACCACGGCACAAGAAGCACTTTACTCGCTTCTTTTTGCTCCTCTCAGCCCTCTTGGCTTCGGCTTTACCCTTGCTCGAACCAAGCTTCTTGGGCTCCTTGTCTGTTCCATCGTTCCCTTTGATGACAGACTTTTCGGACACTTCCGCAACCTATGCGGACCATGACATAAGAAGCACTCGATTGGCTTCTTCTCGCCTTGACCTCCTTGGCTTCATCACCCTTGTGCTCGAACCAAGTCCCAAGGCCTTATCCACCGCTTCTTCCTAAGCGTGGATTTTATTGGACATTTCTTTAGTATGTGTGGACTGTCCGCAGAGAAAGCATTTCACTTGTCCCTTCTCTTCTTGGGTTTCTTCTTCCCAACTCGTGGTTTCTCATTACCACAATTGTCACCGTTGCCATTGCCATACTCATCCGTATCTTCCTTGTGATTCTCTTCACATACGCCTCTTTCCTCGGACTTGAAAGATCCAAGCTTGTCTTTCTCTAGACCAAGCTTAACCACGGATACCACTACCTTCATGGCTTCCGACAGCTTTTGGACACCTCTTTGTTCCACCTCTGTCGACCCACGGCTTCAATCCCTCTTGAAAAGCAAGCATTGCTTCTCTCGGTCATATCCGAACTTTGGAGAATGAGTTCCTTGAACTCACAAACATACTCCCCACTGTGCCCTGTTGCATTATTCCTTGCAACTTTGCCCGAGCTTCTTCCTCGGCAAACTCGGGTAAGCTGTCCCTTCAACTCGCATTGGAACTTCTCCCATGCTCCAATCTCATGTTGCCTTTCATCTGTGGTCCTACCTCACCACCATAAAATCGCAATATCAATAAGAAATAATGAAGCAATTTGTACCTTATCCGCATCATCCACGATGCCTTTGGCACGGAAGTAGTTTTCCATCCTCCACAAGAAATTGTCCACATCACATGCAGACCTTGTCCCCGTAAACTCTTTCGGTTCCGGGACACACTCGCTATTGAGTGCTGCACTCGACACTCCTTCTTCTACCGCTGCTCGACACAAGGCTAGCTCTCCATCGAGCTCCTCTATTCTTGTGCTTAAAGTCAGCGTCGCGGCCATTGTTTCCTCCTTCAAAGCCTTCACCATGGCTTCGAGAGCATTGTTCTTCTCTGTCAGCTTCTTCCTTTGGGAATCTAGCAACTCTTGCACGTTATCCCTTTGGGAAGTTAGACACGTGGTCACAAAGTCTCTGAGCTGATCCTTCATGTCTTCAATGCTTTCCCACGAGCATTGTCGACTCTTTCTTGGCTTCCATAGACTCCTCAAGTTTACCCACGCATACCTCTCGCCGACAAACATCTCCCTCAAAGACTTTCTACGCGTATTTGTTCGAACTCTTCTTTCGACATCCCACAGTGCCTTTGAACCAACAGCTCGAATACTTCTTGGTTCGAACTCTAGCTCGATACCACTTGTCACGGGCTAGACCTTTCGTCTCATAATCCGTGCGGCCTTAGGCGATTCGCTCGTCCAAACTCGCCTAAGTCACCTTTACTCGAATGAGGATTCCTTAAGAACTCCTCCAAGGCACTAACTCGTGACAATGGAAGACTTACTTACGCCAAAAGAAGCTTATAAGAACAACGAAAGGGACGCACACAAAGTGTTTGAGTAAATGCTCTCTATTCTCTTATTCACAAAGAATAATGAAACAATGAATGGAGTGAGTACAAATGAGGGGGAGGCTCTCTATTTATACTTGAGCTCCCCCAAAACCGACGGTCAAGATACAATTACATCGACGGACGAGATTAAAGGTTACCTACCACCAAATCTCTAAGAATATAATATCATATCTTCTAAGATTACATATCTTAGATAAGATATGTAATCTTATAAAATAATATCTTATAAGATTCCATATCATACCTAAGATCTCTAAGACTATAATATCATATCTTTTAAGATCATGTTTCCATATTTGTAGATGGACCTTAAATCTCTTCAAGCAGCGGGCGGTCCGTCGGGCCAACCAGACTTTAATTTGCAAGCTTCTCCAATAGTTTCTTGAATCGGGCCAGCTCCGTGGGCCAAATGATCCCCATCTAAGTAATAGACCTCCATCGGATGCATTTGGTTCGATGGTCACGGCTTTGAACTCGCCCGTGACATTCTCCCCCACCCATTCTCGTAACGTCCTCGTTGCGACTCCTGAATGGCACTGACTTGATTCGCCTTGGATCCCACTCGTTGTCTTAGCTCTTCCCTTCCTTTGGGACTTTTGCCTCGGCTTCCGTCGCTTCTTAACTCGAGCCGTCTTACTCGTTTGTACATCTCGATGACAAGGAGTTATGTCACTCCCTTGCCCACATTCTAACTTCCCTCGGACAGAATCCTCATGATTCACGACACTTGGCTTCGCTTTGCCCAAAGTCTCTCGGCCTCCTTGCTCAAGAACTTCGAAAGGGCCCCTACGTTCTCGCCAAGTACACAAGTTAGAATACAAAACACTATCAGAGTGTTTCGAATGTACCTTTGCATTTACTCGGGTCAACTGTCCCACATGCATCACTTCTTTTTCCTTGAAGTCCGATGCACCACCCACCTCTCCCATAGGTGGAAGCCTTGTCAATGACTCGCCAACTCCGACGCTTCACTCGTCACGAGCCTTATTGGTCCAAGCTTCATTGTTTTCATCGCAACTTTTTCCTCTAAGTTCGATGAAAACTCACCTCTCCCTTGGGTGGAAGCCCTCCGACGACTCACAATGCTCGGACGTTGCCTTTCCTTTGACTACTGACTTGTTTTGGGCAGTTACGCAACTCATGCGGACCACGGCACAAGAAGCACTTTACTCGCTTCTTTTGCTCCTCTTAGCCCTCTTGGCTTGGCTTTACCCTTGCTCGAACCAAGCTTCTTGGGCTCCTTGTCTGTTCCATCGTTCCCTTTGATGACAGACTTTCTCGGACACTTCCGCAACCTATGCGGACCATGACATAAGAAGCACTCGACTGGCTTCTTCTCGCCTTCAGCCTCCTTGGCTTCATCACCCCTTGTGCTCGAAAAAAGTTCCAAGGCCTTATCCACCGGCTTCTTCCTAAGCGGATTTTATTAGACATTTCTTTAGTATGTGTGGACCGTCAGAGAAAGCATTTCACTTGTCCCTTCTCTTCTTGGGTTTCTTCTTCCCAACTCGTGGTTTCTCATTACCACAATTGTCACCGTTGCCATTGCCATACTCATCCGTATCTTCCTTGTGATTCTCTTCACATACACCTCTTTCCTCGGACTTGAAAGATCCAAGCTTGTCTTTCTCTAGACCAAGCTTAACCACGGATACCACTACCTTCATGGCTTCCGACAGCTTTTGGAAACCTCTTTGTTCCACCTCCTGTCTGACCCACGGCTTCAATCCCTCTTGAAAAGCAAGCATTGCTTCTCTCTCGGTCATATCCGAACTTTGGAGAATGAGTTCCTTGAACTCACAAACATACTCCCCCACTATGCCCCGTTGCATTATTCCTTGCAACTTTGCCCGAGCTTCTTCCTCGGCAAACTCTGGGTAAAACTGTCCCTTCAACTCGCATTGGAACTTCTCCCATGCTCCAATCTCATATTGCCTTTCATCTGTGGTCCTACCTCGCCACCATAAAAGCGCAATATCAATAAGAAATAATGAAGCAATTTGTACCTTATCCGCATCATCCACGATGCCTTTGCACGAAGTAGTTTTCCATCCTCCACAAGAAATTGTCCACATCACATGAGACCTTGTCCCCGTAAACTCTTTCGGTTCCGGGACACACTCGCATCTTGAGTCTGACTCGACACTCCTTCTTCTCTCATTGCCGACACAAGGCCGACTCTCCATCGAGCTCCTCTATTCTTGTGCTTAAAGTCGCGTCATGCCATTGTTTCCTCCTTCAAAGCCTTCACCATGGCTTCGAGAGCATTGTTCTTCTCTCTCGACTTCTTCCTTTGGGAATCTAGCAACTCTTGCACGTTATCCCTTTGGGAAGTTAGACACGTGGTCACAAAGTCTCGAGCTGATCCTTCATGTCTTCAATGCTTTCCCCACGAGCATTGTCGACTCTTTAACGGCTTCCATAGACTCCTCAAGTTTACCCATCGCGTACCTCTTCATCGCCGACATCTCCTCAAAGACTTTCTCGCCAGTATTTGTTCGAACTCTTCTTCGACATCCCAAGGTGCCTTTGAACCAACAGCTCGAATACTTCTTGGTTCGAACTCTAGCTCGATACCACTTGTCACGGGCTAGACCTTTCGTCTCACAATCAAATGCGGCCTTAGGCGATTCGCTCGTCCAAACTCGCCCAAGTCGGCCTTTACTCGAATGAGGATTCCTTAAGAACTCCTCCAAGGCACTAACTCAGACAATGGAAGACTTACTTACGCTAAAAGAAGCTTATAAGAACAACGAAAGGGACGCACACAAAGTGTTTGAGTAAATGCTCTCTATTCTCTTATTCACAAAGAATAATGAAACAATGAATGGAGTGAGTACAAATGAGGGAGGCTCTCTATTTATACTTGAGCTCCCCAAAACCGACGGTCAAGATACAATTACATCGACGGACGAGATTAAAGGTTACCTACCACCAAATCTCTAAGAATATAATATCATATCTTCTAAGATTACATATCTTAGATAAGATATGTAATCTTATAAAATAATATCTTATAAGATTCCATATCATATCTAAGATCTCTAAGACTATAATATCATATCTTTTAAGATCATGTTTCCATATTTGTAGATGGACCTTAAATCTCTTCAAGCAGCGGGCGGTCCGATCGGGCCAACCAGACTTTAATTCGCAAGCTTCTCCAATAGTTCCTTGAATCGGGCCACTCCGTGGGCCAAATGATCCCCATCTAGTAATAGACCTCCATCGGATGCATTTGGTTCGATGGTCACGGGCTTTGAACTCGCCCGTGACACATGAACTAGACGATGGATGGGTGGTGGGCGAGACGAGAGGTCCTCATGGCGTGGAGGGACATCATCAGTAATGTCCTCTGGGTCCTCCTCCTCGGTGGACTGAAAGAGGTGGTACTAGGGAGGGTAGGTTCCACGTCGTTTCTCGATCATCCTCATATGTAGCATGCTCGAGATGCCCTGTGGGGACATCTGGCCGATGAAAGTGAGGGAGGATGATTGTGTTGCTGTGTTAAAGAGCCTAAAGTGTCGAGCCAATCGAGTCACATAGGGCCCGATAGAGATAACTCGTCTCTTATGCCGCTCCGTCTGATGGCGGATGTTGAGGGCAATGAAATAGGCAAGGTCTAAGACGTGCCTGCTCGCCATGCTCTACGTGAAATAGGCGTCATGAGTGTTGACAACACCGGTGCTCTCTCATTGTCCTATCGGCGTGTGGGCAAGATGGCGTGTAGGTATCACAGGGATAGGGCGAGGTTGATGCCTTAGAGTGGATAGGATCATAGGTGGCTAAGGCGGGACGAGGTCCTTCCAGACTTTGAGGGAGAGTAGTGGATGTGACGATGGAGGGTGTCGAGTTCATTATCGTCCATGAACTCCTCCGTGTACAACCCTAAATGTAACACCCCAAACCCAACCTGCACTCTATGGTCAATCCGGTGTGTCACATTGAAGTGTTTTAGCAAAAACCATGTTTGCATTGAAAACCCTTCTTAAAATAAAAGAAACCTTAATTAACTTTAAAAAAAAACACCTTTTAGTTGCGAAAAACTTGTTTAAAACATTTGATTTAAGAAACTTATCATTTAAAAATTTAATTGCGGAAACGTAGAAACGCACTATAATTTAGAAAACCCATGTTCAACTTCTTGTAATTACAGTGAAATTAATAACAATAATTCAAGTAATAATAACACAATGAAAACCTTATTACAATCTAGTCTGGAACATACTTAAAAGAAATAAAAACTTAAATGCTAAAAAAAAACCTAAGTCCAAATCATCTTACTAGCTGGCCACCCAGAGTCCCTCCAAACATCGAACCTTCTATTGAGCATCACCTGAAAATAAAATAAAAGAGGGGGTGAGTTTTCGCAAACTCAGTGTGTACAACCCTCGACGGAAAACAAGCATTAAAAAAAAAACATCATTTATCAATCATGCAATGCAATCCCATCCAAATTATCCATTTGCTACACACCAGCTCCGTCCCCCGTCACACCATCTGGGGATATAAATATCAACCCACCCAGCCCACACACGATGGTAGCCTGGTTGCGGAACTACCTTCATTTACATATTGGGCTTTTAAAAGCCGTCGGTGAATCTACGATTGTCAAGCAACCATGAGATCCTCATATACTTCCTCCGTTCCATAATTCCCACCCATATGCAACCTGAAAATATCATATGTATGCATGTCACATCCATAAAACTTACATTCTCCGCCTAGCGGTATTTTGGTCATTTTCGCCCTTAGGGGCATTTCGGTAATTTTCCCTTAATTATGGTTTTCACTTACCTTGGCCCGTTAACGAACACTATGCACCAGGTAGGATTCCAGAGAAGAGGAGGTGAGTCATTAAGACCGCTTAAGTACCAAGCTTTCCCTAGATCGAATCCTAGACATGTATATACTCATTGCCACACCTTAACCCATTGACTTGTCCACAGTCGCAATATATTAATTAAGTCTTACGTAGATATCATATACTAGGCCCAAAACCCCTTACAAAGCCCAAACAATTTCACATACCTGTATCAGGCCCATTAAGCCCAATCATATTCATATGGCCCATTAGACCCAAATCACCTGTATATGGCCCATTAGGCCCAAATCACATTTATATAGCCCATTAGGCCCAGTCACATTCATATTCATGTTCAAATACAAGTTCCTATCACATAGCATCAACATTCAGTTTTTGCCTATTATGGGCCCAACAGCCCATCGGGCCCATTTAGCCCATTTCGGCCCATATGGCCAAATCACAACCCAAGTCCATGGAATCGCCCATGGGCCTCAGGAAACCTATCGGTCTCCCCCTTACGAGTGTTCGCACACTCTCAAGACTACCGTAGCCAAACTTTTGGCTTTTCGGCATTTCGGCTTTTGCCGATACATAATGTGTATGCAGTGTATGTACACACCTAGTAGGCACGCGTGATGCAATCTCCTTAGCCCAAACCTACAATTGATATTACTCAAAGATTAATCTTACATACTTATCGAATACTTTACCAAAATCCAGGATCTCACCTTAACCTTACCTTGCGATAAGTATAACAACCCTTCACTAACCATGATCAACTCCTAGATCTACACAAATCGTAACTATTAAAACTAGAATAATAGGTGACTCAGATCCAACACAAGTCCCTTACCTTACTATGGCTATTTGGCCAACCTTAGCCAATGGATGAGGAATACTTACCAAAATCGCAAACACCTAAAAAGCAATTCAAGAGAGAGCTAAGATCCGAGATTCAATACTAATTCCCTACTAAAGTTGGTTGAAAGAGTGAGGATAATAATAAATACCTAGCAAAGAAAACTGATTGGAAGAGCAACACTTACACTAGATTCGATCAAAGAGTATTCACCCTTGGGAGATTTGACTTTTCGACTTTTCAAACTTAGTATGGTGAATAAGGTTTATTTGGTGCAGATTAAAGAAGAAGAGTAGGAGAAGAAATTGGCTAAGTGAAACAAAGAAAATTGTGTAGAGAAGAATAGAAATCGGCAAGAAGAAAAGAAAGAAAAACAAAAGGGTTTTGGCTTTTTGGATATTGAAAAGAAAAGGGTTTTCGACTTTTGGAGAAAGGGATTTCTGGCAACAAGGTGAAGAAGAATTTCGGCAGCAGCCTGGAAACCCTGTATTCGGCCCCTATTCATACCCCTTATAGCTGAATTTTCCATGCCCAATTCCCAATTCAGCTCCATCACTTCTCCCTTCTCATATCCTCGTTTTTCTCCCTGATAACTCCTTGATCTTTTCCTTAATTTTCTCTTCTGAACACTCCCCTTGGAGTTCATCTTCACGCCACTTCCATCCTTCTAGAAGGCCAAAATTAAAGTTCTAAAAATACTAAGCTAGGATTCGAACGTTGGATCTCCTTGCTAGCTACTAATGCCACCTCCCTACTCCCTAAGTGGCGTCACCTAGCCACTCCTCCACAAGGCTTTTTGATGCTATTTTTCCCTATTTTTATTTAAAAGTCCAACTACTTGCCAAAAAAGTCCTTTTAATAATTAAACTTTAATTTTATCTACCCCTTAATTCAAACTCAACCTTAGTTAAGACCTATTAAAATTATCGCTTGGATAAGAATATTAAACACAATTTTTATCAAAATCGAAAATAAAGAAAATTTAGGATTTCAGGATTTTTGGGCCGTTACAACTCTACCCCCTAAAAGAAATTTCATCCTTGAAATTCACCTGATTCAAACAGTTGAGGATATTGACCTCGCATCGCGTAGGTTACACCACTACGCTTCTGTTACGCACTCTATTTCTAATAAACAGTATTCGCTTCTGGAGCGTCTTTGTCTTCTCAGTGACGAGCAGCATAAACCAAAGTTGGCTGCCTCGCTTCAGAATGGCCTGCATTTCCACCTGGTGCTCCACGTCCACATCCATTTACATCATGTTTCTAGCCTGCTCACGGCCCCTTGGCTGTAGCTGACCAACCCTTAGTGGCTGAGCACCACCTCGGCCCACGATTGGCACCTGAGCTGGCATTCTAGGGCAATTCCTGATCCTATGCTCCATATATCCACAAGCTAAACAGGCTCTCATCCTCTTCTAGCACTCGCCTCCATGGCTTCTCCCACAATCAGCACAAGGTGGCACCCCTGGATTAGCAGCAAGGGGCTCTCCTCTATCTAGCCCATTGGCTCTGGCTCTAGCCCTAGGCATCTGTCCAACACCATCTCGTGGACCCACATAGCTTGCACCCATATACTTCCCTTGGAAGGCAACTTTGAAGAACTCCCAAGTGACCCGCTACTGTTGGGTGCCCTCTTTCACTATCAACCACCCCTGATAGGCTTCTTCCCTTAATAGTGACACAGCTCCTTTCAGCTTTTGTTTCGGTGAGCAGTCCAAATCCTCCATTATTCTTTCGGTGGCCTCAAACCAATATTCAGCCACGTTAGGAGCCACGTCACCACGCCTTTAAAGATCTAAGGCCTGCTCGATCAAGTCGCTCCTAATGGACCCCTAATTTCGCTACCATTATTGGGCCCAGGACCTTTCCAAAATTCTCAAGCATTGCCTCACGACAATGCATCTTCTTCCGTGGCCCGATCATACTGTCCATTCCCAGCCACAGGTGAGGCCGGAGCCTCTTCTTGTAACACCCCCACGCCCGAAACCATCATCGGAGCCAAGCTTGAGGTGTTACTAAACTTATCTTACCTTTTAAACAATTCTAAACCACTTATTTTAATTTTCGGAATAAACTGTTTTTCTGCTTCATGGTTGCTTAAAAATTCATTTCTCGAGTTTCAAAACTCAAAATTAAGATCCGTAAATTTTTCCTGAAACTAGGCTCATATATCTATCTACTAATATTTTTCTAGAATTTTTCCTTATCCAATTAGTACAGTTTATTAGTTAAAGTTACCCTGTTTGAATTCGATCAAGACCGGCCTCTACTTACTACGAACCACTTTTATCTATGTAAAAAAATCATATAACTATACCGTTTGTTTCTATTAAAACTAGATTCAATAAGGATTCTAACCATATAAATTACACCACCTAATTATTTTTGTAATATTTATGGTGAATTTCTAAACTTAATGTGGGATCCGAAATCGCTCGGCCCTATTTCACCAAAACTCAGATACCCTATAAAATACAAAACCTTTACTGTTTTACTTATTCCATATGAAAATAGACACAACTAGCTTTAATTTCATATATTATTAAACATCAACCCATGTCTCTACAATTTCTTGTGATTTTCAAAATCCTGTTATTTCGATACTTGAATCTGTTTTTAAGTTACTTTCACATTTTCTTAGTTTTCATGTGATAGTTACTACTTAATCATACATACTATTAAACATGTATATCATCAGCCACTCTATTAGCTAATCACTAGCAAGTATTTACACATTATTCATTGATCATATCATATCAAAAGAAACCAAGTTCCTATACATGCCATACACAAAATGAAACGTCTAACTATACCAATGTGATTTCTTCGATAGTGTGATCGGGTCTCCGACGCTTCCTTCGATCCCGAGAGTGGCTTGATAAAACTATAAGAAAAAGAAAATAAAGAGAGTAAGCACTAGGCTTAGTAAGCTTACAAGCAAATAAATTACAACATTCAACATAATGAATAATTATACATAATGTCACCTAACCTCACAAACTTTCTTTACTTCTCATTTTCTACCTTCTTCTTTACTCACTTACCTTCTTTTTACCGACCTTTCACTATTCGTAAATATAATCTACCTTCCATTTTTCTGATAATTCACTGTAATTTAACATGTACAATGACCGTTGAACCACTCGTAATACTAAGGATACTAGGTCGCTCTCGTCTATCAATATCTCGCCAATGTCATGTCTTCGACATGGACTTACATGAATTATTCCTGTCTCCAATGCCATATATATATATATATATAATATGGGCTTACATGGCTCATTCCTGTCTCCAAATCCATATAACTGATATGGAATTACATGGCTCATTTTTGTCCTGTCCTGTCCTGTCAACCCCAATATCCTAACATTCCTAAGGTTCAAACGGGGCTTCCTAATACTTTTTCTCTGTCACTTCGCCTTTAATTCGACTTTAAGGATTCAAAGAAAATAAGTATATAAATGCTGAAAATTGACAATAATAATGTAAAATAAAAGAATATTGCATTTATTTACTGTAAACTTACCTCGATACAAAATGTGACTAAACTTTACAATTTAGTCCTTTACTTTTTCTTTTCCCCGGTCTACTCCCGAATTTCTCTCTTCTTAATCTATAATAGCATAACTTATTTAATATTCACATTTATCAAAACAGTCCTTGACCCAAACTTTGGGAAAATTACATTTTTGCCCCTAAATTTTCACATATTTGCACTTTTTTCCCCAAGGCTTGTAATTTAAACTTCATCCTATTTTCTTATGTTTTATGACATGCTTATCATTTTTCCCTTCTATGACAACATCAAATTCACACTCTAACATGTACTTATGACTATTAGGTATTTTTACCGATTAAGCCCTTTTACTCGTTTTCACTTAAAACCGAGTAGCACAAGTTGTCTAACATAATTTAAAACCTCATATTATATCATAAAACATCAAAATAAACACTTTTCACCTATGGGTATTTTTCCAAATATGTGACATCCCTAAATCGACCCTAGTCGGAAAGTGGTTTCGGGACCACCAAACCGAGTCATAATAATAATTAACCATCATAATTGATGCTCATTATATGTATATATGCATGTGTGAAAATTTCGTGTTTGGATTTTGTTAATAGTAAGTGAATTTTTATCAAATAGGACTTATGTGAGAAAATTTAGAAATGTGCTAGGCAATTGTAAGGTGGCCTATTAATACATGTGGGAAAATAGTTGTCCTTGCATGTCAAATAACCCACTTCCTAAGGTGAGTGGCCGGCCATGACAAGAATATGGGCAAGGGAACATGTTTCCAACATGTTTAGTTAGTGGATTATGTAGAAAAAATAAAGAAATGAAAAAAAATGAGCATGGATGCCCCCCTTTGTTGCCGTGAGTAGAGGAAAAGAAAGGAAAAAATTTGTTCATCCATTCTCAAATCTTGGCTGAAAATACTAAGGGAAAAAGGAAGGATTTTTGCTTCATGCTTGGTTTAGAAGAGAACTAGAAGGAGATTTGGTCATACTTGTGTCAAGATTAAGGTATGTTTGAGGTTGTGTCATGAGATTCATGCATGTTTTAGTTGCTAACTTGATGTTCATGTTAGCCCATGGTTCAAATCCTTGTTATGCCATGGAAATGGTATTTGGCCAAGGTTGATATTGTGTTAAAGCCATTGCATGCTAAATGTGAAGCTTGTTGATGATACATGTAATGATGGATTGACTACTCTTGAAATTCCTTTTAGCATTCTTGAGTAAGACATGGAGTTTTCTTTGTTTAACCATGACCAAAAATTGAAAGGGGATGGTGTGGGATGTATTCGCCATGGCATGCTCATAAGTGCGATTTATGCTTGTTGCATGATAGGTAAAAATTTGTGTTTTGATATATGTGTATATGTGTTTGTACATGATGTTACAAATGGATGTGAAAATATATGCTAGATTGGGAAAATTTGATTAAATGTTCATGAGATGAAATTAGGTGATTAAAAGATGTTAGTTGACATTGTACATATATATATATATTCGCCATTAAAGTGAGTATGTAGGTAATGTTGAATCAAGTTTTTGGTGCATATTCGGTTAGGTGTATAATCGACCAAATGGGCGATTAGTAAGAATGGTTGCGAATATACAAGCATACATATGCATGTGTAGTTGAATTATGAATGTTTAGCAAGATGGTTAAACTAGTGATTTATTGATTAAGCTCAAGGAGTTAAAGAAGGAGAATCAAGCAAGGGAAAGACGAAGGTCATCGAGTAGCCGACTTGGAACTATTTTACCCAACACGAGGTAAGTCATTAAGCACGATTTGATATTGCTTAAATGATTGTAAAATTTATGCAATTGTGTTTAATGGGATGATATATATATATAAATGAAAATGTATGTGTATGGAGTGATGACATTTGTTGAATGTAAAAGAAATAGTGAAATGTGTAGAAAGTTTGCTTTCGGCACTAAGTGTCTTGGGCAATACGTGTGTACGGTGCGAGATCGGCACTAAGTGTGCGTGCTGGAAATATATGGCACTAAGTGTGCAAGCTGAAAAAATACTGACCTTTGGGTGTGCGAGCTCGGAGGTATGGCTTGTGTGTGCGGGCTTAAATTACGTGGCACTAAGTGTGCGAAATCAAGTAATAAGCACTGTGTGTGCGTACTCTATATATATGGAGGGTGTGTCTCCATCGAATTGGGTATGGACAGCGGATCGGGTAAGTACTTGAGCTCATGACGAATAGAGAATACGTTCATGCTTGGGGTTGAATTTGGTAAGCCTTAAATCTATGTGATGATTGAAATTGTATGGCTGTGCTGGAAAATGAGTTAATGTGTAAAAATGCTTGATTATCTTGTTGTGTAGAATATGAAATGTGGATGTATGAATTGGTACGAGATTGGACCGAAAGGTCCGAGGTATTATGGTATAGATTCGATATGGACGAGTACCTAGCCTCATTTGTTGTACATGTAGTAGCAACTTTATCGATGGATTGACGAATGCTTATGACTTACTGAGTTGTAAACTCACTCGGTGTTTTCTTGTCACCCATTTTAGGTCTCTTGGACTCGTATTGTTGCGTGCTGCTCGAAACCGTCGTTGAAGTCATCACACCGGCTGAAATCTTGTGGTATTGTTTTTGTTGTTGAAGAACATTTGGCATGTATAGGCTATTATATTTTGTCGAATTGTGGGTTGTAAACTTTAAGCCATGTGAAAATGGCCTATGTGGTCGTCGAGTGGGATGCTAGAACCTATAGCCACGAGTCTTAGAAACTCAAATTTTGTTAAGGTGGCCATAATTTGTGTCATGTATGATGGATGATTAAGGCCAAGGAAAAATTCATGAAATTGGCATAGTCTACTGCAGTAACTGTTGCGGACAGCAGCAGTGAGATGAGATTGAAAAATCACTAAAAATAGTAGAAGTAGAATTAAATAGTGAGTAAATTATGGAACTGAACCTTGATGAATCTATTTTTATATGGACGAAACGAAATGACCATATGAGCAGTATACTGGGAAATATTAAAGTTCTCGTGAGATAGGGCCAGAACGGTTTCTGGGTCCCCTGTCGCGACTTTGAAAATTTACCATAAATTATCCAGAAAGAATTAGGAGTCATGCCTTATATGTACAGATTCCATTTTGAGTCTAGTTTCATTAGAAACAAACGGCACCAGTATTAAAGCCCTGTACAGAAAGATATTCAAGTTGTAACGCGCGGAGGTCAGAGCAGTCGATCCCTGTAACATGGGTGACTTTAACTAATAAACTGTACCAATTGGCCCAACCAAAAATTCTAAAAATAAATCCATGGATGGGTATATGAGTCTAAATTCAGTTAAAATTTACGAAACCAGTTTCCGAGTTTTGAAACTCGAGATATGATTTTTAAGGCGACGGTGACGCAGTTTTCCAGCCTGTCCAGAAATGCCAAATTGGTCGGTACTTTAAGAGGATTTGTCTCGTTAACCCCTCGTGTCCGACACCGGCGTCGGTCACGAGTTAGGGGTGTTAAAAAATATGAACTCTAACTTAAATTATTGCTAGCATAAGCTTTATCGAGCTACCGGGACTCCGAAAACGTAAAGAATATTAAAAACGGGGCTTGGAATCACTTACTATGGAGCTTGAAAGCTTGAAACAAACTCTAGCTATGGAGAACCCTTGAAATTTCGTGCTAATGAAGAAGATGATGAATTTTGTGTTATTTTTCCCTTTTTATTTCATTCAATATCCAAATGACCAAAATGCCCTTCCTTATTAAACTTTCAAAAATTCCATCAATGTCCTATTTTGTCCATGAACTTAGAAATTGGTCAAATTGTTATTTAAATCCTCTTAATTAATATTCCATAGCAATTTCATACTAAAAACTTCTAGAATGCAAGTTTTGCAAATTATTCGATTTAGTCCCTAATCTCAACTTAAGTACTTTATGCATAGAATTTCATCACGAAATTTTCAGACAATCATGCAATCATATCATGAACCTCAAAATAATAATAAAATAAATTTTTCTACGTCGAATTTGTGGTTTCGCAACCACTATCCCGTTTAGGCCCTATTTTGGGATGTTACATTTCTCCCCCTTTAGGGATTTTTGTCCCCGAAAATCTTATCTGTGAAGAGATTTGGGTACTGTTTTCACATAGCCTCTTCGGGTTCCCATGTAGCCTTGTCTACCCCATGTCTATTCCATAGTACTTTCACAAGTGCAATACTTTTGTTCCTTAATTGCTTTATCTACTAATACATGCTTGCCTAATGGATTCGATACTTTAATCACAAATTCTGTAGATTCTATAGGCATACTTGTACTAGACATCAATTTCTTGCAAACATATGAATGAGTTGAACCCGGATCAATCAAAGCAATGACATTAATATCATGTAGAGAAAATATACCTGTAATCACATCGGGAAGGATGCCTCTTGGCGTGCACGAATAGCATAAGTCCTTGCAGGGCTCTAACATCCGGTCTCACACACCAATCTCTTGAGGTACCTCTGTTACTTGCTCCTACTCCTGGTTGCCTCGGTGATCTGCCTCTAGTAGGAGCATTACTGGATCTAGCACTCTGTGTTATCTCTCGATTAGCCATCTCGAGACATTCTCGTACAAAATGATTTGGAGCACCGCATTTATAACAAACATTTTCACCTACCCGAGGATCATAATGAAGTCTACCACACCGTGAACACCCTGATCTACCCTGTCCAACATTACCTACACTCGCAATCGAGGTGTTCTGAGCCTTCGAATCCTTAAATCTGCTGTCTCTATTCTGACTAAAATACCCGGCTGAGAAACTAGATCTGGTAGAAAACTCCTTTGGTCTTTTGGATGTAGCCTGGAATGACCTGCTCATCTGTCGCTTCTTTGTATCTTGTGTCTCTGTCTCAACTTTGCCTTTTGTTTTTAATAGATCCTCTGCCTTACAGGCTCTCTCAACTAAAATAACGAACTCTTTTATTTCTAGGACACCCACCGATGATCTGGATATTATCATTTAACCCATCCTCAAACCTTTTACACATAATAGCCTCTGTGGACACACATTCTCGAGCATATTTACTAAGCCTGACAAATTCGCGCTCATAATAGGTTACTGTCATATTACCTTGTTTCAATTCCAGGAATTCCTTTCTCTTCTGGTCAATAAACCTCTGACTGATGTACTTTTTACGAAATTCCTCCTAAAAGAAATCCCAAGTGACCTTCTCCTTTGGTACAACTGATACAAGTGTCTTCCACCAGTAGTAGGCTGAGTCTCTAAGAAGTGATACTACACATTTCATACATTCCTCGGGTGTACAAGATAATTCGTCAAAGACTCTGATAGTATTTTCTAACCAAAATTTTGCTCTTTCTGCATCATCATCTTTTGTTGCTCGGAACTCTTCTGCCCCTTATTTCCTGATTCTATCAACTAGTGGCTTTTCTCTTATCACTGTACCTGTGACTGGGGGAGCTTGAGCTACATGAGTAGCCTGAGAATCATGAGGGGGTGGAGGTCTAACTGTCGGATTCGAACGAACGAACTCGGCAAACAAATCATTCAAAGCTTGGAAAAGAGCTTCTCGAGTCACTCCTCCCTAATTAACTGTTACTGGCCTATTCTAAGATGGCGCTGCCCCTTCCACGGGAGTAGGCGCATTACTTTCTACATCATCATCACCAGCTCACTCGGGATCCATTACTCTAAAACAAAATATCTAAAAATCGTCAGGAGTCGTCACATTATCAAAATATAGGTATGGCATGTGTAGCTAGACTTTTACTCACACTAACTGTTTCGAGAACCGACTAAACCTACTCTGATACCAATAAATATAACACCCCCACGCCCGAAACCGCCATCGGAGTCAAGCTTGAGGTGTTACTAAACTTATCTTACCTTTTAAACAACTCTAAACCACTTATTTTAATTTTCGGAATAAACTATTTTTCTGCATCATGGTTGCTTAAAAATTCATTTCTCGAGTTTAAAAACTTAAAATTAAGATCTGTAAATTTTTCCTGAAACTAGGCTCATATATCTATCTACTAATTGTTTTCTAGAATTTTTGAGTTAGACAATTAGTACAGTTTATTAGTTAAAGTTACCCTATTTCGAATTGATCTGACTTGACCTCTACTTACTACGAACCAATTTTCTCTCTGTAAAAAAATCATATAACTAAACTGTTTGTTTCCATTAAATCTAGATTCAATAAGGATTCTAACCATATAAAGTAAACCACCTAATTATTTTTTTAAAATTTATGGTGAATTTCTAAAGTTGGAATAGGGGATCCAGAAATCGCTCTAGCCCTATTTTACCAAAACTCAAATACCCTATAAAATACAAAACCTTTACCTATTTTTCTTATTTCATATGAAAATAGACACAACGAGCCTTAATTTCATATATTATTCACCATCAACCCATGTCTCTACAATTTCTTGTGATTTTTTAAAATCCCATTATTTCTAATACTTGAATTTGTTTTTAAGTTACTTTCACATTTTTCTTAGTTTTCATGTGATAGTTACTACTTAATCATACATACTATTAAACATGTATATCATCAACCACTCTATTAGCTAATCACTAGAAAGTATTTACACATCATTCATTGATCATATCATATAAAAAGAAACCAAGTTCCTATACATGCCATAAACAAAATGAAACGTCTAACTATACCAATGTGATTTCTTCGATAGTGTGATCGGGTCTTCGACGTTTCCTTCGATCCCCGAGTGGCTTGATAAGAACTATAAGAAAAAGAAAATAAAGAGAGTAAGCACTAGGCTTAGTAAGCTTACAAGCAAATAAATTACAACATTCAACATAATGAATAATTATACATAATGTCACCTAGCCTCATAAACTTTCTTTACTTCTCATTTTCTACCTTCTTCTTTACTCACTTACCTTCTTTCTTAACTTACCTTTCACTATTCATAAATATAATCTACCTTCCCTTTTCCTGGTAATTCACTGTAATTTAACTTGTACAATGACCCGTTGAACCACTCGGAATACTAAGGATACTAGGGTCGTTCCTGTCTATCAATATCCTACCAATGCCATGTCTTCGATATGGACTTACATGAATTATTCCTGTCTCCAATGGCATATATATATATATATAATATGGGCTTACATGGCTCATTCCTGTCTCCAAAGCCATATAACTGATATGGACTTACATGGCTCATTTACATCTCATCGTCTGTCTGTCAACCCCAATATTCTAACATTCCTAAGGTTCAAACGGGGCTTCCTAATGCTTTTTCTCTGTCACTTCGCCTTTAATTCGACTTTAAATATTCAAAGAAAATAAGTATATAAATGCTGTAAATTGACAATAATAATGTAAAATAAAAGAATATCGCATTTATTCTTGTAGAACTTACTCGATACAAAATGTGACTAAACTTTACAATTTAGTCCTTTGCTTTTTCTTTTCCCCGATCTACTCTCGAATTTCACTCTTCTTGATCTATAGTAGCAAATTTAACTTATTTAATATTCACATTTATCAAAACAGTCCTTGACCCAAACTTTGGAAAAATTACATTTTTGCCCCTAAACTTCACATATTTGACACTTTTGCCCCAAGGTTCGTAATTTAAACTTCATCCTATTTTCTTATGTTTTATGACATGCTGATAATTTTTCCCTTCTATGACAACATCAAATTCACACTCTCACATGTACTTATGACTATTAGGTATTTTTACCGATTAAGCCCTTTTACTCGTTTTTACTTAAAACCGAGTAGCACAAGTTGTCTAACACAATTTAAAACCTCATAATCTATCATAAAACATCAAAATAAACACTTTTCACCTATGGGTATTTTTCCAAATATGAACCCTAACTTAAATTATTGCTAGCATAAGCTTTATCGAGCTACCGGGACTCCGAAAACGTAAAGAACATAAAAAACGGGGTTGGAATCACTTACTATGGAGCTTGAAAGCTTGAAACAAACCCTAGCTATGGAGAACCCTTGAAATTTCGTGCTAATGAAGAAGATGATGAATTTTGTGTTAGTTTTCCCTTTTTATTTCATTTAATATCCAAATGACCAAAATGCCCTTCCTTATTAAACTTTCAAAAATTCCATCCATGTCCTATTTTGTCCATGAACTTAGAAATTGGTCAAATTGTTATTTAAACCCTCCTAATTAATATTCCAAAGCAATTTCATACTAAAAACTTCTTGAATGCAAGTTTTCCAAATTATTCATTTAGTCCCTAATCTCAACTTAAGCACTTTATGAATAGAATTTCATCACGAAATTTTCACACAATCATGCAATCATATCATGAACCTCAAAATAATAATAAAATAAATTTTTCTACCTCAGATTTGTGGTTTCGCAACCACTATTCCGTTTAGGCCTTATTTCGGGATGTTACACTTCTACTCCAACATTGGGCACATGGCCCGATGCCGATGATTCAGACTAACACTTCCGCGGCCTCGCCCACAGCCCCTTGTACCTCTTCTAGCACTTATCGTCGATTCGTGTATTATCTGGATTAAAATTTTTATGAAGTTTTAGTTAGTTTAATAATTAACCCAATGTTTTATGGAAGTAATTTAAGAGAAGATTGTTTTCGAAAATCCTCTATAGCTTCAATATCCTATGGGCTTCAGTTCCATTCTAACATAATCATCTAAAGTAGCCCTCTAACTATCTACTGTATAACAATTTAAACAGGCTTAAGAATAAGAATACTTACTTGGTTCGACGTCAGAGACTTAGTGTGCCGCTTAGCAAGACTTCCCTTTTTCGAAAACATTGTGATTCAAAATATATTTTTTTTAAAAACATAAAAAGAAACCAAGTAATAAGGCCCAATTCACTGCCCGAGTTTTACAACCTGGGCTCTGATACCACTAAATGTAACACCCAAACTCGGCCCAGATGCTATGGCCGAATTTAGTGTGTCACATTGAAGTGTTTTAGCAAAAATCGTGTTTTCATTGAAAACCTTTCTTAAAATAAAAGAAACTAAAAAAAACCTTTTAGTTGCGAAAACCTTGTTTAAAACATTTGATTTAAGAAAACTTATCATTTAAAAATTAAGTTGCGAAAACGTAGAAAGCATACTATAATTTAGGAAACCCATGTTCAACTTCATGTGATTACAATGAAAATAATAACAATAATTGAAGTAAACATAATGAAAACCTTATTACAATCTGATCTGAAACATGATTAAAGAAATAAAAACTTATATGCTTAAAAACAACAAGACCAATTTATCTTGCTAGCTGGCCACCCAGAGTCCCTCCAAACATCGAACCTTCTACGGAGCATCACCTAAAAATAAAATAAAAGAGGGGGTGAGTTTTCGCAAACTCGGTGTGTACATACACTGCACACACACTATGAATCAGCAAAAGCCGAAATGCCAAAATGCCAGAAACCTGAAATGTCGAAAAGCTGAAAGTTTGGCTACGGTAGTCTTGCGAGTGCGTGAACACGCGTAAAGGGAAGACTGATAGGTTGCCTGAGGCCCACGGGTGATTCCATGAACTTGGGTTGTGATTTGGTCATATGGTTCGAAACGGGCTAAATGGGCCCGATGGATTGTTGGGCCCATAATAGGCAAAAACTGAATGTTGATGCTATGTGATAGGAACTTGTATGTGAACATGAATATAAATGTGACTGGGCCTAAAGGGCCATATAAATGTGATTTGAGCCTAATGGGCCATATACATGTGATTTGGGCCTAAAGGGCCATATGAATATGATTGGGCTTAATGGGCCAGATATAGGTAAGTGAAATTGTTTAGGGTTTGTAAGGGGTTTTGGGCCTAGTATATGATATCCACATAAGACTTAATTAATATATTGCGACCGTGGACAAGTCAAAGGGTTAAGATGTGGCAACGGGTATATGCATGTCTAGGATTGGATCTAGGGAGAGTTTGGTACTTAAGCTGTCTTAATGACTCAACTCCTCTTCTCTAGAATCCTACCTGGTGCCTAGTGTTCGTTCATCTTAGCTCAAGAGACTAGTTAACGGGCCAAGGTAAGTGAAAACCGTAATTAAAGGAAAATTACCGAAATGCCCCTAAGGGAAAAAATAACCAAAATACCCTTAGGTGTTGAATGTAAGTTTTATGGATGTGACATGCATACATATGATGTTCTGCTTAGGTTGCATATGGGGTGGGAACTATGGAATGGAGGAAGTATATGAGGATCACATTGTTGCCTGACAATCGTGGATCCACCGACGGTTTTTAAAGCCCAATATGTAAATGAAAGTAGTTCTACAACTGGGCTACCATGGTGTGTGGGCTGGGTGGGTCGATATTTATATCCCCACATGGTGTGACGAGGGATGGAGCTGGTGTGTAGCGGATGGATAATTTGGATGGGATTGCATTGCATGATTGATGAATGATGTTTTTTTTAATGCTTGTTTTTTCCGAGGGTTGTACACACTGAGTTTCAGAAAACTCACCCCCTCTTTTATTTTATTTTCAAGTGACGTTCCATAGAAGGTTCGATATCTGGAGGGACTCTAGGTGGCCAGCTAGCAAGATAAATTGGTCTTGTTATTTTTAGGCATATAAGTTTTTATTTCATTAAGCATGTTTCGGATCAGATTGTAATAAGGTTTTCATTATGTTTACTTGAATTATTATTATTATTTTCATTGTAATCACACGAAGTTGAACATGGGTTTCCTAAATTATAGTATACTTTCTACGTTTTCGCAACTTAATTTTTAAATGATAAGTTTTCTTAAATCAAATGTTTTAAACAAGGTTTTCGCAACTGGAATTTTTTTTTAGTTTCTTTTATTTTAAGAAGGGTTTTCAATGAAAATACGATTTTTGCTAAAACACTTCAATGTGACACACCAGATTTGGCCATAGCGTCTGGGTCGGGTTTGGGGTGTTACACTAGCGCAATTCCAAACTCCAATACACTCAACTGGTGCACTAGACCACCAAGCTAGAACTGGACTATTCCAGGATCGTCGAAGTTTGTCATGACGACCTAAAGATGGAAGGTTGAGCATAGTTTCATTGTGAGCTCAAGGTACGTCAGCTCGATGATCTTAAAGAAAAGCCCCCACGATTCAGTCGTCAATAGGGCTCGGACTTCGTCAGCCATTTGAATTTATTCAAGTGTGGCCCGGTCAATGCAGTGGCCCACACCTAGGGGTCGGGCCCATAATATCTAAAATAGTTCCTCCTGGTGTCCCAAGGGAAACTGGAGGAACGGGTGCCTAATCTCCACCGTAGGACCCGAGGATGATGTTGCTCATTTCGTCTTCTTCGAGGTGGGGACACCAGTCTTCCTACCACGTGAGATTGACATTGTATACCTGCAATGAAATGTCAAAGTTAAATACTCCCCAAGAATGTACGCGTGTTAAAACTGAATAAGAATATTTCATGGGGCTCACTACTAGACTAAAACAACCAAAGCAGATATATCAAGTCATTATTATGAATAGGACTACGAGAGTCATGCAAACGAAAATATCTAGTGAATGAATGCATGTGGGTTGGATAATATGAAATATGGTATGGGTAAGCATGAAATCCATGGAAACACAAAAAGAAAAGAAAAATGGATGAATGTATCCTAATGTATTGACTAAAATGGAAAATTTCTAACAATGAGCAGAAGTATTATTATAACTATGAACATTTACTCAAATAAAACAAGAATAATCATGAAATAAGTAAAATATTTGAAGAAAATAGAGAGGAAATAGTAAACAAACGCAAGAGGGAAGAGCTTTGGGTCATCGAAGGTGGTGTCGTGATCGGTGCACGGGCGTGGCAGGTAAGGCGTGTGAAGTTGCAGCGGCTAGGGTTAGGGATCTTAGGGAAGGGGGTAATGAATAGTGAGGGGTTTATATATATTTTGGGGCACATGGTCGTGGGGCACACCCATGTGCCCTCATTTTAGCCTGTGTGTTTCGCTATTTTGAATTTGGACGCGTTTGGAATTTGTCGCATGCCCGTGTTCTTTGAGCGTGTTGATGCACACGGCCGTGTCGCACAGCCGTGTTCTACTTTGTTTGCTTCTCCCACGCCCATGTCTATAGGTGCATGCCCGTGTTGCTTTATCAATCTTGAGCATGGGTGGTGGGCAGAGGTGTGTTGCACGCCTGTGCTAAATTCTTAGTTTCAACCACGGTTTCTAGACACGGGCGTGTCGCACGCCCGTGTTGTTTTGACAGACCCGTCTACGGCCACGTCACACGACTATGGTAGCTTATCGCATCTTGTGTTGGGGAAAATTTTTTCCCTATTTTCGTACGGCCGTGCCTCCTCCCGTGGTGTGAGCACGGCCTAAGGCACGCCCGTGTGCCTGGCCGTGTAGGTTAGAAAACTTGTGTTTCAAGGACTTAGTTAGTGAATAGATGTTAAAAACTAAATTTTTTTAAAGAAATCAATATTTTTAGTGCTCGGGTTGCCTCCTAAGAAGCGCTTATTTATAGTCTAAGCTCGACTTACCTCTCTTGTTGCATGGTCATGGTGGTTCGAGGAGTTTACACTCTTCATCCCTACTATCAGTTTTAGCAACATAAGGTTTAAGACGAGTACTATTTCCTTGAACGTGCCAAATTTGGGATGAATTACCTCGACTGTACCGTATAGAAAAATGCTAAGTACCGTATGAAGGATTTTTTCATTCAGTTCAGAAGTGGTAATACGAGGGTCTGTTGTGTCTAATAGCACTTTGTCTCCAACCTTAAGTTGATTTGGGGAAAAATTTAGCTTGTCATGGCGTGGTTTTGGTTTATCGTGTGTTTTCAGTTTATGTGCCTGCCATTCATCTAGTTCCTCGATTTGTAGCCTTCTTTCTTTATAGTTAGGTCTTTTGCTTGAACATGGCTCATGTATGTTCTTCGAACTTATTTCCTGCAAAGTAGGTTGCACCACATGGTCAGTTTTAGTAGGATGATTTATACCACCACCTTCAATTTTCGATGTGTTACTCGAATTGTGAGCTTGAAGGGTGATTGTTTCGTCTCCCACACGAAGTGTGAGTTCACCTGTGCTAACATCAATTATTGTTCTAGCAGTTGTTAAAAAGGGCCTCCCTAAAATTAAAGGAACGTTACTATCCTCTTCTATGTCTAGAATAACAAAATCAACGGGGAATATAAAATTTTCAATTTTAACGAGTACATCTTCAATAATACCCCTTGGAAATCTGATTGTTTTATCAACTAATTCAATACTAATCCTAGTTTGTTTGGGTTTCCTAAGACCTAGTTGCTTAAACATTTTGTAAGGCATGACATTGATACTAGCCCCTAAATCAGCCGAAGCATTATTAACATCTAAGCTACCAATTAAACAAGGAATCGTAAAACTCCCTGGACCTTTTAATTTGTTGGCCAACTTATTCTGTAGTATGGCTGAGCAAACCGCATTTAGCTCTACATGCGACGCTTCATCCAACTTCCGCTTATACGTTAAAAGCTCCTTTAAGAATTTGATTGTGTTTGGCATCTGTGAAAGAGCTTCAATAAACGGTAAGTTAATATGTAATTTCTTTAATAATTTAAGGAATTACTGAATTGTTCGTCTATGTGGTCTTTTCTTGTCGCATTGGGATATGTTACACAAGGTATGTACTCTTTACTTACCGATGTTTGTTCACTGTGGTCTTCCCCACCTCTGCTTTTACTTACCACAATTCCTTGCCTCGGTTCTAGTTCTGTGACATCCCTAATTTAACCCTAGTCGGGAAGTGGTTTCGGGACCGCTAAACCGAGTCACCGACATGTTCAAACGTAATATTTATTGTCTAGAATATGTGAAAATACATGTGTGAATTTTGAATTCTTTGATTTAGTTAATTTGATTGTGAATTGAAAGAAAAAGGACTCATGTGAAGGGATTTAAATATATGTGGCTATTTTAAGAGGTTAATAAAAGAATGAAGTAAAATAAATGGAGTTGCATGTCAAATACTCCATTTATTTTGGATAAGTGCCGACCATGACAAGTTATGGGCAAGGGAAACATGTTTCAAACATGTCTAGCTAATGGATTATGTAAGGAGGAATAAAAAAAGAAGCATGGGAAATAAACTAATGAAAAATTAAAGGAAGAAAACAAAGAAAAAAATGTGTCCATCATTCTCATGCATGAAAAAAAAAAAAAAAGGGGGAGAAGGAAAAGGCTTCATACTTTGGTTCTTCTTAGCCGTAGAAGAGGAAAAGAGGAAGAAATTCAGCCACCTTGAGCTGGAAATTAAGGTAAGAATTCAAGTTAGCTCTTTAAATCTTAGCATGGTTTTAAGCTAGATTCTAAGCCCCTTATTTAACCATGCCGAAATCTTTGAAAAATTATGGTGATATGAACGTTCGGCCATGGTAGATGTTAAAGAAGATGGTGGAAATGTTGTACACATTTGATTAGTAAGTTAGATGGATGAAATTTGAACTAGTTATCAAGTTCTTTAGGTAACCCATGTTGAAATCTTGGTTTTGAATAAGTGAGTTTTTCGGCTAGGGTAACTAACAAGGGTGATGATTGTTGTTTCATGCTAAGTCTAGATGAACAATAGTTTAAGAGGAGCATTCGCCATGATATGAGATTGTGATGTTAGTGCGAATATGAAGATGATGAACTTGAATAAGAAATATTCGGCTAGCATGATAAGTATGGATTATCAAGTAGTTGAGATAATTGATGAGTGAAGTGGCTAATGGGGACTCTTAATGAAATTATGCTAAGGCCGAATGTATCAAATGCTAAATGTGCTTATATGTGTGTGTGTGTGTCATTAGTAGCTAATGGCATTCGGCATTGTTTAACTAAAATTAGAAATGAATGCTTGAAAGTTAAATATGGTCGCCCTAGTGACCAAATGCGTTAAAAGCTAATATATGGACAAATGATACGAATAAATTGACCTTTGAAATGTATATGGTTGCCGTGTGTATGTGTCGATTGAGAAGTAAATTTGTTTGATTTAGCTCAAGATCTTAAAGGAGAGGCGTCCAACAAGGGAAATCGAAGGTCATCGAGTAGCCGACTTGGAACTATTTTACCTAATACAAGGTAAGTCATTAAGCATATATTTGGTGTTGATTTAAATGATCATAATATATATGCAATTATGTTTAATGAATTGATGTGTAAATGAAAATGTATGTGTATGGAATGATGCCATTGTTGAATGTATAAAGGCAGCAAAATGCATAAGGCATTGGTCACGGCAC
Organism: Gossypium arboreum; assembly: GCF_025698485.1. Taxonomy (NCBI): domain Eukaryota; kingdom Viridiplantae; phylum Streptophyta; class Magnoliopsida; order Malvales; family Malvaceae; genus Gossypium; species Gossypium arboreum. Next base: position 26,543,040 of record NC_069081.1, read on the forward strand.
TAAGTGTGCGGGTATAAATGGACACGGTGACAAGATTGGCACTAAGTGTGCGGGTTTAAAATTGTACAGCACTAAGTGTGCGAGTTTGATTCTATAGCACTAAGTGTGCGAGCTGAAAATATATAGCACTAAGTGTGCGGATTCACTATATGCTCTTGTATTACAATTGGCACTGAGTGTGCGACATTATCGAGTTAATCCCGGACAGCTTAATCGGGTAAGTACCTCGAGCTCATGACGAATAGAGAATACGTTCATGCTTGGGGTTGAATTTGGTAAGCCTTAAATCTATGTGATGATTGAAATTGTATGGTTGTGCTGGAAAATGAGTTTATGTGTAAAAATGTTTGATTATCTTGTTGTGTAGAATATGAAATGTGGATGTATGACTTGGTACGAGATTGGACCGAAAGGTCCGAGGTATTATGGTATAGACTCGATATGGACGAGTACCTAGCCTCATTTGTTGTACATGTAGTAGTAACTTTATCGATGGATTAATGAATGCTTATGACTTACTGAGTTGTAAACTCACTCGGTGTTTTCTTGTCACCCATTTTAGGTCTCTCGGACTCGTATTGTTTGCGTGATCGGGCCGTCGTTGGAGTCATCACACCGCTGAAATCTTGTGGTATTGTTTTTGTTGTTGAAGAACATTTGGCATGTATAGGCTATTTTGTTTTGTCGAATTGTGGGTTGTAAACTTTAAGCCATGTGAAAATGGCCTATGTGGTCATCGAGTGGGATGCTAGAACCTATAGCCACGAGTTTTAGAAACTCTAATTTTGATATGGTGCCCATAACTTGTGTCATGTATGATGGATGATTAAGGCCAAGGAAAGATTCATGAAATTGGCATAGTCTACTGCAGTAACTGTTGCGGACAGCAGCAGTGAGATGAGATTGAAAAATCACTAAAAATAGTAGAAGTAGAATTAAATAGTGAGTAAATTATGAAATTGAACCTTGATGAATCTATTTTTATATGGACGAAACGAAACGACCATATGAGCAGTATATTGAGAGATATTAAAGTTCTCGTGAGACAGGGCCAGAACGGTTTCTGGGGCCCCTGTCGCAACTTTGAAAATTCTCCATAAATTATCCAGAAAGAATTAGGAGTCATTCCTTATATGTACAGATTCCATTTTGAGTCTAGTTTCATTAGAAATAAACGGCACCAGTATTAAAGCCCTGTACAGAGAGATATCCAAGTTGTAACGCACGAAGGTCAGAGCAGTCGATCCCTGTAATATGGGTGACTTTAACTAATAAACTGTACCAATTGGCCCAACCAAAAATTCTAAAAATAAATCCATGGATGGGTATATGAGTCTAAATTCAGGAAAATTTACGAAACCAGTTTCGAGTTTTGAAACTCGAGATATGATTTTTAAGGCGACGGTGACGCAGTTTTCCAGCCTGACTGGTAATGTCAAATTGGTTGGTATCTTGAGAGGATTTGGCGTTAACCTCTCGTGTCCGACACGGCGCCGGTCACGAGTTAGGGGTGTTACAATTTTATTGGTATCAGAGCTATGGTTTAGTCGGTTCTAGGACTACCATAGAGCGTGTGAGTCTAGCTATACATGCCAAATTGATAGTGCTTAATAATGTGATGACTTCTGACGGTTGAAATTTTTGTTTTGATTAGCGATGGAACCTGGGGTAGAGAGACCCTTGGCGGATGACGTTGAAAGTGTAGCGGCTGCTCCTGCGCAAGGGACACCGCCTGTTGAGCCTCAGTCATCCGCGAATAATCAAAATGAAGGGGCGAAACAAGCCTTCTTCACTATGATGAATGAGTGGGTCGCGCAATATGCCCGAACCAACCCGGCTGTCCAACCATTCCCGAATTTAAATACTCCACCCCAAGAGCCCGCAATGCCTCCAGTTATTGATCCTGTGAGGTGAGTAAACCACCGTGGACTTGATTAGGAAGCGGGCCGAGGAGTTCAAGGCCATAGTTACTGATGATGCCGAAAAGGCCGAGTTCTGGCTCGATAACACCATTAGAGTGTTAGATGAACTGTCATGCACACCCGATGAATGTCTTAAGTGTGCTATATCCTTGTTGCGAGACTCAGCTTACTATTGGTGGAGGACTTTAATTTCCATAGTCCCAAATGAACGAGTTACCTGGGATTTCTTTCAATCCGAATTTCGAAAGAAATACATTAGTCAACGGTTCATCGATCATAAGCGTAAGGAATTCTTGGAACTCAAGCAAGGCCGGATGATCAGATCGAATCTGAACATGAGTTCGTAAGACTTAGTCGGTATGCTCGGGAATGTGTGGCTGATGAGGTTGCGATGTGCAAAAGATTTGAAGAAGGATTGAATGAAGAGTTAAAGTTACTAGTGGGAATTTTGGAGATAAAGGAGTTCGTGACACTAGTCGAACGAGCACGCAAGGCGGAAGAACTTGGGAAGGAGAAGAAGAAGGCTGAATGTGAAGCAAGAGATTACCGTAAAAGATCGTGAGTAAAGCTCCGTTCTCGGCTGTAAAGAGGTTCGGGGAGGACACCAAGAAGTCGAGGGCGACGCAGGAATCTCCATTAGAGCCCGACCATTGACGGACTCGAGCTACTTCAGTAGCTAGTGTGGGCAATAGTCGTCAAGAGAGACTGAATGCCCCAATGTGGAAGACGACACCTAGGTGAATGTTGGGGTAAGTCTCATTAATAGGGCTGTTATGGATGCGGTTCAAGGACCACTTCATTAGAGATTGCACGAGCTAGATGAGAGGAATAAGACGCAAGGTGCAAGACCTAGTGGAACGACGGTGGAGGTAGGCCCCGAGAATCTCTGGAGGTAGGGGTGGTAATCGAGAGGAGCCTCTAATACGGCCGTCCGATCCGAGACCCGTGCTCTGCTAGAGCATATGCCATCCGCACGAGAGGAGGCATCCTCCCCGACGTTATCACCGGTACTTTTACTCTCTTTGATACTATTGTGATTGCATTGATTGACCCGCTCTACTCACTCATATGTATGTGAAACCTTAGCATCCAAAGAAGACTCTACCGTTGAGTCTCATGAATTTAATTCGAGTGTCAAACCCTTTGGGTCAATACGTGCTTGTTGATAAAGTGTGCAAGAGATGCCCCTAATAATTCGAGAATCGCTTTTCCGCCGATCCGATGCTTCTACCATTTCATGAATTCGATGTTATTCTTGGTATGGATTGGTGACGTGCATGATGCGTTGGTGGATCGCAAAGGAAAACCATTGATTTGAGGAGTGCAAATAATGAGGTAGTCCGAGTCGAGTCTCTCGATTTAAAAGGAGTGCCAACGATAATATCTTCTATGACCGTCGAAGATATGTGAAAAGGGTGTGAAACATACCTTGCGTATGTGTTTGGAAGTAAAGAGACGGAAAGGAAACTCGAATCGGTACCAGTGGTTTGTGAGTATTGGATGTTTTTCACGAGGAGTTACCGGATTGCCACCGGTTCGAGAAGTGGAATTGACATCGGTTGTACCGTACTACGCCGATTTCAATAGCCCGTATCGTATGGCATTAACGGAATTAAAGGAATTGAAGGTTCAATTGCAAGAATTGACGGATAGAGGTTTCGCTCGACCGAGTTTTTCTCCATGGGGCGCACCTGTATTGTTTGTGAAGAAGAAGGACGGAACCATGAGGTTGTGCATCGACTATCGTCAACTCAATAAAGTGACGATAAAGAATAAATATCCATTGCCACGAATTGACGATTTGTTTGATCAATTAAAGGGAGCCTCGGTGTTTTCAAAGATAGATTTGAGGTCGGGGTACTATCAGTTGAGGGTCCGAGAATCGGACATACCCAAAACCACTTTTAGAACGAGGTACGGTCACTACGAATTCTTGGTGATGCCGTTTGGGCTCACTAATGCCCCTGCGGTGTTTATGGATTTAATGAATAGAATTTTCAGGCCATACTTGGATCGGTTCGTAGTTGTATTTATCGATGACATTTTGGTCTATTCGAAAGATGAAACTGAACATGCTGAACACCTGAGGCTAGTGTTGCAAATCTTACGAGATAAGCAGTTATACGCAAAGTTCAGTAAATGTGAATTTTGGTTGAAAGAGGTTAGCTTTTTGGGGCACGTGGTGTCCGCATCGGGTGTCAGGGTGGACCTGAACAAAATTTCGGCCATAGTCAATTGGAAACCTCCAAGGAATGTTACCGAAGTTAGGAGCTTTTTGGGGCTTGCCGGTTACTACCGACGGTTTGTGAAAGGATTCTCGATGATAGCCACACCCATGACAAACCGCTTGAAAGATGTCAAATTTGAATGGACGGAAAAGTGTCGAAAAGTTTCGACCAATTGAAAACCCATTTGATGAAAGCTCCGGTTCTAGTACGGCCGAATCGGCAAAGAGTTTGTCATCTATAGTGATGCCTCCCTACTTGGGTTAGGTTACGTATTGATGCAAGAAGGTCGAGTTGTGGCCTATGCGTCGAGACAATTAAAGCCACATGAGAAAAATTATCCAACCCATGACCTCGAATTGGTCGCCATCGTATTCGCCTTTAAAGATATGGCGACATTACTTATTTGGTGAGAAGTGCCAAGTGTATTCGGATCACAAAAGTCTCAAATATTTGATGACACAAAGAGACTTAAATCTGCGACAAAGACGATGGCTCGAGTTGTTAAAAGATTATGAACTCGTTATTGATTATCACCCGGGAAAGGCCAATGTGGTTGCGGATGCCTTAAGTCGGAAGTCACTGTTTACTTTACGAGCGATGAATGTACACTTGTCTATTCTACCCGACAATGTGTTAGTAGCCGAATTAAAGGCCAAACCATTGTTGGCTCATCAAATTCGGGAAGCTCAGAAAGTTGATGAGGAGTTGCTTGCAAAACGGGCTGAGTGTGTTCTGAACAAGGAATCAGAGTTTCAAATTGATGATGACGATTGTTTGAGGTTCAGAAGTCGTCTGTGTGTTCCAAAGAATTCGGAACTTATTTCGATAATTCTAAATGAAGCTCATTGTGGTCGAATGTCAATCCACCCGGGTAGTACTAAAATGTACAATGACCTGAAACGCCAATTTTGGTGGCGGTGATGAAACGAGACATTTCAATTTGTTTCAAGGTGTCTGATATGTCAACAAGTGAAAGCGGAACATCAAGTGCCATCGGGATTACTTCAGCCGATCATGATACCCGAATGGAAATGGGATCGAGTCACAATGGACTTTGTATCCGGACTGCCATTGTCAGTGAGTAAGAAGGATGCGATTTGGGTCGTTGTCGATAGACTAACTAAGTCGGCTCACTTTATCCCCGTACGTACGGATTTTTCAATGGACAAACTAGCCGAATTGTACGTTTCCCAGATTGTGAGATTACATGGGGTGCCTATTTCTATCGTGTAGGATAGAGACCCAAGATTTACGTCGCGATTTTGGAAGAAATTGCAAGATGCTTTGGGTACCAAGCTGCATTTTAGCACCGCTTTTCATCCCCAAACCGATGGTCAATCCGAACGGATAATTCAAACACTCGAGGATATGTTGAGATGTTGCATCCTTGAGTTTAGTGGTTCATGGGAACGGTATTTACCTCTGATTGAATTCGCCTACAACAATAGCTTTCAATCAAGTATTAAGATGGCGCCTTACGAGGCTTTATACGATCGTAAATGCCGCACCCCATTATTCTGGTGAACTTAGTGAAGGTAAATTCTTGGGTTGATTTGGTTAAGGATGCCGAGCAAAAGTTCGAGTAATTCGTGAAAGTTTGAAAGTCGCCGGATCGCCAAAAGTCGTATGCGGATTTGAAAAGAAAAGATGTTGAATATCGGGTTGGAGACAAGGTCTTTCTCAAAGTTTCACCACGGAAGAAGGTGCTTAGATTTGGCCGTAAGGGCAAATTGAGTCCGAGGTTCATCGGTCCATCTGAAGTATCTGAACGAGTTGGGCGATGGCGTATCGATTAATTTTGCCCCGAGCTCAAAAAGATTCACAACGTTTTCCATGTTTCGATGCTTGACGATATAGGTCGACCGACACACGTAATTACTCCATCCGAGGTCGAGGTTCACCTAATTTGAGCTATGAAGAAGAGCGGTTCGCATTCGATGCGTGAAGTAAAGAGCTACTGAAACAAGAAAATTCCATTAGTGAAAGTGTTGTGGCATAAACACGGGATGGAAGAAGCCACTTGGGAACTTGAGGACTCTATGAAAGAGCGATACCGAGCATATTTACGGTAAGATTTTCGGGACGAAAATTTCTTAAGTGGGGAGAGTTGTGACATCCCTAATTTAACCCTAGTCGGAAGTGGTTTGGGACCGCTAAACCGAGTCACCGACATGTTCAAACGTAATATTTATTGTCTAGAATATGTGAAAATACATGTGTGAATTTTGAATTCTTTGATTTAGTTAATTTGATTGTGAATTGAAAGAAAAAGGACTCATGTGAAGGGATTTAAATATATGTGGCTATTTTAAGAGGTTAATAAAGAATGAAGTAAAATAAATGGAGTTGCATGTCAAATACTCCATTTATTTTGGATAAGTGGTTGACCATGACAAGTTATGGGCAAGGGAAACATGTTTCAAACATGTCTAGCTAATGGATTATGTAAGGAGGAATAAAAAAAGAAGCATGGGAAATAAACTAATGAAAAATTAAAGGAAGAAAACAAAGAAAAAAAATGTGTCCATCATTCTCATGCATGAAAAAAAAAAAAAAAGGGGGAGAAGGAAAAGGCTTCATACTTTGGTTCTTCTTAGCCGTGTAGAAGAGGAAAAGAGGAAGAAATTCAGCCACCTTGAGCTGGAAATTAAGGTAAGAATTCAAGTTAGCTCTTTAAATCTTAGCATGGTTTTAAGCTAGATTCTAAGCCCCTTATTTAACCATGCCGAAATCTTTGAAAAATTATGGTGATATGAACGTTCGGCCATGGTAGATGTTAAAGAAGATGGTGGAAATGTTGTACACATTTGATTAGTAAGTTAGATGGATGAAATTTGAACTAGTTATCAAGTTCTTTAGGTAACCCATGTTGAAATCTTGGTTTTGAATAAGTGAGTTTTTCGCTAGGGTAACTAACAAGGGTGATGATTGTTGTTTCATGCTAAGTCTAGATGAACAATAGTTTAAGAGGAGCATTCGCCATGATATGAGATTGTGATGTTAGTGCGAATATAAAGATGATGAACTTGAATAAGAAATATTCGCTAGCATGATAAGTATGGATTATCAAGTAGTTGAGATAATTGATGAGTGAAGTGGCTAATGGGGACTCTTAATGAAATTATGCTAAGGCGAATGTATCAAATGCTAAATGTGCTTATATGTGTGTGTGTGTCATTAGTAGCTAATGGCATTCGGCATTGTTTAACTAAAATTAGAAATGAATGCTTGAAAGTTAAATATGGTCGCTTCTAGTGACCAAATGCGTTAAAAGCTAATATATGGACAAATGATACGAATAAATTGACCTTTGAAATGTATATGGTTGCCGTGTGTATGTGTCTGATTGAGAAGTAAATTTGTTTGATTTAGCTCAAGATCTTAAAGGAGAGGCGTCTAACAAGGGGAAATCGAAGGTCATCGAGTAGCCGACTTGGAACTATTTTACCTAATACAAGGTAAGTCATTAAGCATATATTTGGTGTTGATTTAAATGATCATAATATATATGCAATTGTGTTTAATGAATTGATGTGTAAATGAAAATGTATGTGTATGGAATGATGCCATTGTTGAATGTATAAAGGCAGCAAAATGCATAAGGCATTGGTCACGGCACTAAGTGTGCGGGTATAAATGGACACGGTGACAAGATTGGCACTAAGTGTGCGGGTTTAAAATTGTACAGCACTAAGTGTGCGAGTTTGATTCTATAGCACTAAGTGTGCGAGCTGAAAATATATAGCACTAAGTGTGCGGATTCACTATATGCTCTTGTATTACAATTGGCACTGAGTGTGCGACATTATCGAGTTAATCCGGACAGCGAATCGGGTAAGTACCTCGAGCTCATGACGAATAGAGAATACGTTCATGCTTGGGGTTGAATTTGGTAAGCCTTAAATCTATGTGATGATTGAAATTGTATGGTTGTGCTGGAAAATGAGTTAATGTGTAAAATGTTTGATTATCTTGTTGTGTAGAATATGAAATGTGGATGTATGACTTGATACGAGATTGGACCGAAAGGTCCGAGGTATTATGGTATAGACTCGATATGGACGAGTACCTAGCCTCATTTGTTGTACATGTAGTAGTAACTTTATCGATGGATTAATGAATGCTTATGACTTACTGAGTTGTAAACTCACTCGGTGTTTTTCTTGTCACCCATTTTTGTCTCTCGGACTCGTATTGTTTTGCGTGATCGGGGCCGTCGTTGGAGTCATCACACCGGCTGAAATCTTGTGGTATTGTTTTGTTGTTGAAGAACATTTGGCATGTATAGGCTATTTTGTTTTGTCGAATTGTGGGTTGTAAACTTTAAGCCATGTGAAAATGGCCTATGTGGTCATCGAGTGGGATGCTAGAACCTATAGCCATGAGTTTTAGAAACTCTAATTTTGATATGGTGCCCATAACTTGTGTCATGTATGATGGATGATTAAGGCCAAGGAAAGATTCATGAAATTGGCATAGTCTACTGCAGTAACTGTTGCGGACAGCAGCAGTGAGATGAGATTGAAAAATCACTAAAAATAGTAGAAGTAGAATTAAATAGTGAGTAAATTATGAAATTGAACCTTGATGAATCTATTTTTATATGGACGAAACGAAACGACCATATGAGCAGTATATTGAGAGATATTAAAGTTCTCGTGAGACAGGGCCAGAACGGTTTCTGGGGCCCCTGTCGCGACTTTGAAAATTCTCCATAAATTATCCAGAAAGAATTAGGAGTCATTCCTTATATGTACAGATTCCATTTTGAGTCTAGTTTCATTAGAAACAAACGGCACCAGTATTAAAGCCCTGTACAGAGAGATATCCAAGTTGTAACGCACGAAGGTCAGAGCAGTCGATCCCTGTAATATGGGTGACTTTAACTAATAAACTGTACCAATTGGCCCAACCAAAAATTCTAAAAATAAATCCATGGATGGGTATATGAGTCTAAATTCAGGGAAAATTTACGAAACCAGTTTCCGAGTTTTGAAACTCGAGATATGATTTTTAAGGCGACGGTGACGCAGTTTTCCAGCCTGACTGGTAATGTCAAATTGGTTGGTATCTTGAGAGGATTTGGCCGTTAACCTCTCGTGTCCGACACCGGCGTCGGTCACGAGTTAGGGGTGTTACAAGTTCAGGTTTCGCTAACCCTTCTTTGTCTTGGATGGTAATTGCATTGATATTTTCTTATCGATTAGATTCAGTGTTACTCAACAGGCTACCTTTTGGTCATTCAGATATTAATTTGGCGAGCTATCCTATTTGAGTTTCGAGCCCTTGGATCGATGATTTTTGATTCTTAAGTGCTATGTCGGTATTCTGAAAATGAGTTTCTGACACCGAGATGAATTTTGTTAGCATCTCCTCAAGGTTCGACTTTTTCTCTTGTTGGTAGGGTGGTTGTTGGAAGCCTGGATGTGGTGGCCTCTAATTCCCTTGGCCTCCCCATGAGAAATGTGACAACCGGAATTAGGGCCTATCGGAATAGTGGTTTCGTGACCAAAAATCCGAGATAGAAATAATCGTTTTATAATTATTTTTGGGTTTATGATATGATTTCATGAAAATTTCGTGATGAAATTCTGTGCATTTCGCGCTTAAGTTGAGAATAGGGACTAAATCGAATAAATTATAAAACTCGTGTTTTAGAAGTTTTTAGTATGAAATTGCTTTGGGATATTAATTAGGAGGTCTTAAATAGCAATTTGACCCATTCTTAAGTTATGGACAAAAGTTGGACATGGAGGGAATTTTTTTGAAAGTTTAGTAGTAAGGGCATTTTGGTCATTTGTTTATTAAATGAAATAAAATGGGAAAAATAACACAAAATTGGTTATCATCTTCATTAGTTGCTGCCGAAAATTGCTCTCCTCCATAGCTAGGGTTTCTTCAACTTTCAAGCTTCATAGTAAGTGAATTCAAGCCCCGTTTTTAATGTTTTTCCCATTTTTGAAATCCTCGTAGCTCGGTTTACTTATTTCTACCATTAGTTCGAATTAGGGTTTATGTTTAAAAATTTACCCATGAATGATAGGCATGTATTTTGTTGTTTTATGGTAGAATATGAATGTTTGAAGTTATGGGAACGATCTTTTCTAATCAATTTTTAACGAAAACGAGCAAAACGGCATAATCGATAAAAATACCTATTGTTCATAACTATGTGTTAGAGTGAGAATTTGATGTTGCCATAGAAGAGAAAAATGATCAGTAGGTCATTAAACATAAGAATAAGGGCTGAAATTAAATTTTCGAGCCTTGGGGCAAAATCATAATTTTGTAAAAGTTAGGGGGCAAAAATGTAATTTTTGTATAATGTGATTTTTGGATTAAAATAAATATTTTGAGTGTTAAATAAGCTAAATATGTTGTTATAGATCAAGAAAGGCGTGGAATCGACCTCGAACGGGGAAAGGAGAAAGTTTTGGACTAAATTGCAAAATTCTCATATTTTGCACCGAGGTAAGTTTGTATGTAAATAATACATTAATTTCATTTACATTTTTATATTTCAGCCTATTATATATATATATATATATATATATATATATTAGCTGATGTTGAAGTATAAATCGACTATTGAAAGAATAGAAATAAATAATAGAGAGAGAGATCCCGGTTGAACATTCGGAAAAATCGAATAAAATAGAGGGAGCGTAGCTAGGTCACATGTATGGTGCCGAGTGCACATCATGTGTGCAAGAAGGCTACGAGATACTATATAGTAGCTAGGTCACATGTGTGATACGGGATGTATCCCATGTAGACAAGAGAGCTACGTGAGAGATAAATCTAGCTAGGTCGCATGAGTGATTCCAAGTGAAGGACACCATGTAGACAAGAGAGCTATGAGACAAATCGGCTAGGTCGCATGAGTGGTACTAAGTGTTCACCATGTGTACAAGAGAGCCGAATTAAATGAAATATGGTGGTGGGGCTGTGTGCTGAAACCATCAAGTATCGAGGATTAATCCGAATTGTTCAACGGGGTGGTTTTGTGGTGACATTGTAGTCATAGACCTACACTTGTGATGTATGAAATGTGATGAAAATGATTTGTAGTATATATAAATGTAAGTTAAAATGTAGTATATATAAATGTAAGTTAAAATGAGGTTAGTATAAAGAATGTGTGAAACAATGAAATTAGCATTAAAACTGTTTTGGACAGTAGCAGTGACATGATTTTGAAAATTCACTAAAAATAGAAGGTATTTAATTATAGGTTGAATGAGATGTGAAATTAAATCTTAATGAGTCTATTTTCATATAAAAGAAACATCGGAAGCAAAGGAATTCTATATTTTGAGATATTTACAATTGTGTGAGACTTGCTCAGGATGACTATGTAATCCCCTGTTTCAACTTTGAAAAATAATTAAAACTTGTACAAAACAAATTAAGAAATATAGTTTATATTCCTAAATTCCTTATTGAGTCTAGTTTTAAATGAAACAGGTTTCATGGTTATTTGAATTGTGTACTGAGAGAAATTCAATTCGTAATGAACAGAGGTCAGATCAGTTGAGCTGTGTAACAGGGGAAACTTTAACTAATAAACTGTACTAATTGGCTGAACCAAAAATTCTAGAAAACAATTAGTAAGAATTTTTATGAGTCTAGATTCAGGGAAATTTTACGGATTTGAATTTCAAGTTTTGTAACTCGAGTTATGATTTATTTAGTGATCATGACGCAGGAGGGACAGCTTGATCAAATTGGAGTAAACAATAAAATTAAAAATATGATATAATTGAGTTATGTTGTAAACATATTAGACTTCTTATTTGTTATTTATATACTTACTTACTAAGCTATAAGCTTACTTTCTTTTCTCTCCTTTGTCTTATAGTGTCATCCAGCTAGCACAGGAGTCAGAGATCGTAGAAGATCCGCCCGCACTATCAATACTCTTGGTATCTGAACTCAACATTTTGAAATATGGCATGTATAACAGACTTAGTTATTTTGTTACGTGTCATAATTGTCTAGGTTCAAATTACTACTTATAGTATCAAACTAATCATTTTGTACCAAGCCTTTGAAGTTGGTTTGTATTGTTAATGGCATATGTTATAATGATCAAATTGCACGCCATACTTTTGTTGGGTTTAGTTTAATAGTATATACTATAATTTGTTAATACCTCGTACCCTGTTCTGACGACGGATACGGGTAAGGGGTGTTACATTTAGTGGTATCAGAGCTATGGTTTAGTCGGTTCTCAGACTAATAAAGTGTGTGTAAAAGTCTAGTTATACATGCCATAAAAATATTGTGATAGTGTGGTGACTCCTGATTATTCTAAACGTGTTTTGTTTTAATATAGTAATGGATCTGAAGGAACTACGGTGATGATGTTGCTAGTAATGTGCGGCTCCCGCACAAGGGACCGCTACTGTGGAAAGTAGACTGAGACATTGAGACAGGAGATGAGGCTCGGGATGCCTTTCTCCAAATGATGAACAATTGGTATCTTGAATTTATTCGAGCAAATCCAAATGCTCAACCTCTTCCACCCCTCCTATACCTCGACGATTCTGTGTTGCTCAAGGCATAGATTTGGTAAGAATGAACAAGCCTCCGGTTGACAAGATTCGAAAACAAGGGCTGAAGAGTTTAGAGCAAAGGTCGATGATGATCCCGAGAAAGCGGAATTCGGCTTGAAAATTCTACCCGTGTATTTGATGAGCTCTCATGTACACCGAGGAGTGCTTAAAGTGTGTCAGATCACTTTTGAGAGATTCACCTACCACCGGTGGAAGACTTTGGTAGCAGTGGTGCCAAAAGAAAGAGTTACTTGGGATTTCTTCCAGAAGAATTTAGAAAGAAATACATAAGTCAGCGATTTATTGATCAAAAACGGAAGGAGTTCCTTGAATTGAAGCAGGCAAGATGTCCGTGGCGAGTATGAACGCGAATTTGTGAGACTCGACAAGTATGCCTGAGAATGTGTGTCCACCGAGGCCATTATGTGCGTAAAGTTTGAAGATGGGCTAAATGAGGACATTAAAGTGCTTGTAGGAATTTTGGAGTTGAAAGAATTTGTAGTATTGGTTGATCGAGCTTTTAAAGTCAAGAATTGAACAAAGAAAGAAGAAAAGTCGCTATTGAGGCTCGAGATGCCGTAAAAGGCCGATAAGCAAGCCATTTCAATCTCAATCAAAGAGGTCCAAAGAGACAAACCCTCGAATGACAGTTTCAACTGGGATTCACAGAGATCGTGGTAGAGCATATTCGGGTCTAAAGCTCAAGCTACTTCGGTGGCAAGTGTGGGTAATGTGCGACCTAGAAAGCCCGAGTGTCAGCAATGTGGCAGGCAACATTATGGTGAGTGTTGAGGAACAGAGCGAGCTTGTTTCAGGTGCGGTTTTCGTGATCATTTTATTAGAGACTGTCCGGAGAAACTTAAAGAAGAAAGATTTCAAAGTGCTAGACAGAATACCACTGCTAGTAGAGGTAGACCACCGAGAAATACTGGAGGTAGGACTAGCAGTAAAACTGCGATGAAAGATTAAACGGCAAGATCAGAAGCTAGAGCACCTGCTAGAGCTTATACTATACGTGCCCGAGAAGATGCATCATCTCCCGATGTCATTACTGGTACATTTTCTCTTTATGATACTATTGTTATTGCATTGATTGATCCTGGGTCCACTCATTCCTATATTTGCTTGAATTTGGTATCTAATAAAAAGTTGCCTGTTGAGTTTACTGAGTTTACGATTAAAGTGTCGAACCCCTTAGGCCAATATGTGCTAGTTGACAAGGTTTGCAAGAATTGCCCATTAATGATTCAAGGTCACTGCTTTTCCGCTAATTTGATGTTGTTACCATTTGATGAGTTTGACGTTATCTTGGGAATGGACCGTTGACATTGTATGATGCCAAGGTAGATTGTAAACAAAAACACTAGAGTTGAAATGTGAAAATGGAGAAATTTTGTAGGTTGAAACAGATGAATCAAATAAATTGCCTATGGTGATTTCACACATATCTGCACGTAAATACATGAGGAAAGGGTGTGAAGCTTATCTAGCTTATATAATGAATCTTGAGTTGCCTCAATCAAGTTTGAATCGATCTCGATAGTCTGTGAGTTTCGGATGTATTTCGGAGGAATTGCACAGGTTGCCTCCGAACAGAGAGATAGAGTTTGCCATTGATTTGTTGCGGGTATTGCACCGATCTCGATTGCTCTATATAAAATGGCTCATTGAATTAAAAGAATTGAAGGCTCGATTGCAGGAGTTAATGACAAGGGATTTGTGAGACCGAGTTTCTCTCCTGGGTGCTCTGTATTGTTCAGTAAAGAAGAAGGATGGTTCAATGAGACTTTGCATTGATTCTTGTCGACAATAAGGTGTCTATAAAGGACAAGTACCCATTGCCGAGGATTGATGATTTATTCGATCAGTTAAAGGGGGCCATAGTGTTTTCAAAGATCGATTTGAGGTCTGGTTACTACCAGTTGAGAGTTAAGGAGTTGGATGTGCCGAAAACCACCTTTAGGACAAAGTATGGACATTATGAGTTTCTTGTGATGCCTTTTGGCTTAACAAATGCTCCAGCTATATTTATGGACTTAATGAATCGGATCTTTCGGCCATATTTGGATAAGTTTGTAGTAGTGTTTATAGATGACATTCTAATTTATTCTCGGGATGAGTCTGAACATGCCGAACACTTGAGAACCATATTGCAGATCTTGAGAGAAAAGAAACTGTTTGCTAAGTTTAGTAAAAGTGAGTTCTGGCTTCGTGAAGTCAGATTTTTGGGACATATAGTCTCAGGTGATGGTATTCAGGTGGATCCAAGCAAGATTTCTGCGATCGTTGATTGGAAACTGCCCAAGAATGTATCCGAGGTTAGAAGCTTTTTAGGCTTAGCCGGGTATTATAGACGTTTTGTTGAGGGATTTTCGATGATTGCCTCTCCTATGACTAAGTTGTTGCAAAAGAATGTTAAGTTTGAATGGACTAATAAATGTCAGCAGAGTTTTGAAAAGTTGAAAGCACGATTGACTGAAGCACCAATTTTAGTACAGCCCGAGCCAAGAAAGGAGTTCGTAATTTATAGTGATGCATCATTGATAGGCCTTGGATGTGTGTTGATGTAAGAGGGTAAAGTGGTAGCTTATGCTTCGAGACAGTTAAAACCGCATGAGAAGAACTATCCTACACATGATTTGGAATTGGCCACTATTGTCTTGCCTTGAAGATTTGGCGACATTATTTGTATGGTGAAAAATGCCAAATTTTTACTGATCACAAAAGTTTGAAGTATTTGGTGAATCAAAAGGATTTGAATCTGCGACAGAGGAGATGGCTTGAATTATTAAAGGATTTGAACTATCCTACACATGATTTGGAATTGGCCGCTATTGTCTTGCCTTGAAGATTTGGCGACATTATTTGTATGGTGAAAAATGCCAAATTTTTACTGATCACAAAAGTTTGAAGTATTTGATGAATCAAAAGGATTTGAATCTGCGACAGAGGAGATGGCTTGAATTATTAAAGGATTATGATCTAGTGATTGGTTATCATCCGGGAAAAGCAAATGTGGTTGCTGACGCCTTGAGCAGGAAATTTCTTTTTACTTTGAGAGCCATGAATACGGGGTTAGCATTGTCTGATGATGGGTCAATCTTAGCAGAGATGAGGGTTAAACCGTTATTTCTCCAGTTGATTTGTGATGCTCAAAAGAACGATAGTGAGTTGCGAACTAAGAGAACTCAATGCGAATCAGGTTACGACTCAGATTTTCGAGTTGGACCAGATGACTGTTTGATGTTTCGAGACAGGATATGTGTAGAAAAATGATGAATTGATTCGAAAATATTACATGAGGCGATAGTGGTGTTTATCGATTCACCGGTAGCACAAAATGTATAATGATTTAAAGAAGTTGTATTGGTGGCGGTATGAAAAGGGACATTTTGAATTTGTAACCAAGTGTTTGATCATCAACAAGTAAAAGTTGAACATCAAGTGCCTTGAGATTACTTCAATGGTAATGGTGCTCGAGTGGAAATGGGACAAGATTACCATGGATTTTGTAACCGGTTTGCCTTTAACTCCTAAAAAGAAGGATCTTTGTCTGGGTAGTGGTTGATAGATTAACAAAGTCAGCCCACTTTATACCACTACGTACCGATTACTCACTTAATAAATTAGCCGAATTATATATTGCTGAAATTGTGAGGTTACACGGAGTACCAATGTCTATAATATCAGATAGAGATCCGAGATTTACCTTGAGATTTTGGAAAAAGTTACAAGAAGATTTGGGTACAAAATTGAACTTTAGTACCGCGTTTCATCCACAAACAGATGGTCAGTCGAAACGAGTAATCCAGGTACTCGAGGATATGCTTAGATGCTGTGTCTTAGAATTTGGAGGTAGTTGGGAGAAATATCTATCTTTGATTGAATTTGCCTACAATAACAGTTATCAGTCAAGTATACAAATGGCACCGTATGAAGCCTTGTATGGTCGTAAGTGTCGGACTCCTTTATATTGGACCGAACTTAGTGAGAAACAGATTCACGTAGTTGATCTAGTTAAAGAAACCAAGAGAAAATAAAAGTAATTCGGATTGCTTGAAAGTCGCTTCAGATCGACAAAAGTCATATGCGATTTAAAAGAAAAGAGATTGAATTTCGTGGGTGATAAAGTGTTCTTGAAGGTGTCACCATGGAAAAAGATTCTGAGATTTAGCCGAAAAGGCAAGTTGAGTCCCCGTTTTATTGGGCCGTACGAGATTACTGAGAGGATTGGACCAGTGGCATATCAGTTGGCCTTACCGGCAGAGTTAGAAAGAATTCATAACGTGTTTCATGTATCAATGTTGCGATGTTATCGTTCTAATCCTTCACATGTGATTTCTCCAACAGAAATTGAGATTCGACCGGATATGACCTATGAGGAGGAACCAATAAAGATTTTGGCTCGAGAAATTAAACAGTTAAGAAATAAAAGTATAGCCTTAGTGAAAGTATTGTGGCACAGACATGGGATAGAAGAGGCTACGTGGGAACTCGAGGAAGCTATGAGGAAACATGACGAACCTCTTTACCCAGTAAGATTTTGGGGACGAAAATCTCTAAAGGGGGAGAATTGTGACAACCCGAATTAGGGCCTAATCGGAATAGTGGTTTCGTGACCACAAATCCGAGATAGAAATAATCGTTTTATAATTATTTTGGGGTTTATGATATGATTTCATGATTTCATGAAAATTTCGTGATGAAATTATGTGCATTTCGCGCTTAAGTTGAGAATAGGGACTAAATCGAATAAATTATAAAACTCGTGTTGTAGAAGTTTTTAGTATGAAATTGCTTTGGGATATTAATTAGGAGGTCTTAAATATAAATTTGACCCATTCGTAAGTTATGGACAAAAGTTGGACATGGAGGGAATTTTTTTGAAAGTTTAGTAGTAAGGGCATTTTGGTCATTTGTATATTAAATGAAATAAAATGGGAAAAATAACACAAAATTGGTTATCATCTTCATTAGTTGCTGCCGAAAATTGCTCTCCTCCATAGCTAGGGTTTCTTCAACTTTCAAGCTTCATAGTAAGTGAATTCAAGCCCGCTTTTAATGTTCTTCACATTTTAAAATCCTCGTAGCTTTCGGTTTACTTATTTCTACCATTAGTTGAATTAGGGTTTATGTTTAAAATTTACCCATGAATGATAGGCATGTATTTTTTGTTTGATGGTAGAATATGAATGTTTGAAGTTAGGGAACGATCTTTTCTAAGCGATTTTTAACGAAAACGAGCAAAAGCAGCATAATCGATAAAAATACCTATTGTTCATAACTATGTGTTAGAGTGAGAATTTGATGTTGCCATAGAAGAGAAAAATGATCAGTAGGTCATTAAACATAAGAATAAGGGCTGAAATTAAATTTCTGAGCCTTGGGGCAAAATCATAATTTTGTAAAAGTTAGGGGGCAAAAATGTAATTTTTGTATAATGTGATTTTTATATTAAAATAAATAGTTTGAGTGTTAAATGAGCTAAATATGTTGTTATAGATCAAGAAAGGCGTGGAATCGACCTCGAACGGGGAAAGGAGAAAGTTTTGCACTAAATTGCAAAATTCTCATATTTTGCACCGAGGTAAGTTTGTATGTAAATAATACATTAATTTCATTTACATTTTTATATTTCAGCCTATTATATATATATATATATATATATATATATATATATATATATATATTAGCTGATGTTGAAGTATAAATCGACTATTGAAAGAATAGAAATAAATAATAGAGAGAGAGATCCCGGTTGAACATTCGGAAAAACGAATAAAATAGAGGGAGTGTGACAGCCCATAATTGACCCTAGTCGGAATGTGGTTTCGGGACCACAAAACCGAGGCATAAAAATAATTTAATGTTCATTTTGATGCTTATGATATGTGTTAATTCGTGTGTGACATTTTTGATGTTTGATTCAGAGCTATAAATGTGAATTTCACTAGAAAGGACCTAGTAGAAAACTTTGAAAGTATGATGGGGAAATGTGTGATGACTAATTAAAGCATGCATGCAAAACAATGGCCTTGCATGTCAAATATCCCTCTTTTTATAAGAGGTGGCCGGCCATGACAAGGGAGGATGGGCAAAACATGTCATAGACATGTTTTGTTGGTGCATTAGGGAGAAACATTAAACTAAGGGGTATGGGAAATAAAAAAAATGAAAAAAAAAATTGTGTGTGAAGGCTTCTCCCCTCCCCATTGCCGTGTATTGAAGAAAAGAAAAGAAAAAAATTTGTTCATCCATTTCATTCTCTCTTGACCGAAAATACTAAAGAGGAAGGAAGGAATTTTTGCTTCATGTTTGGTTTGGAAGGGGATTAAGAAGAGATTTGGCTATACTTGCATCAAGATTAAGGTATGTTTGAGGTTGTGCCATGAGATTCATGCATGTTTTTAGTTGCTAGCTTGATGTTCTTATTAGCCCATGGTTCAAATCTTTGCTATGTCATGGGAATGATATTCGCCAAAGTGGATGTGGTGTTAATGCCATTGCATGCTAAATATCAAGCTTGATAATGATACATGCGATGGGGATTGAGGACTCTTAGATTTTCTTTGAGCATTTTGAATGAGATGCTAAGTTCTTTGTTAACCATGACCAAATTGAAACGGTATGGTGTTGTGGTGTATTCGCCATGGTATATCCATAAGTATGTTTCATGCATGTTGCATGGTAGGTAAGATTTGAGCTTTGGATATGTGTTTATATTTGGATATAAGCAACTTGAGATTCGGCCCTTGCACCTACATGAATATATGTTTGCACATGATGTATTGGTATGACATATATACTATTTCAAGGTGTATATTTGCTTGTGATGATGTTTCGGTTATGAAGTAAATGAGAGATGTGTATTGAGCTACAATATGTAATGCGTTAGTTAGTAAAATGTATGCTGTTTTTTGTGTGGTATTAAGTGTATAATTGGCCTCAACATGGACATGCATATTCGGCCACATGAGGGGAGTTGGTGTGCATGCATTCGGTTAGAGGCAAGCATATTGATGCCTATTCTTGGCTTGGAAAATTGGCTAAGGAGAGTACTAACTAATGTGTTGAATTCGATTCGTGATTTCGTGCACATGTGACTCTAATGTCTAATGTATATAAGGGCTAAGTACCTTGAGCTTCACTTTGATGTTTGAATGAATTGTATTGAATTGCTTGTTGTGATTAAAAATGTGCATGACCGTTGTGTATTTGAGCTAAAGGATGGCCATATGACCATTTAAACTCCTTGTCATATTCGCCATAAGCTATCATAATGAGATTTTAATAAGTTAAATTTGTGTGAATTAGCTCAAGAGCTTAGAGGACCACAGTTGGATAAGGGAAAGGAAAAAGTGATCGAATAGCCGTCGAAATCATTCGACAACATCCGAGGTAAGTCTTCGAGTAATGACCCTACTTGAATTATATTGAAATCATGCTCCTTGTGTGTGGCTATTGAGCCGAAATTGTAAAGGTTTGATAAATATTCGTGTTTGAGCCTTAGTAACGAAAATGAAATATGGATGTGTCGTGATTATTGATATATGTGTACATGAGCATTTGAATGATACCCGGCTAAGTCCCGAAGGCATTTATGCTAGTGATTATATCCGGCTAAGACCAAGGCATTCGACGAAGTTGTTATATCCGGTTAAGACCAAGGCAATTGTGCAAGTTACTAAATCCGGGTTAAGACCAAGGCAATTGTGCTTGTGGTTATATCCGGTTAAATCAAGGTACGTGACTCGAAATGAGCAATCTTGCTGTAAAATTTCAGTTTATACACTTGTGAAAATTCCAGCAATGAGGTATGTTCGTATGTGCTTGAATTAGTTGAGTCCTTACAAGTAAGTATTCGCTCGGTTGATAAACGAGCTACCGCCTTTGGCTAAGTTGTTCTTTGTGTATGAACATAAGGGTCGGTAATGTGAAGTAAGTATGATTATGAGAATGTGTATTAATAAAGCGATTCATTTAGTTATGTAAATGTAATACTTTAGTCAAAGCCGATTTCATTACTTGAGACTTACTAAGCATTAAAATGCTTACCCGTTGCTTTGGCTCTTTGTTTTATAGATTTTGCTCGTTAGCTATCGGATTTGGGATCATCGAAGTCGAAGTCATCCACACTATCAAAGCCCCATTTTGGTACAATTTTGGTTGAACTTTGAAATGGCATGTATAGGACTACCCTTTTGTTGTAGGTCATGTACCTTTCGGTTTTGTGTAAACTTGGATAGCCATGCTAAAATGGCTTATATACGTTTTTAGCATAGTACTATAATCATTTGTATGTTGATCATTATGAGGTATGGAATGGTTTTGAAACGATTAGCCATTGGAATGGTTAATCATGATCACACTTTGTGCTATGTATGCAAAAAGGGCCAATTGAATCATGGAAATCATGAAATAGGTAAAGCCTACCTTAAAGGCAGATGCTGACAGCAGCAGTGATGTGGATGTGAAAAATAACTAAAAATAGTAGGAAAGGTATTAAATAGTGAATAAATTATGAAAATGAACCTTGATGAATCTACTTTTATATGGAAGAAACGACACGGTCATATGAGTTATATGTTAAGAGATATTTAAGTTCTCGTGAAACAGGGCCAGAACCGTTTCTGGATCCCCTGTTTCGACTTTGGAAATTCATTGTAAATTAACCAGAGATAATTAGGAGTCATGCCATATATGTATAGATTCCTCTCTGAGTCTTGTTTCTATAGAAACAAACGGCATCAGTATTGAAGCCCTGTACAGGGAGATATCCAATTCGTAATGCGTGAAGGTCAGAGTAGTCGAACCCTGGATTAGGGGAGACTTTAACTAATAAAATGTACTAATTGGCCCGACCAAAAATTCTAGAAAAAAATATGTTGATGGACTTATGAGTCTAGTTTTATGGAAAAATTACGAAACTAATTTTCGAGCTTTAAAACTCAAGATATGATTTTTAAGGTGACAGTGATGCAGTAACCAGCTAGTCTGGAAATTTTTTTTTTATGGACTGTGAAAACAATTAAGTTAAGTCTGTGTGCACCTTGTGTTCGATTTCGGTAACGGACTCGGGTACGGGATGTTACAGGGAGCGTAGCTAGGTCACATGTATGCTACCGAGTGCACATCATGTGTACAAGAAGGCTACGAGATACTATATAGTAGCTAGGTCACATGTGTGATACGAGATGTATCCCATGTAGACAAGAGAGCTACGTGAGAGATAAATCTAGCTAGGTCGCATGAGTGATTCCAAGTGAAGGACACCATGTAGACAAGAGAGCTACGAGACAAATCGGCTAGGTCGCATGAGTGGTACTAAGTGTTCACCATGTGTACAATAGAGCCAAATTAAATGAAATATGATGGTGGGTCTGTGTGCTGAAACCATCAAGTATCGAGGATTAATCTGAATTGTTCAACGGGATGGTTTTGTGGTGACATTGTAGTCATAGACCTACACTTGTGATGTATGAAATGTGATGAAAATGATTTGTAGTATATATATATGTAAGTTAAAATGAGGTTAGTATAAAGAATGTGTGAAAGAATGAAATTAGCATTAAAACTGTTTTGGACAGTAGCAGTAACGTGATTTTGAAAATTCACCAAAAATAGAATAAATTTAATTAGAGGTTGAATAAGATGTAAAATTAAAGCTTAATGAGTCTATTTTCATATAGAAGAAATAGAGAAAGCAAAGGAATTCTATATTTTGAGATATTTACAATTGTGTGAGACTTGCTCAGGATGATTATGTAATCCCCTGTTTCAACTTTGAAAAATAATTAAAACTTGTACAAAACAAATTAAGAAATATAGTTTATATGCATAACTTCCTTATTGAGTCTAGTTCTAAATGAAACAGGTTTCATGGTTATTTGAATTTTTTACTGAGAGAAATTTAATTCGTAATGAGAAAAGGTCAGATCAGTTGAGCTGTGTAACAGGGGAAACTTTAACTAATAAACTGTACTAATTGGATGAACCAAAAATTATAGAAAAAAATTAGTAAGAAGTATTATGAGTATAGATTTAGGGAAATTTTACGGATTTGAATTTCAAGTTTCGTAACTCGAGTTATGATTTATTTAGTGATCATGAAGCAGGAGGGATAGCTTGATCAAATTGGAGTAAACAATAAAATTAAAAATATGATATAATTGAGTTATGTTGTAAACATATTAGACTTCTTATTTGTTATTTATATACTTACTTACTAAGCTATAAGCTTACTTTCTTTTCTCTCCTTTGTCTTATAGTGTCATCCACTAGCACAGAGTCGAGATCGTAGAAGATCCGCCGCACTATCAATACCCTTGGTATCTCGAACTCAACATTTTGAAATATGGCATGTATAATGACTTAGTTATTTTGTTACGTGTCATAATTGTCTAGGTTCAAATTACTACTTATAGTATCAAACTAATCATTTTGTACCAAGCCTTTGAAGTTGGTTTGTATTGTTAATGGCATATGTTATAATGATCAAATTGCACGCCATATTTTTGTTGGGTTTTGTTTAATAGTATATACTATAATTTGTTAATACCTCGTACCCTGTTCCGGCGACGGACACGGGTAAGGGGTGTTACAAAAAATTTGGGTGGTTCCTCCAACCTGCATTGTAAGTATTACTATAGGGATTATTTTGAGATCGAGGATTATTACCCATGTAATTTAACTGCTCGTTCCCCATGTTGTGGCCATAGGGTGGGTATTCTGAATTGCTTGATCCACCTCTACTTGCTTCACACTGCATTACTAGGTGAACCTGTGAAGAACCAAGAAAACCGTCAATTTTTCTATTCAAAAGTTCTACCTGATTAGAGAGCATGGTCATCGAATCGACATTAAAAATGCTGGTTGTTTTCGTTGGCTTTGTCCTCATGACTTGCCACTGATAATTATTCAATGACATTTCTTCTATAAATTCATAAGCATCCTCAGGTGTCTTATTATTGATAGTTCCACCAGCAGCTGTGTCAATCATCTGTCTAGTCGAAGGATTCAGCCCATTGTGAAACGTTTGAACCTGTAGCCAGAGTGGTAACCCATGGTGAGGGCATCTTCGCAAAAGGTCCTTGTATCTCTCTCATGCATCGTAGAGTGTTTCTAAATCCATCTGCACAAAAGAAGAGATATCATTACTTAATTTAGCTGTTTTAGCTGGCGGAAAATATTTTAATAAAAAATTTTGGGCCATTTGTTCCCAAGTAGTGATTGACCCTCGTGGTACGAGTTCAACCACTTTTTACCTTTGTTCCTCAATGAAAAAGGGAATTACCAAAGGCGAATGGCATCATAAAAAACGCCATTGATTTTAAAAGTGCCGCAAAATTCTAAGAAATTCACCAAATGAGCGTTTGGGTTCTCATCCTGCAAACCATAAAACTGAACAAACTGTTGGATCATTTGAATGGTGTTAGGTTTTAGTTCAAAATTAGTCGCAGCAACAGTAGGCCTAACTATGCTTGATTCAATTCCTGTTAAAGAAGGTTTAGCATAACCATACATAGTACGCGAAGCAGGATTCTAATTTACTGGATCAGCGGCAATCGCAGGAGGTAGCAGATTTTTCTAGTTTTTAGCCATCTCCTCGGTTGTGGTTGAAGTATCATCCTCTTGCTCTTCCTCTATGTATCGTAAGCTTCGCCTTATTTCTCTTCAGTTTCTACGAATTGTGCGATCGATCTCACAGCCAAACAGTAATGGTCCTGACGGGTTTCTTCTAGTCATACACTATAAAAACCTACCAGGAACGAATAAAAGAACAATTAGAAAAGAAAATAAAATTTTAAATTGCAAATAAAGTAAAATGGCTAAAGTAATAAAAAGCGAGTGTTCCTAATATCTTCGATACCCCGGCAACGGTGCCAAAAACTTGATATGTGATATTTGTGACAGGTTTTAAAAATTTATAATTAATCGTCCTTGAAACTAACTATTACACGATGAAGGCAAGTGTACCTAACCTAAAGGAACCAAGAGTACTAGTAATTACTTCCTTTTCATTATCTAGCCTAAAAATTAAGGCGTTTGTTTATCTAAACTAATTAACTAAACTAACGATGCACAGAGAGAAAATTGAGGAAAAGCTTTTGAGAAAACTCGATTGACTAACACAATACCAAAGGAAAAATCCACCTAGACTTCACTTGTTATTTGACTCTGAATCAGACAATTTACTCATTTGACTTGATCCGTAGAAATCCTTAAGTTATATTATTATCTCTCTCGAGACTAATAACGACTAACCCTAGGTTGATTAATTGAAATCTCTTTCTAATTAACACCTAGTGTTGTATTAACTCGATCTATGGACTCCCTTATTAGGTTTCACCCTAATCCAGAAAAATCTTGTCACTCTATCTCTAGGTGTGCAATCAACTTCGCTTAATTACGACAAATTTACTCTTAGACAGGGACTTTTCCTCCTTTGAATAAGACCATTAACTTGAATCAATATCCTGGAATATTAAAACAAGAATTAAGAACACATAATTAAGAACAAGTCAAATATTTATACAATTCAGATAATAACAACAAGATCTATCTTAGGTTTCATTCCCCTTAGGTATTTAGATGGTTTAGCTCATAATTATGAAAGAAAACATCTCAAGAGAATAAAGATACCAAAACATAAAGAAAACCCAAAACCCCTGAATGGAAATTGAAGGGAGATCTTCAGTCTTGACGATGAATCCGGCTTCTAAGATGGATCAATCGGCTTCCCTTAAGTAATTCCCTGCCTCCTACTTCGTGCGTCCCTTCTAAGTGCCTCCTCAGGTGTTTAAATAGGCTTTTGAATGCCTAAGAGCCCTCAAAAGTGGCCTTTTCCGAACAAGGCTATACTTGGGCTTGACAAGGACACGCCCGTGTGCGATTGCTCCAGCCCGTGGTCAAGGCTGTTAAATAGGCACGGGCATGTAGTCTACCCGTGTAAGTCGTGCTTCGATCCTACGAAATTGACACGGCCATGTGGCTTACCCGTGTGAGGAAGTTCAGGCTGTGTTGATTTCCCATGTGGGTCCATTTTCTTCGTTTTCGGCTCGTTTCTCGCTCTTTTTACTCTCCTATGCTCACCTAAGTATAAAACATAAAATTAAAGAATTAGGAGCATCGAATTCACCAAATCTAATGAGAAACCATCCATAAATGTGCTAAGCATGGGATAAAAATATATATAAATTACGGTTTATCAGTTCAACAGGAGATGTATGGTTTATATCGAATGATAGAGCTTATGGCTATGTTGTGAGTGGTACAGGCACTTACATGAAATTGATGAGATGTGAATCTAATTCATGTTGTATGATTGATAAGGAATGAATATGAGTAAGTATATGAACATGTTAAGTAACACAGGTATGTATGTCAAACTCATGTGAATTCATTTTGGTTTATGATACGCAATTGGTGAGGATGTAAATTGGTAAGTCATGCTTATGAGAATGATTTTGTGATGACCTTATGATTATATGTCTATACTTATGACGTATAAACTTGTATTTTTACCAATGTGGTGAAAATGAGTTAATGAGTTGTGATAAACTTAGTATCATTAATTTACACTAAAACAGTTTTGGACAGCAGTGTAGTCCAACTTTGAAAGTCCACCAAAAATTGTGGAAGCTGAGTTAGAGGTTGAATAAAATATAAAATTAAAGCTTAATGAGTCTGGTTTCACATAGAAGAAACAGTGTAAGCAAAGGAGTTTCATACTACAAAATATTTAAAATGTTGTGAGATAGAGTCGTAATGATTTCGAAATTCCCTATTCTGATTGGAGAAATTCATTGAAAATTGTACACAAATATTTATGGGTTATAATTTATAATCTTAAAATTCTTAATGAGTCTATTTTTAATAGAAACAGACAGGAACATCATCCGAGTCCCACATTATGAGATAATTAATTTTTAGTGAAGAGGGGTCGAAAGTGTCAAATAGCGACAAAGGGTAAATTTAAGGAATAAACTGTACTTATTGCTAGACCAAAAATTCTAAAAATTTTATGGTAAGAAGATATATGAGTCTAGTTTCAAGGAAAATTAGTGGATCTTAATTTTGAGTTCTGTAGCTCGAGATATAAATAAATTGGTAACTATGACTCGAGAAAATAGCATGACCAGAATATAAGTAAAAGTGTAATTAGGGTTGTATTACCTTGAGAAGCATATTGGCCTATTGCTTATTATTTTCATATGGACTTACTAAGCGTGAAGCTTACTCCCTCCATTCCATTTCTTTTAGCTTGTTAAGTTAGCTCGAGGTTGGAGATTGTTGGAGGCAGTATCACACTATCGAATCTCTACCTTTGGAATAATGACGAATATATTAGAAATTTCAAGTGAGTGGCATGTATAGGGATCTAGTTTATTGACATGTGTTATTATGATTTTTCCAAATGTGTTGGCTTATATTGAGTTATATGTATATGGCCATGAAATGTGGCTCATATTAATTATGGCTTGTAAACCTAGCTATTCATGTCATGTTTAATGTTTATGACACGATTATGTTTGTTTGCCATGCTTGATTGGTAATATGACATGTGTATTGGATGTATGCTCTATGACCAGTTAAGGTGGTCATAGCCATGTAGTAATTGCACATTATAAAAACAACATGATAATGGTTGAACATTAGTGCTTGATGGATAAGTTGGTAACCATATTATAATGGTAAAAGTGATCGTCAAAATAACAAGTCTTATGAATGTAGATTAGGGATTCTAGACTTGGTATTGCATGAGTAGATGCATAGCTTGTAAGAGGACATGTTAATGTTATGAAAATGTCTTAATAAGGGTTGTTTAATCACTAAAATAATGCCATGATTTGTGGATTTGATGTGCATAAAATTGTAAGGGAGTATGGGTAATATGAAGGCTTGGAAAATAACCTAAGTGTTGGTCGCACGGGCTGAGACTCAGCAGTGTGTCTCAACCGTGTGAGGGACACGGCATGGAGACACGGGCATGTGGCCCGTCCGTGTGGTTCGGTTTGCATCCTGATGTCATAAACAAAGAGTTACACGACCTGAGGACACGGGCGTGTCATGTGTCCACACGGGCGTGTGACCCTATTTCATCAAAAAAATTTCTAAGTTTTCCTGAAACTTCTTAAAGTTCTCGGTTTAGTCCCGTATCAATCCCGATGTATGTTTTGGGCTTCGTAGACCCAAATAAAGGACGACATGCATGTGTTTGAAAATTTTTGAAATAAAAGAAATTTTATGGCTCTGTTTTTGCTTGTATATGTATGTTTATGTCCGGTAATGCCTTGTACCTTGTCTCGGCGTCAGACACGGGTAAGGGGTGTTACACACATGATGAATAAGTGGTATATGGAATTTTTTCGAACAAATCTGAATGCCCAACCTCCTCTACCCCTTCTAATCCGCAATCTATTCCCATAGTGCCTCAAGGTATGGACTTTATGAGATTGAATAAAACCTCGGTTGTGATATTCGAATTAAGGCCTAATCAGAATAGTAGTTTTGAGACCAAAAATTTGAGATAGAAATAATTATTTTATAATTATTTTGAGGTCTACGATGTGATTGCATGATTGTGTGAAACTTTCATGAAGAAATTCTATGCATAAAGTGCTTAATTTGAAATTTGGGACTAAATTGAATAAGTTGCAAAACTTGCATTCTAGAAGTTTCTAGTATGAAATTGCTTTGAAATATTAATTAGGAGGTCTTAAATAGCAATTTGACCAATTTCTAAGTTTATGGACAAAAATTGGACATGGATGGAATTTTTGAAAGTTTAGTAAGGAAGGGCATTTTGGTCATTTGGATATTAAATGAAATAAAATAGGAAAAATAACAAAAAAATGATCATCTTCTCCATAAGTTGCTGCTGAATTTTTCTCTCCACCATAGCTAGGTTTCAACACTTTTAAGCCTTGATTGTAAGTGATTTCTATGCCCATTTTTAACATTCTTTACATTTTTGAAATCCTCGTAGCTCAGTTTACCTATTTCTACCAATATTTTAAGCTAGGGTTTATATTTAAAAATTTACCCATGAATGATATGCATGAATTTTGATGTTTTATGGTAGAATATGAAGCTTGAGATTGTGTTAAACAACTTTTGCTAAGTGATTTTACGTAAAAACGACTAAAATGACATAATCGGTAAAAATACCTAATGTTCATAAATACATGTTAGAGTGAGAATTGGATATTGCTATAAAAGGGATAAATGATCAGCATGTCACAAAACATAAGAAAATAAGGTGAAGTTTAATTTACGAGATTTGGGGCAAAAGTGTAAATATGTGAAAGTTTAGGGGTAAAATTGTAATTTTTCCAAAATATGATTTTGGGTTTTTTTGAATAATATGAGTCCTAATTAGGCTATATTTGAAATGATAGACCAAGGAAAATCGAAATTCAGGCTAAAATCGAAAAAATACCAAGTTGTGGACAAAATGGTAAAAATGACCATTTTCGCATACGAGGTAAGTTCATGTGTAAATGTGGCAACATAATTGTCATTTTAAGTAATTTAATGATATTTATATGATATGATGATTATTATCATGAAATATTATGCTTTGTGGTTATTGTTGAGTAATATGCAAATTATGTTTACAACTTGATAACTATGAATTGCTACTGAGTATCGGTTTCGACATTCCGTTGAAGACGGCAAAGATGTGTAATCAAGGAGAAAGCCTGTTTGAACCTTGGGAATAGATTAGGATACAAGTGACATGTCACTAGGATATTTGAGTTTCGAACTCGTTGAGTTGAGTCCGAGTTCGTGAGATGTAACTAGGCATCCGAGCTCGTTGAGTTGAGTCTGAGTTCACTTATGGATGCGAACGCCCGAGCTCGTTGAGTTGAGTCCGAGTTCACTTATGGGTGAGTTACATGGTAGCTTGGCTATATAATTTCCATAGGCTATTGAGTTTGTCTAGCTTCGGGTATGGCACTTACGTGCATGAAATCCGTGTATCCGAATTATATTCCGATTGTGTTCAACGGGTAAAGTTCTAGTGAAATGGAAGAATTCTCGAGATGAAAGTGACTAGTTGTTAAGTGTTGTGGAACGGATACTTTGTACAGGTATGTACTTAACCCTCGGGTTGAGACTTCAATATAACAATAATATGGTAAGATCATGAATGAGAAATATGATATGAATGCTTTGGTGATATTATGCAAATGTGGACTTCGTATTATTGCATGGTTATGTTACTTGCTATTTACATGTGAACTTACTAAGCATTTATGCTTACTCCATCCCTTCCATTCCTTGTAGTTTTGACAAGCTGGCTTGGAGATCAAGACGGTCGGAGGCACGCTCACACTATCAAGAGACCATCTCGGTATAGTGGCTTGCATATTTTGGGAATATGGCATGTATATAGCATTATAATTATTTTGTGTATATAAACTTATGATATGGTGAATAAGTGATGTGGAAATGCTTGATGATTAGCTATTGGAATGGCTAACCAAAATTTATATTTAGTGTTATGTATGCTTAATGTATTACCTACTCCATGGAAAACCGTAAAATGGTGAAATTGGCTATAAAACAGTGTCATATAGCAGTAGTGACGTGAATTTGAAAAATCACTAAAAATATTACAAAAAGAATTACATGATGAATAAAATATGTAATTGAAGCTT
Source organism: Gossypium arboreum (assembly GCF_025698485.1). Lineage (NCBI taxonomy): Eukaryota > Viridiplantae > Streptophyta > Magnoliopsida > Malvales > Malvaceae > Gossypium > Gossypium arboreum. Next base: position 26,573,414 of record NC_069081.1, read on the forward strand.
AATGAATATATTTTCATGTGGAACAAACAAAATAGGTAAAAAAGTTTTATTTTATGAGATATTTATGTTTTCGTGAAATAGGGTCCGAGTGATTTCTGGATCCCCTATTCTGACTTTATAAATTAACCATAAATTGTGTAAAAATAATTAGGACTCAAATTTTATATGTATGGATTTCATATTGAGTCTATTTTTAATAGAAACAAATTTCATAGTCATTGGATCTCTGTATAGGAAGAAATTTGATTCGTAGTGCACAGGGGGCAGAGTAGCCAAACCCTAAAACAGGGGAGGCTTTAACTAATAAACTATACTAATTGGCCCAACCAAAAATTCCAGAAAACAATTAATAAGTAGATATCTGAGTCTAGTTTCATGAAAAAATTACATAATTGGATTTCGAGGTTTGTAACTCGAGATATGATTTTTTTAGCGACTGTGACACAATTAGCCAGCTTGTCTAGAAATTCTAAAATAAATTGTTTAAGCTGTTTAATTAATGAATTAAGTCTGTTAACACCTCGTGCTCGACTCTGGCGACAGTCTCGGGTACGGGGGTGTTACATTGATTGATAAGATCTGAAAGCAAGAGGCTAAAGAATTTAGAGAAAATGCCGATGATGATCCCCAAAAAGCAGAATTTTGGCTCAAGAATTCTATTATAGTGTTTTATGAATTATCTTGTACACCCGATGAATGCTTGAAATTTGTCATATCTTTACTGAGGGACATAACATATCACTAGTGGAAAACACTAGTATCTGCGATTCAAGAAGAAAGGGTTACACGAGAATTCTTTCAGGAGGAGTTCCAAAAGAAGTATATCTGTGAGCGATTCATCGATCAGAAGCGTAAAGAGTTTCTTGAGCTGAAACAGGGCCGCATGTCAGTCGCTGAATATGAAAGAGAGTTTGTTTGGCTCAACAAGTATGCTAGAGAGTGTGTTTCCTCTAAAGCTATTATGTGTAAAAGGTTTGAAGACGGGCTTAATGAAGACATCAAACTGCTAGTGGGTATCCTTGAGTTGAAAGAATCTGTTGTGCTCATAGATTGGGTTTGTAAAGTAGAGGAACTAACCAAAGAGCAGAGAAAAACCGAGTCTAAGGCTAGAGATGCAAGAAAGAGGTTGATGAGTAAGTCATTCCAATCTCAGTCTAAGAAATCTAGAGAGATGAATTCTCGTTCTCATGCTTTAGTCGGGTTCTCAAATAGAAACCGTGGGAATCAATATTCGGATTATAAAGCTCAAGCTACTTCTATTGCGAGCGTTGGAAATCAACCCAATAGACCTGAATGTCCACAGTATAGAAGACGTCACCCTGGGGAGTGCGAATGAATGACCGAGCTTGTTTTAAGTGTGGTTCCCAAGATCATTTCATCAAAGATTGCCTTAAGATGACTGAAAAATAAAAGTTTCAGAGTACAAGACCGAGTAATACTGCCTCTTGAGGGAGACCCCCAAAAAAATACTGAGAATGGAGCCAGCAGCAAAAATGTGACAAAGGGGATTCAGCTGCAAGATCTAAAGCTCGAGCACCTGCTAGGGCTTATGCCATTTGTGCTCGCGAGGATGCATCTTCTCCCGATGTTATCACCGGTACTTTTTCTCTTTATGATACTACTATTCTTGCTTTGATTGACCCAGGATCTACCCGTTCATATGTATGCATGAATTTGATAATTAGTAAGAATATGCCTGTTGAGTCTACGAAATTTATTATTAAGGTGTCAAACCCTTTAGGTAATCATGCATTAGTTGATAAAGTATGCAAGCAATGCTCTTTGATGATTAGAGGCCAGTGTTTTCTGGCTGACTTAATGTTGCTGCCGTTTGATGAATTTGATGTTATATTGGGTATGGATTGGTTGATTGTGCATGATGCTATAGTAAATTTTAGACGAAAAGTCATTAAATTGAAATGTGAAAATGGTGAAATTCTTCGAGTTGAATCAGAAGAGTTAGATAGATTGCCAATTGTGATTCATTCGATGTCTGCTCAGAAAGGTATAAGAAAAGGTTGTGAAGCCTATCTTGCTTATGTGTTGAATACAAAATAATCCAAATTGAAAATTGAATCAATCACAGTAGTGTGTGAATATTCTGATGTGTTTCCAAAAGAATTACCAGGTCTGCCTCCAATTAGAGAAGTTGAGTTTAGTATTGATTTGGTCCTTGGGACTACAACAATATCAATAGCTCCATATAGGATGGCCTCGACCGAATTGAAGGAGTTGAAAACTCAGTTGCAAGAACTAACATATAAAGGTTTTGTGCGACCGAGTTATTCTCTTTGGGGTACACCGGTATTATTTATAAAGAAGAAAGAAGAATCTATGAGGCTTTGCATCGATTATCTACAGCTTAATAAAGTGACTATAAAGAACAAGTATCCCTTGCTGAGAATTGATGACTTGTTCGATCAACTGAAAGGGGCAACAGTGTTTTCAAAGATAGATTTGGGACCCAGATACTACCAGTTGCGAGTTAAAGAGTCGGATGTGCCAAAGATTGCTTTTAGAACAAGGTAGGGGCACTATGAATTTCTTATTATGCCTTTCAGACTAATAAGTGCTCCTACAATTTTTATGGGCCTAATGAACTGAATTTTTTGACCATATTTAGATAAGTTTGTGGTTATTTTTATTGACGACATACTGATTTATTCTTGAGATGAGACAGAGCATGCCGAGCACTTGACAATTGTTTGTAGACTTTGAGAGAAAAGTAGTTATATGCTAACTTTAGTAAAAGTGAGTTTTGGCTTCGAGAAGTCAAATTTTTGGGACACATTATATCAGGTGATGGTATTCGAGTTGATCCAAGCAAGATTTCTGCTATTGTTGAATGGAAACCACCAAAGAATGTATCTGAGGTTAGAAGCTTTTTTTGGATTAGCTGGTTATTACAGACTGTTTGTTAAAGGATTTTCTATGATCGCTACTCCTATGATGAGATTGCTGCAAAAGGATGTTAAGTTCAAGTGGTCTGAAAAATGTCAACAAAGTTTTGAGAAGTTGAAAGCATTATTTACTAAGGGACTAGTTTCACTACAACCTAAATCGGGGAAAGAGTTTGTAATTTATAGTGATGCATCATTGAGTGGTTTAGGATGTGTGCTGATGCAAGAGGGTAAAGTGATAGCTTATGCCTCGAGACAGCTGAAATCGCACGAAAAGAACTACCAAGCGCATGATTTAGAGTTGACTGGCATTGTGTTCGCTTTGAAGATTTGAAGACATCATTTGTACGGTGAGAAATGTCATGTCTTTACTAATCATAAAATTTTAAAGTATCTAATGACTCAAAAAGATCTGAACTTGTGACAACAGAGATGGCTTGAATTATTAAAATACTATAAGCTTGTGATCGATTACCATCTAGGAAAGGCAAATGTAGTAGCCGATGCTTTGAATAGGAAATCTTTGTTTGCTTTGAGGGCCAAGAATACATAGTTGGTTTTATCCAATAATGGTTCGATTCTAGCCGAGTTGAGAGCTAGACCAATGTTTCTTCAGTAGATTTGCGAAGCTTAAAAGAGTGACAGTGATTTGCAACCCAGGAGAATTTAGTGTGAATTGGGCGTTGACTCAGAATTTCAGATTAACTCCGATGATTGTTTGAGATTCCGAGGTATGAACGAGATATCTCAGAGTTTGTTTCGAAATTCTTGATTTGTCAACAAGTAAAGGCTGAACACCAAGTACCTTCAAGTTTACTTTAGCCAGTGATGGTACCCGAGTGGAAATGGGACAGAATTACCATAGATTTCGTGACGGGTTTGCCTGTGACTCCGAAAAATAAAAATGCCATCTGGGCTATTGTTGATAGACTAACAAAATCGGCTCATTTTATACCTATACATACTAATTGCTCACTTGATAAGCTAGCTAAACTATACATTGCTGTGATTGTAAGATTGCACGGGGTGCCTATTTCTATTATTTCAAATAGAGATCCGAGGTTTACTTTGGAATTTTGGAAAAAGTTGCAAGAAGCTTTGGGTACTAAATTGAATTTTAGTAAAACTTTCCATCTGCAAATCGATGGTCAATCCGAGAGGGTAATTCAGATTTTAGAAGATATGCTACGATGTTGTGTTCTAGAATTCCAAGGTAGTTGGGAAAGATATCTACCGTTGGTTGAATTTGCCTACAATAATAATTTTTAGTCAAGTATAAAAATGGAAATTTATGAGGCATTGCATGGCCGAAGATGTCGAACTCCATTGTATTGGACAGAGCTCAGAGAGAATCAGATTCACGGGGTTGACTTGGTTAGAGAAACCGAAGAAAAAGTAAGGGTGATTCATGATTGTTTAAAAGCTGCTTTAGATAGACAAAAGTCGTACGCAGATTTGAAAAGAAAAGAGATTGAATTTTAGATCAGTGGTAAGGTATCTTTGAAAGTATCTCCATGGAAGAAAATTCTAAGATTTGGACATAAAGGCAAGTTAAGTCCACGATTTATTGGGTCATATGAGATTACCGAAAGAATAGGACCGGTAACATATCAGTTAGCTTTGCCATCTGAGTTGGAGAGGATCCACAACGTCTTTTATGTGTCTATGTTGCACGTTATAGATCAGACCCTTCGCATGTGATTTCATCGACAGAAGTTGAGATTCGTCCAGATATGGCTTATGATGAGGAACCTATCAAGATATTAGCCCGAGAAATAAAACAGTTAAGGAATAAAGGTATAGCTCCTGTGAAAGTGTTGTGGCAAAGACATGGGGTTGAACAGACTACTTGGGAGCCCAAGTAGGCAATGAGAAAATAGTACCCAAACTTAATCTCTAGTAAGATTTTTGGGGAAGGAAATCCCTAAAGGGGGGAAAGTTGTGACAGCCCGATTTTGTCGCTAATCAGAACAGTGGTTTCAGGACCACGAATCTGACATAGAAAAATTCATTTTTATTATATTTTTATAGTCTACAGTTTTATGAAACTATTCTGTGAAAATCTCATTCGAAACTTTTGACATTTGGGCATTCAATTTAGTCAAAAGGATTAAATCGTAAAAAGTACAAAAGTTAAGTTCTACTTGTTAAATGTGTCCAATTGCTATGAGATTTTAACTTAGAGGTCCTTATTTGGTAATTAGACCATTAGATAAGTTAGTGAACAAAAATGGACATGAATAAGTAAAATTTCAAAGTTATGCATTAAGGTTATTTCAGTTATTTGGTAAATAAAAGAATAAAAAGGGGAAAATAAAGTCAAAATTGGTGTCCATCTTCTTCACCATAGCCAAAATTCACTAAAGAGACCATAACTAGGGCTTCTTCAACTTTCAAGCTTGATTGTATATGCATATTAGCCCCATTTTTATTGCTCTTTACATATTTTGAAGTCGTTATCATTCGATCTATCTATTTCTACCATTATTTTGAAATAGGGTCCATGTTTAAAAATTTACCCATGTGTCACATGCATGTATTTTGATGTTTGATGGAAGAAATTGTATGTTTAAGGTGTGATAAACAACTTTAACTAAGTGATTTTTAGTGAAAATGCATAAAAAAGGACTTTTTTTGTAAAAGTTGTAAAAATGGGTAGTGGGAATGTGATTTGATGAACAATGTGGGATGTTGTGAGCATGATTTAAGTTCATCTAGGCTTGGGTAACAAAAAAAAAATGGATACATTTCATTTTACGAGCCTAAGGACTAATTTGTAAAAATTTGAAAAGTTAGGGGTAAAATTGTAATTTTACCATAATGTAATTTTCAGACAACATTGAGTAATGTGATAATTAAATAAGTTAAATTTTCTATTATAGATAAAGAAAAACGAAGTTCAGACCTTGACCGGGGGAAGAACAAGATTATTGACGATTAGGTCCATTTCCTACTATTTTGTACCGAGGTAAGTTTGTGTAAATAATGTAATGTTGTATTATGTATTTAATGTTTAATATCGCATAAATTGTATGATTGTTTCTATGTAAATATTCAAAAAAGTTTCGACAATGAGAAAATCCCGGTTGAACCTTAGGAATAGTTTAGGATACAAGTGACATGTCACTAGGAAACCATGTGTTATGTGATCTATGTGAATCTAGGTGCTGGTCATGTACGTCCTACTAGTGGAAGGGTAGTCTGCCATGTGTTACAGATACCTAATAGCTTGTGTGAGCAGCTCGTGTAGCTACATCTTGACTGACAACTTGTGTGAGCAGGCCCATGATTAGCTAGTGTGCAAGCCCTATGTGTTATAAGATATGAGGTAGCATTGGCTACATGTGTGGCACTTACATGCAACACTTTTCGTGTATTTCATAGTATTCCAAGTGTTCAACGGGTAATCTGAAGAGTATGTGAAAGATGACAAAATATGTGACTTTATTACGAGTTGGTACAAGTATGTATATAAAACTCATGAGCATAAACTTTGGTATGTGATGACCTCTTGGTAAGAATGCTAATGAGTGAATTATGACTAAGATATATGATGATATTTATGTTAACTTATGTTGAATAATTATATGATTAGTGTATGATTTATGTTGCTTATTATTTACATGCAAACTTACTAAGCTTTAAAGCTTACTCCCATTTTCCTTCCATTCTTTATAGTGTCGCCAAGCTAGCTCGGGGATCAAGGGTCGTCAGAGCTCGATTCACACTATCAAACCATTGCTTTGGGTATACTTGGTTTCGATATTTTGATTATGGCATGTATAAAGACTTGGTTATTTTGTTATGTGTCATATTGGTTTAGCCAAATTTGTTGGCATTGTTATGGTGATTCGTTTTGCACATGGCCTTTGGAAGTAGGCTAATATTAATCTTATTGGTCATTATTATGTTTATGTGGTGACGCTTATCATGAAGATGAAATTGGCATGAATGGAAAGGCAAGTATGTGATGATTATGCATGATAGATGTTAGTATGTGCAAATGATGTATTGATATCTTGTTTGTGGCCGATTTGGTTGTATGTATATGCTTGGATTGGTGAAGCTTGTTGTTGTGTAGGTTGGTGAATGTAAGGGTGGCAAAATGGCTTGGTAAATAGCCTTATTTTGTCTACATAGGCAGAGACACGATCGTGTGTCTCAGCCGTATGAAGGACATGGCCTAGGGGCATGGGCATGTGTCCAGGGCGTGTGAAGTCTGTACCTATTTTATGAAAAATTTTGAAAATTAAATTTGCCACACGACCTAGCACACCGGCGTGTGATTTGGCTGTGTGACTCCCTTTGGTGCATAACATCATAAACAGAGAGTTATACGGGTTATGGACACAGGCGTGTGTGACCACATGGACTACCCACACGGGTGTGTCCCAAGCCACACGAGCGTGTGACCTTGTTTTGATGAAAAATTTTCTAAGTCTTTTAAAATTTTCTAAAGTTCTCAGTTTAGTTCCGAACTACTGTTAATGCATGTTTTAGGCCTCGTAGGCTCGTTTTAGGGACGATATGTTTGTATATGAAAAGTTTTAAATTTGGATGGAAATTTATGTCTCAGTTTTTTATGTTAGCTTGTGTCTAAGTCCGGTGATACCTCAAACCCTATTCCGGCGTTGAATACGAGTAAGGGGTGTTACACAAAAACTGTCGAAATCTTACTCGGATCAACCTTTATGCCCCAAGAATCTAACTTCTCTGAGCAAAAACTTACTGTTGCTGAACTTAGCAAACAATTTCTTATCTCTTAAAGTCTGCAATACAATTCTTAAATGTTCGATATGCTTAGACTCATCTCAGGAATAAATAAAAATGTCATCAATAAACACAACCAAAAACTTATCTAAATACGATTGAAAAATTCGATTCATCAAGTCCATAAAAATAGAAGGAGCATTAGTTAATCCAAAAGGCTTAACAAGAAATTCATAGTGCCCATACCTAGTTCTGAACGCAGTTTTTGGCACATCTGAGTCTTTAACTCTCAGCTGATAATAGCCAAATCTCAAATCTATCTTTGAGAACACTATTGCCTCTTTCAACTGGTCAAACAAATCATCAATCCTTGGTAAATGATACTTGTTAAGTTGATGATAATCAATACAAAGTCTCATGGATCCATCTTTCTTCTTAACGAATAACATCGGTGCACCCTAGGGAAAAAAACTCGATCTTGCAAAACCCCTATCTATCAACTGTTGCAACTGAGACTTCAATTCTTTTAATTCAATCGGAGCCATTCTATACGGAGCTATTGATATCGGTGAAGTCTCTGGTACTAAATCGATAGTAAACTCAACCTCTCTGATCAGTGGTAAACTAGGTAACTCTTCTGGAAACACATCCGGATATTCACAAACTACCGGAATAGATTCAATCTTCAATTTAGACACTTTCGTATTCAGTACATACACAAGATAAGCTCCACAACCTTTTCTCACATACCTCTAAGCCGACATCAATGAAATCACAATAGGTAACTCACCCAACTTGCCCGATTCAATTCGAAGAATTTTATTATTTTGACATTTCAATTCAATAATCTTTCCTCTATAGTTCACTACGACATCATGTAGAGTCAACCAATCCATTCCAAAAATTACATCAAACTCATCAAATGGTAGAAGCATTAAGTTAGCCAGAAAATAGTGACACCAAATCATTAAAGGAGAACTCTTGCAAACTTTATCAACTAGAACATATTTGCCTAAGGGGTTCAACACCTTAATCACATACTCAATAGACTCAATAGGCAAATTTTTACTAGATACCAAATTCATGAAAAAAATAAGAATGAGTCGATCCAGGATCAATCAATGAAACTACATTAGTATCATAAAGATAAAATGCACCAGCGATAACATCAAGGGATGATGCAGCTTCGTGAGCGCGAATAGCGTAGGTTCTAGCAGATGCTCTGACCTTTGATCTCGCAGTTAACTATTTCCTCACACCTCTACTACTGCTTCGACTTCTATTATTTCTTGGTGGCCTCCCTCTAGTGGTAGTATTACTTAGCCTTGCATTCTAAAAACTATCTTTCTCAGTCATTTTAGGGCAATCTCGAATAAAGTGATCTTAGGAGCCACATTTAAAGCAAGCCCAATAATTCATTCTATATTCACTGGGATGTCATCTACCACAGTGTTGGCATTTAGGTCTATTAGACCTAACGTTACCAACGCTCACTATGACGTAGTTTGGGCCTTAGAACCCGAGTACTGCTTCCCACGATCTCTGTTGGGATACCCAGCTAAAGCATTCGAACAAGTATACAAATCTCTCGATTTCTTTGAAGAAGACTAAAATGACTTATTCATCGATCATTTTCTTGAGTCTCTAGCTTCAAACTCAGGTTTTCTCTTTTCTTTGCTCAGCTCTTGAGGCTCGCAAACTTGATCGACCAGCACGATAAATTCTTTCAACTCTAAAATCCCAACTAACAATCTGACATCCTCATTCAACCCATCTTTAAAGCTCTTGTACATGATGGTCTCGGTGGAAACACATTCCTGAGCATACTTACTGACAATCTCTCGCTCATATTCAGTCACAGACATACGACCGTTGACTAATATATTTCTTTTTGAACTCTTCTTGGAAGAAACCCCAGGTAACTCTTTCTTCCAGTATGATCGCGTGATTTTGTGATAGGTTTTAAATATTTATAATTAATCGTTCTTGAAACTAACTATTATCGTAATGTAGGCAAGTGTATTTATCGAACAATAGTATAGTTTTAGCAAGACCGGATTGTCGAACCCAAGGGAACTAAAAGTACTAGTAATGGCTGCCTTTTTATTATCTAGCCTAAGAATAAAGACGTTTGTATTTTAACTAACTAATTATCTAAACTAAGAATTCAAAGAAAATGGAATTGGGGAATTGCTTTTGGGAAAATCGATTGAATTAAGACAATACCTAAGGAAAAATCCACCTAGGTTGTACTTGTTATTCTGGCTCCGAATTGAACTTTTTATTCATTTAACTTGTTCCGTAGAGATCCCTAAGTTATGTTGTTATCCCCATTCAAGACTAATAACGTCTAATCCCTAGATTGAATAATTGAGACCTTTCTCTAATTAACACCCTAGGGTTGCATTAACTCGATCTATGGATCCCCTTATTTGGTTTCACCCTAATTTGGCAAAATCTTGTCACCCTATGTCTAAGCGCACAATCAACTCCGCTCAATTATGACAAATGTACTCTTAGACAGGGTCTATTCCTATTCTGAATAAGAGCTTATCTTGAATCAGTATCCCGGGATATCAAAACAAGAATTAAGAACACATAATTAAGAACAAGTTAAATATTTATCATACAATTTAGAAAATAATAACAAGATTCGTCTTAGGTTTCATTCCCCTTAGGTATTTAGGGGATTTAGTTCATAACTAAAAAGGAAAACATCTCAGAATAATAAAGAATACAAAACATAAAGGAAACCCAAAACTCCTGAAGGGGAAATTGAGGAGAGATCTTCAGTTCTGATGGTGAATCCGGCTTTTGAGATGGATCAATCGGCTTTCTTGGAGTAATTCCTTACTCCCTATTCTCTGCCCCCTTTTCTTCCTCCTCTAGAGTGTATTTATAGGCTTTGGAATGCCTAAGAGCCCTCAAAATTAGCCTTTTCCAAATTGGACTAAACTTGGGCTCGGTAAGGACACGCCTGTGTAACACGCCCGTGTAACACGCCCATGTGTGATTACTTCAGGCCGTGCTCGAGCCTGCGAAATTGACACGGGCATGTGGTCTGCCCGTGTAAGGAGGTCCAGGCCGTGTTGATTTCGTACTTTGGCCCATTTTCTCCGATTTTGGCCCGTTTCTTGTTCCTTTCGCTCTCCTATGCTCTCCTAAGTATAAAACATGAAATTAAAGCATTGGGAGCATCGAATTCACCAATTCTAATAGGAAATCATCCATAAAATGCGTTAAACATGGGGTAAAAATATGTATAAATTACGGTTTATCACAATACCATAGATACAAGAGTATTCCACCACTGGTATGTTGAGTCCCTCAGTAGTGATATAGCACATTTCAAGCACTCATCCAGTGAGCAAGAAAGCTCATTAAATACCCTGATAGAGTTCTCAAGCCAAAACTCTGTACACTCGGGATCATCGTCAACATTGGGTCTAAATTCTTCAGCCCCTTGTTTCTGAATCTTATCAACTAGAGGGTTATTCATTCTTAACAATTCTACACCTTGGGCAGCTATGGGAATCGGTTGGGGGTTAGGTGGGGGTGGAGAATGTTGGGCAGCCGGATTTGTTCGAACAAACTAAGAAAACCACTTATTCATCCTTTGGAAGAAGGCCTCTCCAGTCTCTCCTCCCTGTCTAACTGTTACTGGTCTACTTTCAGATGGCTCTGCCCCTTGGGAGGGAGCAGGCGCAATACTTTCAACATCATCAGCTACCTCTCGATTGGGATCCATTTACTAGATAAAAACACAATCTATATTGTTAGGAATCATCACATTATCACAATTTATATATGGCATGTATAGCTAGACTCACACACATGCAAGGTTAGTCGAAGAATCGACTAAATCATAACTCTGATACCACTAAATGTAACATTCTTATTCGTATTCAACATCGAAACAGGATACGAGGCATTACTAGACTCACATCACAAGCAAACATACAATTTGCATCCAAATTAAAACCACTTGTATTCAATCATAAAGTCCCTAATGCGAGCCTACGAGGCCCAAAACATGCTTCAAAAATGGTTCAAGACTAAACCGAGCACTTGGGAAAATTTTACAAAACATAATTTTTTTTTTGCTAGAAACAGGGGTCACACGCCCGTATGGTTTTGGGACATGCTTGTATGGGCAGGCCATGTGGTCACACATGCCCATGTCCCTAATCTGTGTAACTCTCTATTTTGCAATGCATGAACAAATTGAGATCACACGGCCAAGTCACACACCCGTGTGCTAGGCCGTGTGGTAAATCTAATTTTCATAAAATAGGTGTAAACTTCACACGTCCGGGACACACGCCCATGGTTGAAGCCGTCTCCCTTACACGGCTAAGACGCACGCTTGTGTCTCTGCCCGTGTACTAAATTTTGAGCATTCTATTTCTCAAATTAAGGTGCAGGGGACACACGGCCAGAACACATGCCAATGGGGTAGACTGTGTGTCACACACAACCTAGATACACACCCATGTGTCTACCCGTGTGGATAAAATAAAGGCTATTTACCAAGCCATTTTCCACCCTCATTTACACCTACACTTACACCAATTCAATGGCACAATTTATGGCATACTTAGGCAACCAAAACATCCACAATCATAGCTAGAGCATATCATTTCATTGTCAACACTTAACATATTTACAACATCATGTTCCACCAACCCAAATCATACCAATCTCACAACCAAAAGTATCAACACCAATACCTTTTTTAAACAAAGTTTTGTTTGAGTCTTCTAACATATCAAAATACCAACTTAACCATTCCACAACAAAATTAAAGAGCCCATTCAACCATTTACCAAGCATTGAAAAACCATATCACCAACAAGGCATTGGCACAAACATGCATATATATAACATATAAGCTTACAACTAATTCAACCAAAATGAGCCAAGTTACATGACCAATTACAACATCAAGCCTTTGACAATTACAAGTCAATACATTTGGCCAAATTCATAATGACATATATAACAAAATGACCAAGTCCTTATACATGCCATAGTCTCAAAATGTTTAAAATCATCGATACCCAAAATGACAATTTGATAGTGTGAGGTGATCTCTGACAATCTCCAACCCGAGCTAGTTTGGTGACACTATAAAACATGGAAAAATAAACTAAGTAAGCTATATAGCTCAATAAGCTTGTATGCAAGAAATAAGCAAACTTTAACATACATTAATCATGCAAGTAATATAACATAAAATAGTATAATTTGCCATAACTTCATGATCATAATTCACTTCCATCACAACTTACCTTGGAATCGTCATTTCACGAATTAATAATCATAAGCTTTGAGTACACACCTGTACCACCTCGTAATCATTTCCTATTTAGTCTCATCATTTCCATACCCAATGAACCACCCGAAATAATAATATCACATACATGGGAAGCCTTGTACACAAATATATGTAGCTATTGCTACTTTTATCTCATATCACATATATGCTCGTTCTCAAGCTATCCACGGGCCTACTAACACAAGCTATCAGTCGAGACATATACACAATGTTGCTCACACAATTTGTCAAGTAACCGCAACAAATACCGTTATACTTAGCCACCGGTAGGACTTACAGGACCAGCACCCAGAATCACATAACTCAAAACCCTAGTGACATGTCACTTGTATCCTAAACTATTCCTAAGGTTTGATTGGGATTTCTCGCTTACTAAGACGTTGTCAAACATGACCGTAAGGTCGATTACACAATTCATGCATAAATTAAAGAAAATAAAATACATTTAAAGTAAAGCTTATTTAACATACGAACTTACCTCGGTTACAAAAATAACTATTATTTTAATTTAGCCCACAACCTTGTTCTTTCCCTGGTCTAAACTCGAACTTCATTTTTCCTGATCTATAATATCAAATTTAACTTTTTTCATCACCATATTATTCAATTCATCCCAAAAACACACTATGGCAAAAATACATTTTTGCCCTTAAACTTTTAATAGTTTATATTTTAGTCCCTAGGCTCGTAAAATGGTTGTCATCCAATTTCTTCATTACCCGAGCCTAGCTGAACCTTTTTCATGCTCATTACATCCCATATTTTCCATTTATTCATATTTTACCACACATTTTACAACCTTTTACAATTAGGTCCCTTTTTGACATTTTCATCAAAAATCACTTTATCAATGTTGTTTAACTAACAACAAACATACATTTTCTAACGTTAAACATCAAAATACAAACTTATTCAACATGGGTAAAATTCTAGACTTTAATTTTGTTTCAAATTAGTCCTTAAAGTAGTTGGCTCTATTTTCACCTTAGCTTTATAGCATAAATCTGTGACCTAGTGTGGAAAATATATACAAACTTTACCTCCAAAAACACACTTACACATATATGTGTGAATCCATTTCCTTAAGAAAATTCTTTGGAAAGGAATATGGTACTTCCTGTAACACCCCAAACCTGGCCCAGACGTTATGGACAGATCCGACGTGTCACATTGAAGTTTTTAAGAATACCCATGCCTCTTTCAACGCCCTTCTTAGTGTTTTAAAAGATAGTCTTTGCTAAGTTAATAAAGTGAATGGAAGCGTGCACGGTAGGTATCCAAACAGAGGAGGTGAGCCATGAAGGTCGCTAAGTACCAAGCTCTTGATTGGATCCAATCTTAGACATGCCCACAACCATTGCCACACTTTGGTGCGAGGTTAGGTTTTGAGAAAAACGAGTTGGAATTAATTTAAGTAGATATTTTGATAAACCGATTAATTGTATCGTTATGTTATTTTGAAAACAATTATCATTTTGGAAGCAGCCTAAGTCTAACCCATTTTGGATTGTTATCGGTAAAATATAGGGTATAAAATAAAATAATCCTAAAAAATAATTAAAATGGCCTTATTACAACCCAAAACCAAATAATAATATTAATTAAGATAAAACTTATATAAAAAATAAACCGGTTACTTATTGCAATTAAAAGAAAGCGATGAGTGTGGCCATCTCCGAGTCCCTCGCAGCTCCAAACCATCTAAGCTTAGGGATTACCTGCACAGATAGAAACGGGGTGAATTTACGAAAACTCAGTGTGTAATCCCCAACAACAAACAAACAGTGAATAACACAGTGTCAGTACAATCTGGGCCAAAGCCCTATTCAGTAACAGTACAGTCTGGACCGTAGCCCTTAAACAGTACCAATATGGGCCTAAGCCCTAATTCAGTCTCGACATATATTGGGCCGAAGCCTTTTCATAAATCATATCACTGGGCCGAAGCCTTTTCATAAATCATATCACTGGCCGAAGCCTTTACTGTAAGCGGTATGGCCCATAAGCCCATTTCAATATCACATGTAATATCAATGAATGTATGCAAGCCCATTTAGGGAGACTACTCAACCCACCATCCGCTATTCTCCACCCGTACCAACCAACACACCATGTGGGGAATAACTCAACCCACCCAACCAAACTCTCCACTGGCAGCATAGTTGCTTTAGATATAACTGGAGGCCTAGCCTCTTTTAATAACTGAGGCAAAGCCCTTTTTGATAAACTGGGGCAAAGCCCTTTTCGGTAAACTGGGGCAAGTCTTTTTAGCACGTCCTCCATTTATAAAACCCAACCCATGCAACATGTCATGTATGCAGAATGTCATGCCCATATTTGAATCAAACAATCACAGCCAAGTCATTCATATCACCAACATATATTCACAATCAAATCCATCAACCACACAGTCCAAGTCAGTCATTTGCCCGCAAGGGCAAAATAGTCATTTTTCATATTATAAGGGTAATTTCGTAATTTTACTAAATATCAGGGTTTTCCATGTTCATTAACAATTATCAATATTTCCGAGTGTTTAAACAATGATCTTTAACCCACTTTATCAAATTCGGGCTTTTGGGCCAAAAACCCCTAATGGGCCCTACGAATGCTGATTTAGCCCACTAAGCCTGCTTAATCCAAATTTTACAACAGTACTAATCGTGTTAACATGCAACTTTTCCAAATTCCATTTTCTATCAGTTTTACCCAAATGGGCCCGAAAGCCCATTGGGCCCGATTCCAGCCTATTGAGGCCTAACTTACCATCGTGCACAAAATTGCGCTCTTACCTGTTCCATCGATCCAAACACCGATCATATCGTATCTATCACATCTTTAAGTAAAGGCAAAATCACAAGTTCCCGAAATGCCAGAATTTTAGCATTTCGGCTTTTCGGCGAATATTAATCTAAGCTACTGCGAGGGTTATTACACACCTGTTATGGGTTGAAGTTGAAATGTTTCCAAAATCAATCACCTACGATAACCACCACCTATCACTCAAACTTAACTAATCCAATATCAATATATGTAAATCCTAAGCACATCAGTCATACGGAACATAAGGGCATATTCGTCATTTTACCATACAGGGGTATTACAGTCACTTTACCTTACAGGGGCTTTACGGTCTTTTTACCTATTAGGGGTATTTTAGTCATTTCATCCTACAAGGGTATTTTGGTAAATTTACAAACCAAGGGTATTTTTATAATTTTTAAAAAGTTAAGGGTATTTCTGTAATTTTGTAAATCAGGGGTATTTTGGTAATTTTACGAATTGAGGGTATTTCGGTAATTTCACAAACCAGTGGTATTTTGGTAATTTTACAAACTAGGGGTATTTTGGTAATTTTGTAAACCAAGGGTATTTTAGTAATTTTGTAAATCGAGGGTAAAATGGTAATTCTGTAAATTGAGGGTAAAACGGTAATTCTGTAAATTGAGGGTAAAATGGTAATTCTATAAATCGAGGTAAAACGGTAATTCTGTAAATCGAGGGTAAAACGGTAATTTTGTAAATCGAGGGTACTTTGGTAATTTTACAAATTGAGGACATTTTAGTAATTTGGTAAACTAAAGTATTCTAAACAGGGATAACCATACGAATGGGCCTAAAGCCTATTCTCGGCCCAAATGGGCCCACACGCTCGTGTGGCCCTTTTAGCCCAAATCTAGCCACAAATATGAGATTCACCTAGCCTAGTCCAATATTTACTACACAATCAAACAAACTTATCCAATTGGGCCCGTAGGCCCATTGGGCCCACATGGCCCTTTTCGGCCCATCGCGGCCCGAAGTAGCCATCCTACAGCTAGAGTAGTGAGAAATACACACTTGATAGGAGACTAGAGTTAATCCACGCTCTGAGCACTCTTAGCCGACGCCCAACCCAAACGAGCACGCCATACAGCGAAAGGGATCAGCCAAGAAAGGTACCTTTACTCTCCTCATGGTTCTCTCTATTTAAAGCCAGCTTCGCATCCACTCTTATGTTAGCTTCCCGATGTGGGATCCTTCCAACATCAGAGTTTAAATTCAACACCAACTCTTGCCGCCCCCTGTTAGCAAAATAAATGCTCTTTGATTGCCATGAGTTGTGAACCCTGGACCTCCTTGCCAACTCTATGACGCCACCTTGCCACTTCACCACAGGCTCTTTTTGTGTCATATTTTATCCCCAATTAATTATAAGGTCTAAAGGCCAAAGTCCAGGTTCCCTTAAAAAAAACAGAATAAATTGCAAGAGCCAAGGCTTGAACCCAGGCTCCCATACAACCTTAATTACGCCACTTCTACTAGACCACATTGCTCCTTATGTCATTTATTTAACACAATAATTTAAAAGGCCCTCATCCAAGCATCTAGGTTTTTTTTCATTTAATACCAAAATTTTTGCTAAAGCCCAAGTTTGAACCCAAGATTTCTCCAACACTTCTCAAAGCCATTAACCACTAAAGCAAACATTTAATTGTTTCATTTCATTGCACAATTAAATACCTATATACAACCTCCTTACGGACCCCACTCAAGGCCCAATACTTCTAGGCCCAAATTCGGGGTGTTACACTTCCATCTTTTGTTTTTGGTGTTGGTTCCATTTTTGAATTTACTTCATTTGCAATTATCAATACTGTCTAAGAAAAGTATCACCAATAATGTTTTTCGTAGGTTTATGGAACTGTTCAGTTGGCTCTATTTTCACCTTAGCTTTACGATAGAAATCTTTAACCTAGTGTGGAAAATATATACAAACATTACCTCCAGAAACACACTTGCACAAATATTTGTGAATCTATTTCCCTAAGAAAATTCTTTTTTTCTTGAAAAACAAAATAAAGCAAAACAACTCGAAAGGCATCGACAGTGTTAGTGTTTCACACGGGGCATATCCAAATAAAGATCAATTGCATCCATATTTTAACATTTGGGAACATTATAACTTGATTAAAAGATAAAGGAACATTAGAATATGGCCTTTATTTCCATTCTCCCCTATTTTTCTTTAAAAAGCTTATTATGGTGGCCATATCAACATTAGTAAAATGCTTTAAATCCATTGCAGAAATATTATGGTTTTCAAAATATGAAACACTCTAATGGTGACAAATAGCCTGGGGGAGATGTCATGTAACATCTTGATTTTTGGCTTAGTCGGAATAGTGGTTTCGGGACCACAAATCCGATGAGAAAAATTTTATTTTTATTATATTTTTATGGTCTACAATTTCACGAAATGATTTCATGAAAATTTTTTTCGAAAATTTCGACGTCTGGGCACTCAATTTAGTAAAAAGGACTAAATTGTAAAAAGTGCAAAAGTTGAGTTCTACATGTTAGAGGTATCAAATTGTTATGAAATTTTAAATGGGAGGTCCTTAAATGATAATTAAAACATTGTATAACTTGTTGGACAAAAATGGCCTTAATTGGGTAAAATTTGAAAGAATAGTAAAAAGGGCATTTTGGTCATTTAGGGGTAAAATGAATTAAAAGACAAATTTTAAACTCCAAATGTGCCCCTTTCTTCTTGCTACAGAAGAATGTACCAAGAGCGGCCATGGTTAGGGTTTGGTCAAGCTTCCAAGCTTAATAGTAAGTGATTTCGAGCTCTATTTTTAAAATCCCGGTAACATGATCTGCTCATTTCTACCATTATTTTGAGCTAGGATTTATGTTTAAAAATTTACCCATGAATGATATGCATGTATTTTGTTGTTTAATGGTAGAATATGAAGCTTGAAATTGTGTTAAACAACGTTTGCTAAGCGATTTTACGTGAAAATGAGTAAAACGATATAATCGGTAAAAATACCTAATATTCATAAGTACATGTTAGAGTGAGAATTTGATGTTTCCATAGAAGGGAAAAATGATCAGCATGTCATAAAACATAAGAAAATAGGAAGAAGTTTAATTTCCGAACCTTGGGGCAAAAGTGAAAATATGCAAAAGTTTAGGGGTCAAAATGACAATTTGTAAAAATATGATTTTTAGACCCATATGAATAGTGTGGCTAATTAGTAGGCTAAATGTGATATTATAGATCAAGGAAATCGAGATTTGGGCTTAAATCGGGAAAATACAAGGTTATAAACTACAATGGTAAATTGCCATTTTTGGATTCGAGGTAAGTTTGTACGTAAATAATTTATCGATTCTTTTTATTTTATTATATTTTGTTATCATATGAAATGTGGCTGCCTATAGAATGATTATTTGTTGTAAATTGCAAATTGAAAAAGGACTATGAATAAATTGTAACATGTTGGAAAGTGAGGAATTTCCCGGTTGAGCCTTCAGAATAGAAACGATACTTATGATCTATTTTGAGGTCACGTGTCTAGTATTAAGTGTAGGCTACTACGTGTACTGGATAATTGGTCGCATGTGTAGTACTAAGTGCAAGCTACTACGTGTATCAGATGGTTAGGTCACGTGTGTAGTACTAAGTGCAGGCTACTACGTGTACTGAATAATTGATCGCATGTGTAGTATTAAGTGCAGGCTCCTATGCGTACCAGATAGCTTTGGCTACAAGTGTGAAAATATGTGCGAGCAACTCGAGTATCGCTTATTATTCAAGAGTTCAACGGAAATTGATTAAGTAAAATACATGTGAACATGATTATATGATGAATAAGTGCAGGTATATGTTTAAGAAAATTTTGAGCAATATGCTCGATATTTGAGTGATCTTCGGTGCGACAAAATGGATTAAGTGAAATTACGTAAGAGTGAATTTTAGTAGTAAAACAGTGTTGGACAGCAGCAGTTGTGTGAATTTGAATATTCACAAAAAATTGTATAAGTTTAATTAAATTTCAAATAAATTATGGAATTAAATCTTAATGAGTCTATTTTCATCTGAAGGAAACAGGGGAAGCAAAAGAGTTTTATATTAGGTGATATTCTAATTTTTGTGAGATAGTGTCAGAATAAATTTGAGATCCCCTGTTCTGACTTGGAAAAATCATTAAAAATTGTAGAAAAATAATTATTGGTTATAATTTATATTATTAGAATCTTTTATGAGTATACTTTTAATAGAAACAAGCGAGAACAGTATCCGAGTCTTGTATTATGAGATAAATAAATTTTAGTGAAGAAAGGCGAAGCTATCAAACAGCAAAATAGAGGAGACTTTGAATAATAAAATTTACTTATTTGCTGGACCATAAATTCTGAAAACTTTATAGTGGAAATATATATTAGTCTAGATTCTGGTAAAATTTACGGATCTTAATTTGGAGTTCCGTAACTCTAGATATAAACGATTTAGTGACTATGACTCAAGAAAGCAGCTTAACCAGAACATGTGTAAATATACAACTGGGTTAGTTTTACTATGGAAAGCATGTTAGTAAATTGCTTATTCTTATTTCATGTGAGCTTACTAAGCCTAAAGCTTACTCACTCCTTTCCATTTCTTTTAGTGTTGTAAGGTTAGCTTAGGGTTGGAGATCGTTGGAGGCAGCATCACACTATCAAGCCAACACCTTAACAATATAAACACATATGCTAGAATTATCAAGTGAGTGGCATGTATAGGGACCTAGTTTTATAACATGTGTTATTATAATTTGGCCAAATATATTGGTCTTTAGTGAGCTAATGATTCTGACTTATAAATCTAGCTATTTATGTTATGTTTGATATTGGTGATGTGCATATGCTTGTTTGCCATCCATGGTTGGTAATATGTTATGTGTTGTTGTGAATGTTTAAGTCTGTTAACACCTCGAACCCTATCCTGATGTTGGATACGGGTGAGGGGCGTTACATGTCAACTTTCTTATGTTGAATAAACGCCATGTTTTTCTCTATGATAATCCGTAATTTATACATATTTTTACCCCATGCCTCACGCATTTATGGATGGTTTCTCCTTAGATTTGGTGAATTCGATGCTCCTAATCCTTTAATTTCATGTTTTATACTTAAGAGAGCATAAGAGAGTACAAAGAGCAAGAAACAGACCGAAAACGAAGAAAATAGACCCATATGGGAAAACAACACGGCCTGGACTTCCTCACACAAGCGTGTCACACGGCCGTGCCCATTTGGCAGGATCGAAGCACGACTTACACGGGTGGATCATTGATCACGTGATTTCTTGATAGGTTTTAAATATTTATAATTAATCATTCTTGAAACTAACTGTAACGCCCCAAATTTCTGGGAATTCTGTAAAAGTTGTAAAATTTAAAATTCTGTGTTCTGTTTGTTATGTGTAGGATTAATTATGTTGGTGTGCCTCTAGAAGGCCTAAGCTTAGGATAAAACCCGGTAGTTTTAATTAATTTTAAATCTGTAGGGGAAAGGGGTTCTGATAAATTAGGCTTCTTAGGAATTATTTGTGAAAAATGGATCACAAGGAAGCAAGTGGTAAAGTGGTATGTGACGCCACTGGGAAGGATGTTAGTGGCGTGTGGAAGCTTGGGGAGGACCCAGGTTCAAGTCACAATGACAGCAAATTAAGTGATTAATTTTTATGTACAGGAAAGGGAAGTAATGGAACTGAAATAAAAGTCTGTCAGGAAGAGTTTAAGAGGGTAAGGGGATTGAATAAGGATAGAGATAAAGGAGGAAATCTAAGAGCTGATTGGGGTGAGCTATGTTGGCCGAATTTTGGACTCTTGAAAAGCAAGAGGTGGCCGGCCAAGGGTTTCTTTAGGGGGTAAATTCGGCTAGGTTAAAGTGCCAGTATAAATTCGGCAATAGGAAGGGAGTTGTGCCGTTTGCTGCTTTTCTCACCTTCTCCCTTTAGCCATTTTTGCTTTCTTCTTATTCTCTTTCTCCATAGCCGAACCTTTCAAACCTCTTGTCCATCTCCACCCTACTCTACATCACTTTCCTCCATTAATTTTCTTAGACTAAAGCCGAACCTCAAATCTCAAAATCCCGCAAGCTATATTCTTGTGCCGTTTTTCCAAAGCCATATTCTTCAATATGTTTTCCTTTTTGACCAACATTCCTCTCCTCTAAACCCCTAGCATCTGTCGACAACATTAGCCAGGGTTATAGCCTCAAATCATTATTTTCTATATCACCTAGAAAAGCCGAAACTACTATAGAGTTAGGGACTTGTAGCCGAAACATCAAAGCTTCTAGATTCAAGTTTTACCGTTGTTTAAAGGTTGAATCTGCATTAGATCTACGTGGAAAGCAGGAAAGAATAAGTGGTAAGTGCTCATCACTCCAAATCTAGTCTTATTTTTCAAGTTAGGAAAAAGCTGAAGTCCCTAAAATCTAGGGAGGCTATCGATTTGGGCATAGGGCATAAAGGGTCTTTAACCGATGATTTATTTTGATGGTTAGTGTCTTCTCAAGAGTTGGATCGAAGGCTCGGATCTTTGAAGCGATCAGACTTGGATCTAGCCATCGGATTTCGGCAAGAAGGTAAAGTTTTAAAGGCTTTTAGGGACAGAGTCGAATATGGGTAAGTAAGTATGGAGATTAGTGTTGTGTTTTGCAATCTAAGAATTGTAGAAACGTAATTGTAGGCAGTTCGTGCGTAGATCTTGTCAGCAAGTCATCACAATCAGGTGTGTAACTGACACCCTCTCATAGGCTAGATCGGCAAAAGCCGAAATGCCGAAAAGCCGATATTTTGGGCTCTTGCGAGTGTGCGAATGCTCGTAAGACGTATGGGTAATTATTACTGGTAAACGAAAGTAATCAAACTGCAGTACGCGCGATTTTGTGCGTATTGATATTTTGGGCTTAATGGGCCAAAACTGGGTTAATGGGCCAACGGGCCCAATTCGGAAAGAACACTCGGTAAGTGTTTCTGGCTAAACGTAATGGCTACGATATGCATGAAAACCTTAGAAATAGTTAGATGTACTAGAATACCCCTATGTATGCAAAATTACCATTATATCCCTATGTATGCAAAATGACCTCTATACCCCTAGGGTTAATTTTGTCTGAAAAGCATGATGAATTAAATCATTCGATGTATGCCATGAATGTATATATCATTGCATGGGGACATGGGTTATATTATGGAGGAAGCGCCTGGTGGCTATGCCACAAATTATCTGATACGGTGGCCCCGCCACAAATTATTTTTTCTGGTGGGCCGCCACAAAATATTCAGATCCGTGACTCTGTCACATTTTCAGATCTGCGACCATCTTTGCATATTTCGTGGCTTGGCGGTTGGGTGGGTCGAGTAGTCTCCCACATGGTGAAAGGATGGTACGGGGTGTATGTGGTTGGATATGGTTGGGTTTCTGCATAAGCATGATATATCTGCTCAGTGCATTGCGGGCCTATGGGCTTTATTCGAAATCATTCAGGCTAAGGCCAACTTATTCTCTCTCGTGGTTTGAACTGATTTAGGCTATGGTTGGGTTGGATTACACACTGAGTTTCCCAAAACTCACCCCTTATTTTCATCCTTGTAGGTAATCCTCAACCATAGTGGGCTTGGAGCTGTGAGGGATTCAGACTGGCCACATGTTTCTACGAACCTGGTTTCTTTCTGGTGAACTGGACGTCCTTTTAATTTCATTTATGGTTTTGGGTTTTAAGTGTAATAAGGCCGCTTAATTATTTTTATGGTTTTGTTTTACTTTTATTATTTTATTTTATTTTGATGAAAAAAACTATGATTACTAAGGAAAATGGGTTAGCTTTAGGACCCGTTTCCAAAAACATTAAGTGATTTCAAAATAACTCGGTTACAAGTAAGACGTCCGCTAAGCAAACGTTTTCAAACTTAATCACGTTATTAAGATGAACTTAACCAAATGGTTTTCTCACAATTACACGAGATGTTAGAGTGTGGCAATGGCGGTCTGCATGTCTAGGATTGGATTCGAAGGGAGCTTGGTATTTAAGCAGTCCGACAGACTCACCTCCTCTTTTTCTGGTTTCCTACCTGGTGCACAGCTCCCATTCACTTTAACCTATATTAAAAGTATCTTTTACATCACCAATAAGGTTTTCCAAACTAAGTAATACAAAATATTTTGTACGCATCAATGTGGGGCACTGGATCCGATCATAACGTCTAGGCTGGGTTTGGGGTGTTACATTTAGTGGTATCAGAGCCAAGTTGCAACAACTCGGCTGTGGAATGTGTTTACAAAAACGAAGATTTTCAAAAAAAAATTCAGTTTTTAAATCTGGACTTCTGAAGGTGGCATTTCAAATCTCCAGCCCAAGCCTGTAAGTATTTTGAATTTTTCTGAATATATTCTGAATTATCTGTCTGTACTGAAACTTTACTAGAATACTCTAGATAGGATGTTACTGAAACCCTAGAAAAGCTTGCTAAAAGACTGAAACTGTAGCTAGACGTCGATTCTACAAAAACCATCTCTAAATTACTATTTGAATCATAAAACATCTATAATAATCACTGGAATGCTAAAATTAATGCATAAAATTTGTAATCAGATAATACGATATGAGTACGCGAACAGCTCGAGGTAGAGGCCGTGGACGAGGCCGAGGAAGAGCTCGAGCGGGATCTTCGTCTTCAAGACATATGCCAGGGTTAAAAGCACCGGTACCTTCGGCAACGGAAGTGGAATCTCATGATCATGGTGCCGGGGATGACGCCCTGTCGCAGGCAATGCTCCGTGTTCTGGAAAGGGTTGCCGGGGCAAGTTTGGGCAACGGAATTCGAGGGTCGATTTCTGAATGACTCCGGGCTAATGGAGCGGAGATTTTTAGGGGCGTATCTGGTGTAGCCCCGAATGTGGCAGAATATTTGTTGGAGGCCACGGGGCGAATTATGGATGACTTGGACTGCTCGTGGAGCGAAGTGAAGGGGCCGTATCGTTGTTGCGAGATGAGGCTTATCAATGGTGGCTCACCGTGAGGGATGGAACCCGGTGATAGGGTTACTTGGGAGTGTTTAAGACGACCTTTAAAGGAAAGTACGTAGGGCAATTTATGTGGACGCTTGAGGAAAGAATTCTGAATCTGGTCCAAGGAGGCAAAAGCTGTTCTTTGAGTACGAAATTTGAATTTCGAGGTTTGAGTAGGTATCTTTGTGGGAATAGTTGCTACAGAGTATGAGCGTAGCGTTCGCTTTGAGGATGGACTCGAGATGACCTTAAGGTCTTGATTGCTCCGCAGAGGGAGCGTGACTTTGCGTTACGGTGGAAAAAGCTAAGATCGCCGAGGAGGTAAAGCGTCTTGAGGCGAACCATGAGAAAGATCAAACTGTTTCGAGAGGATTCGGACCTTGGTGGAGCAAACAAGAATGCCAAAAGGGCGAGAGTGGAGGAGCCGATTCGAGCTGTTCCGATGAATGTGGTTAGACCGCCAATCTGTGGGGACTGTGGTAAGGTACACCTGGGTGAGTGTAGGAAACGTTCTGGTGCTTATTTCCGATGCAGATCTATGGAGCACAGAGTTAAGGACTGTCCATAGAGAGCTGATCAGGCTCAGGTTGCTGTACAGAGGGTTGTTCAACCCATGAGAGGTGGACCACAACCACCGAGAGGACGTGGACAAGGTAAGGGCGGAAATGGGAATGAAAATGGTCGAGGTCGAGGAGCACCTGGCAGGGGAGCCGGAAATACTGAGGCTCGACAGCCAGTGTTGGTGTATGCAGCTCGTCGTCGAGAGGAGGGCGACGCACCTGATGTCATAACTGGTGCGTTCTTAGTTCTAATATGCCGTATACTGCCTTGGTGGATATTGCATCTACTAATTCTTATGTTCGCCCGCCATATCTCGGGTCTTTGGGAGTGCATTACGAGAAGATAGTGAGTGGGGTATCTGTGCTAAGTCCCTTGGGTCACTTTCGGTTAGGGTAGACAAGTCGTATAAGGATGTACCCTTAGAAACACAAGGTAGGATCTTTCTGGCGATCTAATGGAGTTCTTTGTTTGGAGAGTTTGATCTCATTCAGGAATGGTGGCTTGTTAAGCATAAGGCGGCTCTGGACTGTCTCGCTAAGCGAATGGTGCTAAGGACCACGGAAGGGGATGAGGTTATGGTGATAGGTGAGCGAAGGGACTATTTGTCTAATGTGATATCGGCATTGAGGGCTGAAAAATGGATTCGGAAGGTTGTGAGGCCTATTTGGCATTTGTAAGTCAAGCAGATGTAGAGGGCCGACAGTGGATAAGGTTAGAAGCGTAAAAGAATTCCAAGATGTCTTTCGGAGGAGCTTCCGGATTGCCTCCAAATCGGAAGTCGAATTTGGAATCGACACATTGCTGGGACTGACACCGGTGTCCATTGCACCATATAGGATGGCACCAAGGAGTTAGTGGAGTTAAAGGCGCAAATTCAAGAATTGTTGGATAGGGGCTTTATTAGGCCAAGTGTGTCTCCATGGGGAGCGCCGGTGCTATTCGTGAAGAAGAAGGATGGGACGATGCGCATGTGCATTGATTATCGCCATTGAACAAAGCGGCGATTAAGAATAAGTACCCTACGCCAAGGATTGACGATCTGTTCGACCGACTTAAAGGAGCTTCAGATTTTCCAAGATCGATCTTCGATCCGGATATCATCGACTAAGGTTCAAGGAGGCAGATATTCATAAGACAACATTCAGAACTCGTTATGGTCATTATGAGTTTCTGGTTATGCCATTTGGACTAACAAACGCTCCTGCAGCGTTTATGGATTTGATGAATCGTGTGTTCCAACCATTTCTGGATCGGTTCGTGGTCGTCTTTATTGACGATATTCTGGTATATTCTGAGACTGAAGCAAAACATGATGTGCATCTCCGCACTGTGTTACAAGTGTTAAGGGAGAAGGAACTATATGCGAAGTTCAGCAAGTGTGAGTTCTGGTTGAGGGAGGTAACCTTTTTGGGGCATGTGGTCTCTGCAGAGGGGATTAGAGTGGATCCTCGAAATATTGAAGCAATTTTGGAATGGAAGCCACCTAGGTCGGTTTCAGAAATTCAAAGTTTCCTAGGATTGGCAAGTTACTACAAAGGTTTGTGGAAGGTTTTTCTGTGATGGCAGCACCTCTCACAAAACTCATAAGGAAAGGAGTATCGTTTGTTTGGACGGAGAAGCAGTAAGAAGCTTTTGAGAGGTTGAAGAAAGTTCTGACTGAAGCACCTGTGTTAATTCAAGCAGAGTTTGGGAAAGATTTTACTGTGTACAGTGATGCATCACACGTAGGTTTGGGTTATGTGTTGATGCAAGAGGGTAAGGTGGTTGCTTATGCGTCTCGACAACTTAAGCCTCATGAAGGGAACTATCCTACTCATGATTTGGAGTTGGCAACAGTGATCTTTACGCTTAAAATCTGGAGACATTACTTGTATGGAGAAAGGTGTATTATATACACAGATCATAAGAGTCTCAAGTATTTGCTGACTCAGAAGGAACTGAACCACAGGCAAAGGAGATGGATCGAGTTGCTTAAGGATTATGATTGTTCAATTGAATATCACCCAGGCAAGGCTAATGTGGTGGCCGATGCTCTAAGTCGTAGAGCTGTATCTAATCTGAGAGCAATGTTTGCTCGTCTAAGTCTGTTTGACGATGGAAGTTTGTTGGCTGAATTGCAAGTAAGGCCAACCTGGGTGGATCAGATTAAAGAGAAGCAGTTGAAAGATGAGTCTTTGGTCCCTCGTTTTCAACAAGTTAAGGAAGGTGAAACATCTGAGTTTGGGTTAAATGATGATGGGGTTCTGTGTTTTCGAGGTAGAATTTGTGTTCCGAAGGACTCCGACTTGAGACAGTCAATTTTGAAGGAAGCTCATGGGGGACTTTGTGCCATGCATCCTGGAGGGAATAAGTTGTACGATGACTTGCGAGAACTGTATTGGTGGCCTGGACTTAAGCGAGAGGCGAATTTGTGGGAAATGTCGACATGCCGGCGGTGAAAGTCGAGCATCGATTACCTTACGGATTATTGCGGCCAAAAAATACCACTTTGGAAGTGGGAGAGGGTAACCATGGACTTTGTGAGTGGGCTACCCTTGTCACCATCGAAGAAAGACTCGATATGGGTGATTGTGGATAGGTTGACCAAGTCGGCTCATTTTATACCTGTTCGCACAGACTTTTCTCTTCAGAAGTTAGCCAAGTTGTATGTGGCGGAGATTGTGCGACTGCATGGAGTTTCGGTTTCGATTATCTCTGATCGGGATCCTAGATTCACATCTCGGTTTTGGCAAAAGTTACATGAGGCGTTGGGAACACGATTGAACTTTAGTACGGCTTTCTATCCCCAAACTGATGGTCAGTCGGAAAGAGTTATTCAGATTCTGGAAGACATGTTGAGGGGATGTGTTTTTGATTTCCGAGGTAGTTGGGAGGATTACTTGCCTTTGGCAGAGTTTGCATACAACAATAGTTATCAGTCAAGTATTCGAATGGCACCTTATGAAGCACTGTATGGGCGAAGGTGTCGAACACCTAGTTGTTGGGTGGCGGGGAGCGACAAGTTCTTGGACTGAGTTGGTGGCGAATCGAGGATAAGGTCAAGTTAATTAGAGATCAGTTAAAGGAAGCGTCTGATAGACAAAAGTCGTATGCAGATCTGAAGCATAAGGAGATTGAATACTCAGTGGGCGATATGGTCTTCTTGAAGGTTTCACCTTGGAAGAAGATACTAAGGTTTGGCAAGAAGGGCAAGTTGAGTCCGCGGTTCATTGGGCCTTATCGGGTTTTGAAGCGAGTAGGCCCAGTGGCTTATCAGTTGGAATTGCCTCCAGAGCTAGACAGGATTCACGATGTTTTTCACATCTCCATGTTAAGGCGATATTGTTCTGACCCTACTCATGTCGTGCCGGTTGCAGAAATTGAGGTGCGAACTGATTTGACCTTTGAGGAGGAGCCTGTACAAATATTGGATCAAGACGATAAGGTTCTGAGGAGTAAATCTGTACCATTAGTGAAAGTGCTTTGGCGTAACCATGGCAGAGAAGAAGCTACTTGGGAGCCAGAGGAGACAATGCAACAACAATACCCTCATCTGCCCGGATCAGGTAAATTTCGAGGACAAAATTTCTTTAGGGAGGGTAGAGTTGTAACGCCCCAAATTTCTGGGAATTCTGTAAAAGTTGTAAAATTTAAAATTCTGTGTTCTGTTTGTTATGTGTAGGATTAATTATGTTGGTGGGCCTCTAGAAGGCCCAAGCTTAGGATAAAACCAGTAGTTTTAATTAATTTTAAATTTGTAGGGAAAGGGTTACGATAAATTGGGCTTTTTAGGAATTATTTGTGAAAAATGGATCACAAGGAAGCAAGTGGTAAGTGGCATGTGGCGCCCTTTGGGAAGGATGTTAGTGGCATGTGGAAGCTTGGGGAGGACCCAGGTTCAAGTCACAATGACAGCAAATTAAGTGATTAATTTTTATGTACAGGAAAGGGAAGTAATGGAACTGAAATAAAAGTCTGTCAGGAAGAGTTTAAGAGGGTAAAGGGATTGAATAAGGATAGAGATAAGGGAGGAAATCTAGGAGCTGATTGGGGTGAGCTGTGTTGGCCGAATTTTGGACTCTTGAGGAGCAAGAGGTGGCCGGCCAAGGGTTTCTTTAGGGGGTAAATTCGGCTAGGTTAAAGTGCCAGTATAAATTCGGCAATAGGGAGGGAGTTGTGCCGTTTGCTACTTTTCTCACCTTCTCCCTTTAGCCATTTTTGCTTTCTTCTTATTCTCTTTCTCCATAGCCGAACCTTTCAAACCTCTTGTCCATCTCCACCCTACTCTACATCACTTTCCTCCATTAATTTTCTTAGACTAATGCCGAACCTCAAATCTCAAAATCCCGCAAGCTATATTCTTGTGCCATTTTTCCAAAGCCATATTCTTCAATATGATTTCCTTTTTGACCAACATTCCCCTCCTCTAAACCCCTAGCATCTGTCGACAACATTACCCAGGGTTATAGCCTCAAATCATTATTTTCTATATCACCTAGAAAAGCCGAAACTACTATAGAGTTAGGGACTTGTAGCCGAAACATCAAAGCTTCTGGATTCAAGTTTTACCGTCGTTTAAAGGTTGAATCTGCACTAGATCTACGTGGAAAGTAGGAATGAATAAGTGGTAAGTGCTCATCACTCCAAATCTAATCTTATTTTTCAAGTTAGGAAAAAGCAGAAGTCCCTAAAATCTAGGGAGGCTATCGATTTGGGCATAGGGCATAAAGGGTCTTTAACCGATGATTTATTTTGATGGTTAGTGTCTTCTCAAGAGTTGGATCGAAGGCTTGGATCTTTGGAGCGATCAGACTTGGATCTAGCTATCGGATTTCGGCAAGAAGGTAAAGTTTTAAAGGCTTTTAGGGACAGAGTCGAATATGGGTAAGTAAGTATGGGGATTAGTGTTGTGTTTTGCAATCTAAGAATTGTAGAAACGTAATTGTAGGAAGTTCGTGCGTGGATCTTGTCAGCAAGTCGTCACAAATCAGGTGTGTAACTGACACCCTCTCATAGGCTAGATCGGTAAAAGTCGAAAAGCCGAAATGCCAAAAAGCCAGTATTTTGGGCACTTGCGAGTGTGCGAATGCTCGTAAGACGTATGGGTAATTATTACTGGTAATCGAAAGTGATAAAAGCGCGAAGACGCGGATTTCGATGCGTTTTGATATTTTGGGCTTAATGGGCCAAAAGCGGGTTAATGGGCCATGGGCCCAATTCGTAAGAACACTCGGTAAGTGTTTACGGCTAAGCGTAATGGCTACGATATGCATGAAAACATTAGAAATAGTTAGATGTACTAGAATACCCCTATGTATGCAAAATTACCATTATACCCCTATGTATGCAAAATAACCTCTATACCCCTAGGGTTAATTTTGTCTCGAAAAGCATGATGAATTAAATCGTATGATGTATGCCATGAATGTATATCATTGCATGGGGACATGGGTTATATTATGGAGGAAGTGTCACGGTGGCTATGCCACAAATTATCTGATACGGTGGCCCCGCCATAAATTATCTGATACGGTGGTATGCCGCCACAAAATATCTGTATCTGGTGACTCTGTCACATTTTTTGTATCTGGCAGTCATGCTACATATTTCTGTGGCGTGCAGCGGTTGGGTGGGTCGAGTAGTCTCCCCACATGGTGAAAGGATGGTGCGGGGTGTATGTGGTTGGATATGGTTGGGTTTACGCATAAGCATGATATATCTGCTTGCAGTGCATTACGGGCCTATGGGCTTTATTCGAAATGCATTGCAGGCTAAGGCCAACTTATTACATCTCGTGGTTTGAACCGATTTAGGCTATGGTTGGGTTGAATTACACCTTGAGTTTCCCAAAACTCACCCCTTATTTTCATCCTCGCAGGTAATCCTCAACCATAGTGGGCTTGGAGCTGTGAGGGATTCGGACTGGCCACATGTTTCTACGAACCTGGTTTCTTTTTGGTGAACTGGACGTCCTTTTAATTTCATTTATGTTTTGGGTTTTAAGTGTAATAAGGCCGCTTAATTATTTTTATGGTTTTGTTTTACTTTTATTATTTTATTTTATTATGATGAAAAAACTATGATAACTAAGGAAAATGGGTTAGCTTTAGGACGCGTTTCCAAAAACATTAAGTGATTTCAAAATAACTCGATTACAAGTAAGACTTTCGCTAAGCAAACATTTTCAAACTTAATCACGTTATTAAGATGGACTTAACCAAATGATTTTCTCACAATTACATGAGATGTTAGAGTGTGGCAATGGCGGTGTGCATGTCTAGGACTGGATCCGAAGGGAGCTTGGTACTTAAGCAGTCCGACAGACTCACCTCCTTTTTTTCTGGTTTCCTACCTGGTGCACAGCTCCCATTCACTTTAACCTATATTAAAAGTATCTTTTACATCACCAATAAGGTTTTCCAAACTAAGTAATACGGAATGTTTTGTACGCATCAATGTGGCGCACTGGATCCGGTCATAACGTCTAGGCCGGGTTTGGGGTGTTACACTAACTATTATCGCGATGTAGGAAAGTGTACCTATCGAACAGTAGTATAGTTTTAGCAAGACCGGATTGTCGAACCCAAAGGAACTAAAAGTACTAGTAATGACTTTCTTTTTATTATCTGGCCTAAGAATAAAGAGGTTTTGTTCTAACTAACTAATTATCTAAACTAAGAACTCACAGAAAGTAGAATTGGGGAATTGCTTTTAGGAAAATCGATTGAATTAAGACAATACCTAAGGAAAAATCCACCTAAACTGTACTTGTTATTCTGGCTCCGAATCGGACGATAGATTCATTTAACTTGTTCCATAGAGATCCCTAAGTTATGTTATTATCCCTATTCAAGACTAATAACATCTAATCCCTAGGTTGAATAATTGAGACCTTTCTCTAATTAACACCCTAGGGTTGCATTAACTCGATCTATGGATCCCCTTACTAGGTTTCACCCTAATCCGGGAAAATCTTGTCACCCTATGTCTAGGCGCGCAAACAGCTCCGCTTAATTATGACAAATGTACTCTTAGACAGGGTCTATTCCTCCTCTAAATAAGATTTTATCTTGAATCAATATCCTGGGATATCAAAACAAGAATTAAGAACACATAATTAAAAGCAAGTTAAATATTTATCATACAATTCAGAAAATAATAACAAGATTCGTCTTAGGTTTCATTCCCCTTAGGTATTTAGGGGTTTTAGTTTATAACTAAATAAGAAAACATCTAAGAATAATAAAGAATACAAAGCATAAAGAAAACCCAAAACTCTTGAAGGGGAAATTAAGGAGAGATCTTCAGTCTTGATGATGAATCTGGCTTCTAAGATGGATCAATCGGCTTCCTTTGAGTAATTTCTTACTCTCTCCCTGTGTGCCTCTTTACTTTCCTCCTCTAGGGTGTATTTATAGGCTTTAGAGTGCCTAGAAACCCTCAAAATTGGCCTTTTCCGAATTGGACTCAACTTGGGCACAGCAGGGACACGCCCGTGTGAGTCGTGTTTCAAATCTGCCAAATTGACACAGACTGTGGTCTACCTGTGTGAGGACGTCCAGGCCGTGTTGATTTCGTACTTTGGCCCATTTTATCCATTTTTGGCTCGTTTCTCGTTCCTTTTGCTCTCTTATGCTCTCCTAAGTATAAAACATGAAATTAAAGCATTAGGAGCATCGAATTCACCAATTCTAAGGGAAAATCATCCAATAAATGCATTAATCATGGGGTAAAAATATGTATGAATTATAGTTTATCAAATACCCCCACACTTAAGCATTTGCTTACCCTCAAGCAAAATTCTCAACTCATAATCAAAATAAATTCTTCTCAATTTATAATTTCTATCGATAATATCTCAAAATAATCCATAGGTAATCTTACATTGAGAATTCACCTAAAAGAACATAAAAGTTTCAAACATTCCAAGTTGAGTATTTAATCATGCAAACATAGGTGTCTCCCCTTATTTAAGTATTTACCTTTGATTCAAAATATCACAGAGTTTCACATCCTCACTAAAGATTCACTCAAATCACTCGAAGTGTTTAAGGACAATAAATGAAGCACTCAATAGTCAATAATAAAAAATTTTTACCATAGGCTTGCATGAAAATCAAATCTCCACCACTATTAATTGAGATGAAACATCAATCAAAAGGTCTTTAGAGGGTTGTAACGAGGCTTGGTTTGGGGTGTGGTCTCAAGCTGAAAGAAAAGGTTAGAATCGAGATTGAATTGAAAAATTGCCTAACTAGAGAAATAGCTGGTCATCAATTGTGTACAGCAGAGCTTTTCTCAGAATATGGAATTTAACTTCTTTAGCTCAAAGATTACTACTACTATTATGTATACATGTTTTTTTTTAAGAACAAGTTAAATAACATAGACTAACTACTAAGAACAAGACATAGCTGAGCGACTATTTTAATTCAAATCTCGACAAAAATAGGGATCAAATTTAATTTAGGGGATTTCAACAATAATGGGTTAAGGGTTAATATTAAGGGTAATACAAAAACAAAAATGGGTTGCCAGGCTTAAAGGGGTTCACTAGGGGTTAATTTTGGAGGTTGGCTTTTCATGGCATGATTAGGTTAGTCCTAAGTGCCTTAATCATTTTGACATATCAAATAAAATGGCGTGGTCTTGACATGCATAATCAAGCAAATTCTAGAATAACAGTTTAATACTGACGCACTCAAAGCAATAATAAAAGTGAGCATGAAAGAATTAATAGATGCTCAAAAGGCTTAAAAATCTCAAAAAAATTATGGCTTTTTGATGTTTTGAACTTGTGAATTCCAACTCAAAGTAATACCTAAACTTTGGGGAAACAACCTAAGGTTTTAAATTCTTAAAAATCAACTTATCATGCTTGATTGTATAATGTCTTAAATTTTAAAAAATCAATGCATAAATGCCTATGTTTTAATTCAAGATATATCAATCAAAATCCTAAATCAATCAAAATTTATCCTAAATATGATATGAGAGCTTTGCAAGAGAACAAGGCAGTCATTCAAGGATTTTTCTGATAATGAAATAAATACCCCCCACACCTAAAATGTACATTGCCCTCAATGTACAAAGATAGATAGGAAAAAATAATTTTGTAATCATAAGATGGGGGAGAAGTGAAACTTCTTGTATGATGAATTCCTCGAACTGGAGTTTTGGAGAGTAATCGGTGCGAGAGTGGAGGAGGATACTTCGGCGGTGGTAGAGGTTCATTAGTCCATAAGTCCTATGCCAAAAGAATATTATATCTAGTGGTAGCTATGGTCGTGGGTGATCAGGACATGACAGTTATGGAGAACCTTCCCCAGTGGAGTTTTTAGTTCCTATACGCTGATGAGCTTAGGAGCTCTATATAACTGTGATAAAATAAGGAACTTTTTTAGGGGATATTAAGAAGAATAACTACTCTTAAAGAAATAACCGAAATTGATGATTAAAAAAATAAAATTCTAAAGTCTAATAAAAATTAAAAAGTAGTTTTAATAAAAATTAAAAACATAAAATAATAAATAAATATTTTTAAGCATCTTCATCGCTGGATGGTTCGCGAGGTGGGACTGGCGATGAGATGTGGAGGTCCTGACAAATCTGCTGTAAAGTAGCATCAATGTTGTCAAATCTTTTAAAACACTGCTGCTCGAATTGAGTGAAGCGCTCAGAGATGTCGGCATATGAAGCTGCCGCATGAACTTGACGAAAGGGTGGTGGTGGCTGAGTCGGTGGGTCCTCATGTTGTGAAGGGACATCATCAGGAATGTCCTCGTAGGCCTCCTCCTTGGCAGATTGGGCGAGACGATATTAAGGAGGGTAGGTTCTTCGGCGCTTTTCGATCATCCTCATGCTAAGCATGCTCGAGATGCCTTGTGGAGACATCTGGCCAATGAGGGTTAAGGATGATTCTTAGGCTGCGGTACTGAGGAGCCCGAAGTGTTGAGCCAACCGAGTAACGTAGGGGCCAATAGAGATGACTCCCTTCCTATGTCGCTCCGTCTGGTGCTAAATCGCGAGGGCGATGAAATAGGAAAGGTCAATGATGTGCCCGTGCGACATACACCATAAAAAGTAGGCGTCGTGAGTGTTGACGATGCCAGTGTTGTCTTACCTTTCTGTAATCGTGTGAGCTAAAATGGCGTGTAGGTACCTCAGAGATGGAGGGAGAGCCGATGCCTTGGAGTGGCTAGGATTGTAGGTGGCCCCACCTGGTACTAGTGCGTCCCAGCACCGTGAAGGAGAACGATGGATGTGTAAGTTGAGAGCATGTAAGTCATTCTCCTCCATGAATTCCTCCGTATATAAACCCAGCACCATACCAAATTCTGAGACGCTGAGCTGGCGGACTAATCTGCCTAGGCAAAATTGGACCGTGCCGGAATCATCGTAGTTTATCATCACGGTCTGAAGATGAAATGTGGAGCATAATTCCATGGTAAGCTTGAGATATGTCGACTCGATGATCCCAAAGAAAAGCTCCCAAGGGTCGGTTGTTAAGAGGGCCCGAATCACTTCAGCCAACTGAACTTGATCTACCGCAGCCAAGTCGATGCAGTGGCCCGCAATTAAAGGTCGGCCTTGGAGTATTTGGAATAGTTCTTCTTGGGGCCCGATGGGGAACCTCAGGAAAGGGTGACGAACTTCCGCAGTAGGACCAGAGGAAGATGACACTCCCTTCCTTTTCTTTGAAGTAGGGACAATGACCTTTTTACCACGTGAAGATGACATGGTACCTGCAAATAGAATCATTAAGTCGTCTTGATAAGTGATCAAAGTAAAACGAATACAAATTTTAAATAAAAATCATAATTTCATCCACAACTGTCAACACTTAACAATTTTAATTAAACTAATCCATACTTTTGTGGCATTACATAATAGTAGCATGAATAACTTAAAAAAAATTGCAAAGAATATTGTACACAAAAATGTCAACACAAAAGGCATGAGAAATCATGAATATTTACATAAACCTAGTCAAATGGAGTGGAGAAATCACGTAATGAGTAAGAATTTTAACATGAGAAATATAATAACTATTCTAGATATAACATTTGTATGATAAAAATAAGAAAGGAACTTGAAAAATTTCATATTATTATGATAAATAGCCTAGAAATCAATAAGAATAAACGAGAAAAGAGTGAACAAACACTAGAAAGAGGAGAATGGGCATAAAAAATGGAGTTGGAGACGGCATACGGGCGTGGCAGGGAGGCCGTGTGGAATTGCAGCGGCTAAGGTTAGGGTTTTTGAGTGGGGAAGACAATGAATAGTGTAGGGTATTTATAGATTTTGGGGCACACGGTCAGGTAACACGCCCGTGTTCCCCAATTTCAGCCCGTGTGATTTGTGAATTTTGAATTTGGACGCGTCTGGGTGTTCCTTGGGCGTGTAGGTGTACAGGGTCGTGTCTGGCATTGTTCGCTTCTTCCACGCCCGTATATGAAGACCCACGCCTATGTCAATCTAGCAGGTTCAACCATGGGTGCTAGACACGGGCGTGGTGTTGTTTTGGAAGGT
Source organism: Gossypium arboreum (assembly GCF_025698485.1). Classification (NCBI taxonomy): domain Eukaryota; kingdom Viridiplantae; phylum Streptophyta; class Magnoliopsida; order Malvales; family Malvaceae; genus Gossypium; species Gossypium arboreum. The sequence goes on from NC_069081.1 coordinate 26,610,268, forward strand.
TCGACCAAGGCCATGTCACATGGCTGTGTCGTTTTATCGTAGTCGGTGTTTGAGGAAATCTTTGCCCTGTTTTCACATGGCCCTAAGCACGCCTATGTGCTTGGCCGTGTCTCTGTGGAAAACCTGTATTCAAGAGCTCCATTAGTAAGTTAAGTGTTGAAGACTAAATTTTAAAGAAGTTAATACAGTTAGTGCTCAGGTTGCCTCCTAAGAAGTGCTTATCTATAGTCTAAGTCGACTTACCTCTCCGTTTAATGATCATAGTGGTTTGAGGAGTTTAGATATACTCCTCATTCCTGCTATCATTCTCATCAAAATAAGGTTTTAAACGAGTGTTGTTTACCTTAAAAGTGTCGAACTTAGGATGACTCACCTCGACTGTATCGAATGGGAAAATACTGAGTACCGTAAGAGGGATTTCTTCATCCGGTGTGGTAGTGACAATGTGAGGATATGCGGCATCTAATATGACTTTATCTCCAACCTTAAGTTGATGTGGGAAGGTGTTGAGCTCATTCTGGCATAGTTTTGGTTTATCATGTGTTTTCGGTTTATGCGTCCGCCATTCATCTAGTTCCTCGATTTGTAGCCTTCGATCTTCATGAATAGGTCCTCTGCTACTGCTTGAGAATGACTCATGTGCTTCCTTCAGACTCATTTCCTGTAAAGTAGGTTGTACTAGATTGTCTTTTTTAGTAGAATGGTTTAGACGATCACCTTCAATTTCCGATGTGTTGCCAGAATTACGAGCTTAAAGGGTGATTGTTTCGTCTCCCACACAGAGTCTGAGTTCACCTGTGCCAACATCAATAATTGTTTTAGTAGTTGCTAAAAAGGCCTTTCCTAGAATTAAAGGAGTGTTGCTATCCTCCTCTATGTCGAGAACAATAAAGTCAACGGGAAATATAAATTTATCGATTTTAACTAGCACATCTTCAATAATACCCCTATGGAATCTTATAGTTTTATTTGCTAATTGAATGCTCATCCTAGTCTGTTTGGATTTCCCAAGGCCTAATTGTTTAAACATTTTGTAGGGCATGACGTTAATACTAGCCTCTAAATTAGCTAATACATTATTAACATCTAAACTACTAATTAAGCAAGGAATCGTAAAACTCCCTGGATTTTTAAGTTTGTTGGGTAGTTTATTTTGGAGAATAACTAAGCAAACTGCATTTAGCTCCACATGCGATGCCTCGTCCAATTTCCGCTTATTTGCTAAAAGCTCCTTTAAAAGTTTCATTGCATTTGGCATCTGTGATAGAGCTTTAATAAACGGTAAGTTAATGTGTAATTTTTTTAAGAGTTTAAAGAATTTACCAAATTGTTCATCTGAGCGGTCTTTCCTTGTTACATTGGTGTATGGCACACGAGGTTTATATTCGACATTCACTGATTTGTTTTTATTATGACCTACCTCGCCTTGGCCTCTGCTTACTATAGTTTCTTGTCTCGGTTCTGGCTCAAGCTCAACGACTCCTTCGTTATCTTAAATATTAATTGTGCTAAGCTGTTCCCTTGGGTTGGGTTCAGTATTACTTGGCAAGCTACCTCGTGGTAATTCGGAGATTAGTTTGGAAAGCTAGCCTATTTGAGTTTCGAGGCCTTGGATCGACGCTTGTTGATTTTTAAGTGCTGTCTCAGTGTTCTGGAAACGGGTTTCTGACACCGAGATAAACTTTGTGAGCATCTCTTCAAGGTTCAGTTTCTTTTCTTGTTGGTAGGGTGGCTGTTGGTAGCCTGGAGGTGGTCTCTGATTTCCTTGGCCTCTCCATGGGAAATTTGGGTGGTTCCTCCAACCTGCATTGTAAGTGTTACTATATGGGTTGTTTTGAGATCGAGAATTATTACCCATGTAATTTAATTGCTCGTTATCCATGTTGTGGCCATAAGGTTGGTATTCCGAATTGCTTGATCCACCTCCACTTGCTCCGCACTGCATTATTGGATGAACTTGTGAAGAACTAAGAAAACCATCAATTTTCGTATTCAAAAGTTCTACCTGATTAGAGAGGATGGTGACCGAATTGACGTTATAAACACTGGCTGCTTTCGTTGGTTTTGTCCTCATGACTTGCCACTGATAGTTATTCAGTGACATCTCCTTTATAAACTCATAAACATCTTCGGGTGTTTTATTGTTGATGGTTCCGCCAACAGCAGCGTCAACCATTTGCCGAGTCGAAGGATTTAGGTCATTATGGAACGTTTGAACCTGAAGCCAAAGCGGTAACCCTTTATGAGGGCACCTTCTCAGTAAGTCCTTGTATCTCTCCCATGCATCATAAAGAGTTTCTAAGTCCATCTGCACAATCGAAGAGATATCATTACGTAATTTGACCGTTTTAGCCGGTGAGAAATATTTTAATAGAAATTTTTTGATTATTTGTTCCAAAGTAGTGATTGACCCTCGTGGTAATGAGTTTAGCCATTGTTTAGCTTTGCTCCTCAATGAAAAAGTGAATAACCGAAGATGAATGGCATCATTAGAAACACCATTAATTTTAAATGTATCGCATAGTTCCAAAAAGTTTGCTAAGTGAGCATTGGGATCCTTATCCTGCAAACGATCAAACTGAACAAATTGTTGTATCATTTGAATAGTGCTAGGTTTTAGTTCAAAAGTATTTGCAGCTACAGTAGGTCTAACTATGCTTGATTCAATTCCTTTTAAAGAAGGTTTAGCATAATCATACATAGTGCGTGGAGCAGGATTTTGATTAACTACAATTGTAAGAGGTAGCTGATTGTCTTGGTTTTCAGCCATCTCTATGGTTGGGGGTTGAGTACCGTCCTCTTGCTCATTCTCTGTGTATCTTAGGCTTTGACTTATTTCTCTTTGGTTTTTGCAAACTATGCAATTGATTTCTTTGTCAAAAAGTAGTGGTCCTAACGGGTTTCTTATAGTCATAAACTATAAAAACCTGCCAAGAAAAAGAAAAAGTAAATTAATAAATAATAAAAAAATTAAATTAAATTAAATTGCAAAAAAAATAAATGGCTAAAGTAATAAAAATTGAGCGTTCCTAATATATTAGTTCCCCGGTAATGGTGCCAAAAACTTGATCGCGTGATTTCATTATAGGTTTTAAATATTTATAATTAATCATTCTTCAAACTAACTATTATCGCGATGTAGGCAAGTGTACCTACTGAACAGTAGTATTGTTTTAGCAAGACCGGATTGTCGAACCCAAAGGAACTAAAAGTACTAGTAATGACTGTCTTTTTATTATCTAGCCTAAGAATAAAGAGGTTTTGTTTTAACTAACTAATTATCTAAACTAAGAACTCACCGAAAGTAGAATTGGGGAATTGCTTTTGGGAAAGTCGATTGAATTAAGACAATACCTAAGGAAAAATCCACCTAGACTGTACTTGTTATTCTGGCTCCGAATCGGACGATCTATTCATTTAACTTGTTCCGTTGAGATCCCTAAGTTATGTTATTATCCCTATTCAAGACTAATAACGTCTAATCCCTAGGTTGAATAATTGAGACCTTTCTCTAATTAGCACCCTAGGGTTGCATTAACTCGATCTATGGATCCCCTTATTAGGTTTCACCCTAATCCGGCAAAATCTTGTCACCCTATGTCTAGGCGCACAAACAACTCCGTTTAATTATGACAAATGTATTCTTAGACAGGGTCTATTCCTCCTCTGAATAAGAGCTTATCTTGAATCAGTATCCTGTGATATCAAACAAGAATGAAGAACAAATAATTAAGAACAAGTTAAATATTTATCATACAATTCAGAAAATAATAACAAGATTCGTCTTAGGTTTCATTCCCCTTAGGTATTTAGTGGTTTTAGTTCATAGCTAAATAAGAAAACATATGAGAATAATAAAGAATGCAAAACATAAAGAAAACTCAAAACTCCTAAAGGGAAAATTGAGGAGAGATCTTCAGTCTTGATGATGAATCTAGCTTCTGAGATGGATCAATCGGCTTCCTTTGAGTAATTTCTTACTCCCTCCCTGTGTGCCAATTTACTTTCCTCCTCTAGGGTGTATTTATAGGCTTTAGAATGCCTAGAAACCCTCAAAATTGGCCTTTTCCGAATTGGACTTAACTTGGGCTCGGCAAGGACACGCTTGTGTGACATGCCCGTGTGAGTCATGCTTTGAATCTGCCAAATTGACACGGCCGTGTGGTCTGCCCGTGTGAGGAGGTCCAGGTCGTGTTGATTTTGTACTTTGGCCCATTTTTTTCTGTTTTTGGCCCGTTTCTCGTTCCTTTCACTCTTTTATGCTCTCTTAAGTATAAAACATGAAATTAAAGCATTTGGAGCATCGAATTCACCAATTCTAAGGGAAAATCATCCAATAAATCTGTTAATCATGGGGTAAAAATATGTGTAAATTATCGTTTATCAATCACACGCCCGTGCCAATTTAATAGCCTTAACCACGGTCTTTAGTAATCGCACACGGGCGTGTCCCTGCCGAACCCAAGTTTAGACGAATTCAGAAAATGCCAATTTTTAAGGCTCTTAGGCATTCTAAAGCCTATTTAAACCCTTGAGGAGGCACTTAGGAAAGGGGATGCAAAGTAGGAAGCAAGGAATTACTCAAGGAAAGCCGATTGATCCATCTCAAGAGCTGGATTCATCATCAAGATTGATGATCTCCCTTTCAAGTTCCTTCAGCAGTTTTGGGTTTTCTTATGTTTTGTTATCTTTATGCTTTTGAGATGTTTTCTTTCATAAGTATGAACTAAACCCCTAAATACCTAAGGGGAATGAAACCTAAGACAAATCTTGTTATTATTATCTGAATTGTATGATAAATATTTGACTTGTTCTTAATTATATGTTCTTAATTCTTGTTTTGATATTCCAGGATATTGATTCAAGTTAAGCTCTTATTCAGAGGAGGAATAGACCCTATCTAAGAGTAAATTTGTCATTATTAAGCAGAGTTGATTGCGCGCTTAGAGATAGGGTGACAAGATTTTGTCGATTTAGGGTGAAACCTAACAAAGGTATCCATAGATCGAGTTAATGCAATTCTAGGGTGTTAATTAGAAAGAGATTCCAATTATTCTACCTAGGGTTAGACGTTATTAGTCTCGAGAGAGATAATAATATAACTTAGGGATTTCTACGGATCAAGTCAAATGAATAAATCATCCGATTCAGAGTTAAATAATAAGTGAAGTCTAGGTGGATTTGTCCTTAGGTATTGTCTCAATCAATCGAATTTTCCCAAAAGTATTTTCCCAAGTTTTTCTTTCTATGCATTCTTAGTTAGTAATTAGTTTAGACAACCAAATCTCTTAAATTTTAGGCTAGATAATAAAAAGGAAGTAAATACTAGTACTCGTAGTTCCTTTGGGTTCGACAATCCGGCCTTGCTGAACTATCACGCATCAAGTTTTTGGTGCGTTTGTTGGGGAACTAGGATATTAGGAAAACTCAATTTTTATTACTTTTATTACAATTTAAATTTTTATTTTTCTTTTCTAATTTTTCTCTTATTTACTTTTGACAGGTTTTTCTAGTTTATGACCAGAAGAAACTCGTCAGGACCACTACTTTTTGACAGTGAGATCGACCACACAGTTCGCAGATATCGAGGAGAAATAAGGGGAAGCCTAAGATACACAGAGGACGAGCAAGAGGGTGATACTTCAACCACAACCGAGGAGATGGCTGAAAACCAAGAAACTCCACTACGACCTGCGATTGTTGTTAATCAGAATCCTACTCCGCGCACTATGTATAATTATGCTAAACCTTATTTAACAGGAACCGAATCGAGCATAGTTAGACCGGTTGTAACCGCAAATACTTTTGAATTGAAACCTAACACAATTCAAATGATACAACAGTATGTTCAGTTTGATGATTTGCAAGACGAAGATCCCAACGCTCTCTTGGAAAACGTTTTGGAACTATGTGATACATTTAAAATTAATGGCATTTCTGATGACACCATTTGTCTTCGATTATTCCCTTTTTCATTTACAAACAAAGCTAAACAGTGATTGAACTCGTTGCCACGAGGGTCATTCACTACTTGGGAACAAATGACCGGAAAGTTTCTATTAAAATATTTTCCGCCGGCAAAAATGGCTAAATTACGTAACGATATTTCTTCCTTTGTGCAGATGGATTTAGAAACACTCTACGATGCATGGGAGAGATACAAGAACCTCTTGAGAAGATGCCCTCACCATGGGTTACCACTTTGGCTATAGGTTCAAGCCTTTCATAATGGTTGGAATCCTTCGACTCGACAAATGGTTGACGTAGCTACTGGCGGAACCATCAATAATACGACACTTGAAGATGCTTATGAATTTATAGAGGAGATGTCACTGAATAACTATCAGTGGCAAGTCATGAGGACAAAGGCAACAAAAACAGTCGGCGTTTATAACGTCGATACAGTCACCATGCTCTCTAATCAGATAGAACTCTTGAATAAGAAAATTGACGGTTTCCTTAGTTCTTCACAGGTTCACCCAGTAATGCAATGCGAAGCAAGTGAAGGTGGATCAAGCAGTTTAGAATACCTACCTTCTGGCCACAACATGAAGAATGAATAGTTAAATTACATGGGTAACAATCCTCGATCTCAAAACAATCCCTATAGCAATACTTACAATGAAGGTTGGAAAACCACCCTAATTTTTCATGGGGAGGCCAAGGGAATTAGAGACCACCACCTCTAGGCTTCCAACAACCACCTTACCAACAAGAGAAAAAACCAAACCTTGAGGAGAAGCTAAAAAAATTCATCTCAGTGTCAGAAACTCGTTTTCAGAATACCGAGACTGCACTCAAAAATCAAAAAGCATCGATCCAGGGGCTTGAAACTCAGATTGGACAGCTTGCCAAGTTGATTTCCGAATGACCACAAGGTAGTCTGCCAAGCAACACTGAATCTAACCCAAGGGAGCAACTTAACGGGATTGCCATTCAAGATGAGGAAGGGCTAGTTGCAGAACCAAGACCAAAAACGGGGGTAAGCATAGGTAAGGATGAGGTCGGCCACAATGAGCCAAAGCTGGTGATTACAGAATATAAACCTACCGTGCCATACCCCAATGCGACAAGGAAAGACCGCTCAGACTAAGAATTTGGTAAATTCCTTAAACTTCAAAAGAAACTACATATTAACTTACCGTTTATTGAAGCCCTTTCGCAGATGCCAAACGAAGTCAAGTTTTTAAAGGAGCTTCTGGCAAATAAACGGAAGTTAGATGAAACATCGCATGTGGAGCTGAACGCGGTCTGCTCAGCCATTCTACAAAATAAGCTGCCTAACAAACAAAAAGATCCAGGGAGTTTTACAATTCCTTGTTTAATTGGCAGTCTAGATTTTAATGTTACGCCTTACAAATTATTTAAGCAACTAGGTCTAAGGAAACCCAAACAAACTAGGATGAGCATTCAATTAGCAGATAAAACTATCGAATTTCTTAGGAGTATTATTGAAGATGTACTCGTTAAAATCGACAAATTTATATTCCCAGTTGATTTCGTTGTTCTAGACATAGAGGAGGATAGCAACGTCCCCTTGATTTTAGGAAGGCCCTTTTTAGAAACTGCCAGAACAATTATTGACGTTGGCACAGGTGAACTCAAACTTCGTGTGGGACACGAAACAATCACCCTTCAAGACCATAATTCGAATAACACATCAAAAATCGAAGGTGATTGTACAAATCATTTGGCTAAAACTAACCATATAGTGCAACCTTCTCTGCAGAAAACAGGTTCGAAGAACATACATAAGCCAATCAACGTCAAAAAACCTATCCATCAAGAACGAAGGTTACAATTCGAGGAGCTAGATGAATGGCGGACACATAACCGAGAAAACATGATAAACCAAAACCACGCCATGAGGAGCTTAATTCCTCCAAAAATCAACTTAAAGTTGGAGACAAAGTACTACTCGATGCAGCAAATCCTCGAATCACCACTTCTGAACCAAATGAAGAAACCCCTCTTACGGTAATTAGTATTTTTCCATACAGTACGGTCGAGGTAAACCACTCCAAATTTGGCACGTTCATGGTAAATAGTACTCGTCTTAAACCTTACGTTGATAAAATTGATAGCAGGGATGAGGAGTGTAAACTCCTCGATTCACCATGATCACGCACCAGAGAAGTCGAGCTTAGACTATAAATAAGCACTTCTCGGGAGGCAATCCGAGCACTGACAGTATTAATTTCTTTAAATTTGAGTTTTTAACATCTAACGTACTAACTAAATCACGGTACACAGACTCTCTAAATACCATACGGCCAGGCACACCGGCGTGCCTTAGGCCGTGCGAAAATAGAGCAAAATTTTTCCAGCACGGGAAGCTATAAAGTCGCCACGGCCATGCGACATAGCCGTCGGCGAACCTGCCAAAACCCTCGTGCCTCGAAACCGTGGGCAAACTTGTCAAACTAGCACGAGCGTGCGACACGCCGGTGCCCATCATCTATGGGCAAACTTGTGATCGCGAGCTTTCGTGATAGTTTTTAAATATTTATAATTACTCGTTCTTGAACTAGCTATTATCACGATGTAGGCAAGTGTACCTATCGAACAGTAGTATAGTTTTAGCAAGACCGGATTGTCAACCAAAAGGAACTAAAAGTACTAGTAATGACTGTCTTTTTATTATCTAGCCTAAGAATAAAAGGGGTTTTTGTTTTAATTAACTAATTATCTAAACTAAGAACTCAGAGAAAAGAATTGGGGAATTGCTTTTGGGAAAATCAATTGACTTGAGACAATACCTAAGGAAAAATCCACCTAGACTTTACTTGTTATTTTGGCTCCAAATCGGACGATTTATTCATTCAACTTCCTCCATAGAGATCTCTAAGTTATGTTACTATCCCTATTCAAGACTAATAACGTCTAATCCCTAGATTGCATAACCGAGACATTTCTCCCATTAACACTCGAGGGTTGCATTAACTCGATCTATGGATCCCCTTATTAGGTTTCACCCTAATCCGGCAAAATCTTGTCACCCTATTTCTGGGTGCGCAATCAACTCCGCTTAATTATGACAAAAGTACTCTTAGACAGGGTCTATTCCTCCTCTGAATAAGAGCATGGCTGGAAACAGTATCCTGGGATATCAAAACAAGAATTAAGAACACATAATTAAGAACAAGTTAAATATTTATCATACGATTCAAAAAATAATAACAAGATTCATCTTAGGTTTCATTCCCCTTAGGTATTTAAGGGTTTTAGTTCATAACTAAATAAGAAAACATCTCAGAAGAATAAAGAACACAAAACATAAAGAAAAGCTGAAACTCTTGAAGGGAAATTGAGGAGAGATCTTCAATCTTGATGATGAATCTGACTTCTGAGATGGATCAATCGGCTTCCTTGGAGTAATTCCTTACCCCTTATTCTCCGTCTCCCCTTTTCTCCTCTTTTAGGGTGTATTTATAGGCTTTGGAATGCCTAGAAGCCCTCAAAAGTGGCCTTTTCTGAATTGGACTTAACTTGGGCTCGGTAGGGACACGCCCGTGTGTGATTTCTTAGGCCGTGTTCAAGCCTGTTAGAATGGCATGGGAGTGTGCTATACCCGTGTGAGTCGTGCTCCAATTCTGTCAGATTGACATGGCCGTGTGGTCTGCCCGTGTGAGGAGGTCCAGGCCGTGTTGATTTCATACTTTGGCCCATTTTCTCCCTTTTTGGCCCGTTTCTCGTTCCTTTCGCTCTCTTATGCTCTCCTAAGTATAAAACATGAAATTAAAGCATTAGGAGCATCAGATTCGCCAATTCTAATGAGAAATCATCCATAAAATGCATTAAACATGGGGTAAAAATATGTATAATTTACGGTTTATCAAATACCCCCATACTTAAGCATTTGCTTGTCCTCAAGCAAAATTCTCAACTCATAATCAAAATAAATTCTTCTCAACTTATAATTTCTATCGATAATATCTCACATTAATCCATAAGTAATCATACATTGAGAATTCAATTAAAAGAACATAAAAGTTTCAAACAATCCAAGTTGAGTATTTAGTCATGCAAACTTAGGTCTTTCCCTTCATCTAAGTAATTACCTTGGATTCAGAATATCATAGAGTTTCACATCCTCACTAAAGGTTCACTCAAATCACTCGAGGTGTTTAAGGACAATAAATGAAGCACTCAATAGTCAATAATGAAAATTCATTACCATAGGCTTGCATGAAAATCAAATCTCCACCACTATAATTTAAGATGATACATCAACCAAAAACTCTTTAGAGGGTTGTAATGAGGCTTGGTTAAGGGGTGTGGTCATAAGCTGAAAGAAAGGGTTAAAATCGAGATTGAATTGAAAAATTGCCTAACTAGAAAAAGAGTTAATCTTCACTTGCGTACAACAAAGCTTCTCTCAGAATATGAAATTACAAATATGCATACATAGTTTTTTTTTTTTTTAAGAACAAGTTGTATAACATTGACTAGCTATTAAGAATAAGACATAGCTAAACAATTTATTCAATTCAAATCTCGACAAAAATAGGGATTACTTTAGGGAATTTCAACAATAATAGGTTAAGGGTTAATATTAAGGTTAATACAAGAAATGACTTGTTAGGCTCAAGGGGGTTTACTAGGGGTTAATCGTGGAGGTAGGCTTTTCATGGTATGAGTGGGTTAATCCTAAGTGCCTTAATCATTTTGATATATTAAATCAAATGGTGTGGTCTCGACATGCATAATCAAGCAAGTTCTAGAATAACAGTTCAATACTAACACACTCAAAGCAATAATAAAAGTGAGCATGAAAGGATGAATAGATGCTCAAAAGGCTCAAAAATCTCACAAAAATTATGGCTTTTTGATGTTTAGACTCGTGAATTCCAATTCAAAGTAATACCTAGACTTGGGGAAACAACCTATAATTTTAAATTCTTAAAAATCAACTTATCATGCTTGATTCTTTAATGTCTTAAAGTTTAAACAATCAATGCATAAGGTCCTATGTTTTAATTCAAGATATATCAATCAAAATCATAAATCAATTAAAATTTATCCTAAATATGATATGAGAGCTTTTCAAGAGAACAAGGTAATTATTCAGGGATTTTTCTAATAATGAAATAAATACCCCCCACACTTATGATGTACATTGCCCTCAATGTACAAAGATAGATATTAGAGTATAAAAATAAGATAGGGAGAGAAGTGAAACTTCCTGTATGATGAATTCCTCGAACTAGAGTTTTAGAGAGTAATTGGTTCGAGAGTGGAGGAGTATACTCCGGCGGTCATAGAAGTTCATTAGTCTATAAGTCCTGCGCCAAAAGAATATTATATCTAGTGGTAGCTATGATCGTGGTCGAGGAGGACATGGCAGCCGTGGAGAACCTTTCCCAGTGGAGTTTTAGTTCCTATGTGATGATGAGCTTAAGAGCTCTATATAACTGTGATAAAATCAGGAACTTTTTAGGGAATATTAGGAAGAATAATTACTCGAAAAGAAATAATCGAAATTAATAATTAAAAATAAAATTCTAAAGTCTAACAAAAATAAAAAGTAGTTTCAATAAAAATTAAAAATATAAAACAATAAATAAATATTTCTAAACATCTTCATCGCTAGATGGTTCGCGAGCTGGGACTGGCGATGAGATGTAGAGGTGCTGGCAAATTTGCTGTAGAGTAGCATTAATGTTGTCAAATCATTGAAAACACTGCTGCTTGAATCGGGTGAGGCGCTCAGAGATGTCAGCATATGAAGTCGCCGCAGGAACTGAACGAGAGGGTGGTGGTGGCTGAGTCGGTGGGTCCTCGTGCTGTGGGGGGACATCATCAGGAATGTCCTCATAGGCCTACTCCTCGATAGATTGGGTGAGACGATACTGGGGAGGGTAGGTTCCTTGGTGCCTTTCGATCATCCTCATGCTAAGCATGCTCGAGATGCCTTGTGGAGATATCTGGCCGATGAGGGTGAGGGATGATTCTTGGGTCGCGGTGTTGAGGAGCCTGAAGTGTCGCGCCAGCCTAGTCACGTAGGGGCCAATTTAGACGACCCCCTTCCGATGCCGCTCCGTCTGGTGCTGAATCGTAAGGGAAATGAAATAGGAAAGGTCAATGACATGCCTTGCGACATGCACCATAAGAAGTAGACGTCATGGGTGTTGACTACGCCAGTGCTCTCTCGCCTCCCTGTAATCGTGTGAGCTAAAATAGCGTGTAAGTATCTCAGGGATGGTGGGAGAACTGATGCCTCGGAGCGGCTAAGATTGTATGAAGCTGTGTTTGGGGCCAAAGTGTGCCAGCATTTCGAGGGAGAGAAATGTATGTGGCGACTGAGAGCATGTAGTTCATTCTCCTCCCTGAACTCCTCCGTATATAGGCCTAGTGCAGCACCAAACTCTGGGACGCTTAGCTGGTGAATTAATCCACCTAGGCGAAACTAGACCATGCCAGGATCATCATACCTTGTCATTACGGTCTAGAGATGGAACATTGAGCAGAGTTCCATCGTGAGCTCAAGGTATGTTAGCTCGATAATCCCGAAGAACAGCTCACACGGGTCGGTTGTTAGGAGAGCCCGATTTCATTCAGCCATCTTGCTTGTTCTACGGCAGCCCAGTCGATGCAGCAGCCCGCAATTAAGGGTCAGGCCTGAAGTATTTGGAACAGTTCTTCTTGGGGCCCTATGTCAAACTGTGGGAGAGGGTGACTGATTTTTGCGGTTGGGTCCATGGAAGAGGACACTCTCTTCCTCTTCTTTGAAGTAGGTACGGCGGTTTTCTTTCGTCTTGACGATGACATGGTACCTACGATTAGAATCATCAAGTCATCTTGATGAGTGGTCAAAGTAAAAGCAATACAATTTCCAACTAAAAAGTAGACTTTCAGCCACAACTAAACATAACTAATATAATAATTTCGTGACTTTGTCATTGTATGTAGTAATGGCATGTGTAAAAGAATGAACCTTTCCTAACAACATGAAATGTATAAGAAATAATTGAACAATGCAAATTACATGAGAGATATTGGCATGGGAATGAGAATGAGCATGGTAAAATCATAGGTATGAAGTTTCCTAATCACATGATTTAACATGCAATGCATAATAACTAAGTAAAAATGAAAACTAAATGATAAAGTAATGAACAGAAATGGAAGATAGTTCAAAAGAAATGGAAATTATTGTAATAATAAGCATTAGTAATAAGTAAAATAGAAGTGAAGAGAGTAAAGAAACGCTAAGGGAGAGAGATTGGGAGTCAAAAACGAAGTTGAAGGCGGCGCACGGGTGTGGCAGGGGGGCGTGTGGAGTTACAACAGCTAGGGTTAGGGTTTTTGAATAGGGAAAAAAGTGAATAGTGCAGGGCATTTATAGATTTTGGGGTACACAGCCATTGCACACGCCCGTGTCCCCCAATTTTAGCCCGTGTGATTCGCGAATTTCAATTTTGGGCACATCTAACATTTAGTACACGCCCGTGTTCCACGAGCGTGTGGGTTCACACGATCGTGTCTAGCTTCATTCGCTTTTTCCATGCCCGTGTGTTCAAGCTTTACACTCATGTTAATTTAACAAGTTCGACCACAAGTGTTAGACACGGGCGTGTCGCACGCCCATGCTAGTTTCTCAGTTTCAACCACGGGTCTTCCACATGGGCATGTCACATGCCCTTGTTGTTTTAGCAAGCTCGACCACGGCCGTATCACACGGCTGTGGCATTTAATAGTAGCCCATGTTGGGGAAATCTTTTGCCATGTTTTCACACGGCCTTAAGCACGCCCGTGTGCTTGGCCTTGTCTCTGTGGAAACACCTTATTCAAGATTTCTATTAGTAAGTTAGGAGTTAAATACAAAAATTCAAAGAAATTAATATTGTTAGTGCTCGGGTTACCTCCCGAGAAGCGCTTATTTATAGTTTAAGCTCGACTTACCTCTCCGTTGTATGGACTTGCTGGTTTGAGGAGTTTATACTCCTCATTCCTGCTATCAGTCTCATCTAAATCAGGTTTTAAACGGGTGTTGTTTACCTTAAAAGTACCGAACCTGGGATGACTTACCTCCACCATACCGAATGGAAAAATACTGAGTATCGTAAGAGGGATTTCTTCATTCGGTGTGGTAGTGACAATATGGGGATCTGCGACATCTAATAAGACCTTATCACCAATCTTAAGTAAATTTAGGGAGGTATCAAATTCATTCTGGCATAATTTCGGTTTATCGTGTGTTCTTGGTTTATGTGCTTGCCATTCGTCTGGCTTCTCTATCCATAGCCTTCGTTCTTCATGAATGTATCCTCTATCATTTCTGGAACATGGCTCGTGAGCTTCTTTAAAGCTCAATTTCTGCAAAGTCATATTGTCAGTTCTAGTAGATTGGTGTGGACCATTACCTTCAATGTTCGATGTGATGCCAAAATTACGAGCTTGAAGGGTGATCATTTCATCTCCCACATGAAGTGTAAGCTCACCTGTGCCAACATCAATAATTGTTTTAGCAGTTGCTAAAAAGGGTCTCCCTAAAATCAGAGGGGTGTTATTATCCTCCTCTATGTCTAGAACAACGAAATCAATGGGAAATATGAACTTATCTACTTTCACTAGTACATCTTCAATAATACCCCTAGGAAATCTTATAGTTTTATCTGCCAATTGAATACTCATCCTAGTTTGTTTAGGTTTCCCAAGACCTAGTTGCTTAAACATTTTGTAAGGCATGACGTTAATACTAGCCCCTAAATCAGCTAATGCATGACTTATATCTAAACTACCAATTAAGCAAGGAATTGTAAAACAACCTGGATCTTTCAATTTGTGGGGTAGCTTATTCTGTAGAATAGCTGAGCGGACTACGTTTAGCTCCACATGCGACGCTTCATCCAACTTGCACTTATTTACTAAAAGCTCTTTTAAATTTTTTTTTGCATTTGGCATCTGCGACAAAGCTTCAATAAACTGTAAGTTAATATGTAATTTTTTCAAAAGTTTGAGGAATTTACTGAATTGTTCGTCTGAGCGGTCTTTCCTCGCCGCGTTAGGGTATGGGACACGAGGTCTATATTCTTCATTCACCGATTTGTTATGACTTACCTCACTTTTACCTTTGCTCACCACAGTTTCTTGCATCAATTCTGGCTCAGGCACAATGAATCCTTCCTTATCTTGAGTACTAATTGCGTTGAAGTGTTCCCTTGGATTAGGTTCAGTATTACTTGGTAAGCTGCCTTGTGGTTGTTCAGAAATTAGTTTGGATAGCTGGCCTATTTGTGTTTCGAGCCCTTGGATCGATGCTTGTTGATTCTTAAGTGTTGTCTCGGTATTTTGGAAATGGGTTTCTGATACCGAGATGAATTTAGAGAGTATCTCTTCAAGGTTTGGTTTCTTCTTTTGTTGATAAGGTTGCTGTTGAAAACCCTGAGGATTTTGTGGCTTTTGATTCCCTTGACCACCACAAGAGAAATTTGGGTGGTTCCTCCAACCTGCATTATAAGTATTACTGTATGGGTTATTTTGAGATCGAAAGTTATCGCTACCCATATAGTTGACTTGTTTCTCTTCGGTTATAGGATTGAAGGATTGATATTCTGTATGCACACCTCCTCCACTTGAGTCACACCTCATTACTGGATGTACCTGTGTAGAACCAAGTAAACCATCAATCTTTTTATTGAGAAGTTCTACGGATTTGACAAGACGATGGCGAGTCGACGTTATAAACGCCGGCTGTTTTTGTTGGCTTAGTCCTCATGACTTGCCACTGATATTTATTCAATGACATTTCTTCAATGAATTCATAAGTCTCTTCAGGTGTTTTGTTGTTGATGGTTCCTCCAGCAGCTGCATCAATCATCTATCTTGTTGAGGGATTCACACCATTGTAAAACGTTTGAACTTGCAGCCATAGAGGTAACCCTGGTGAGGGCACCTTCGCAATAGATCCTTGTATCTCTCCCATGCATCGTAAAGTGTTTCTAAGTCCATTTGCACAAAAGAAGAGATATCATTACGTAACTTATCCGTTTTAGCCGGCGAAAAATATTTTAGTAGAAATTTTTCGGTCATTTGTTCCTAAGTAGTGATAGACCCTCGTGGTAACAAATTCAACCACCGTTTAGCTTTGTTTCTCAATGAAAAAGGGAATAACCGAAGGTGAATAGCATCATCAGAAATGCCATTAATTTTGAAAGTGTCGCAAAACTCCAGAAAATTCGCCAAGTGAGTGTTAGGATCCTCATCTTGCAAACCATCAAACTGAACAAATTGCTGTATCATCTAAATTGTTTTAGGTTTCAGTTCAAAATTATTTGCAGCAATAGCAGGTCTAACTATACTTGACTCAGTTCCTGTTAAAGAAGGTTTAGCATAGTCATACATAGTACATGGAGCAGGATTTTGATTAGCCGCAATTGCAGGAGGTAGCTGATTGCCTTGGTTTTCAGCCATCTCTTTGGTTGGGGGTTGAGTATTGTCTTCTTGCTCATTCTCTGTGTATCTTAAGCTTCACCTTATTTCTCTTTGGTTTCTATGAACTGTGCAATCGATTTCTTCGTCAAAAAGTAATGGTCCCGACGAGTTTCTTCTGGTCATAAACTATGAAAACCTGCCAAGAGAAGAAAAAAGGAAGTTAATTAGTAATGATAATAAAATTAAATTAAATTAAATTGCAAGAAAAATAAATTGCTAAAGTAATAAAAAATTAGTGTTCCTAATATTTTAGTTCCTCGGCAACGGCACCAAAAACTTGATCGCGAGATTTTGTGATAGGTTTTAAATATTTATAATTACTCGTTCTTGAACTAACTATTATCGCGATGTAGGCAAGTGTACCTATCAAACAGTAGTATAGTTTTCGAAAGACGAATTGTCGAACCCAAAGGAACTAAAAGTACTCGTAATGACTGTCTTTTTATTATCTAGCCTAACAATAAAAGGGGTTTTTGTTTTAATTAACTAATTATCTAAACTAAGAACTCACAGAGAAAAGAATTAGGAAATTGCTTTTGGGAAAATTGATTGACTTGAGACAATACCTAAGGAAAATCCACCTAGACTTTACTTATTATTCTGGCTCCGAATCAGCCGATTTATTCATTCAACTTGTTCCGTAGAGATCCCTAACTTATGTTATTATCCCTATTCAAGACTAATAACATCTAATCCTTAGATTGCATAATCGAGACTTTTCTCTAATTAACACTCTAGGGTTGCATTAACTCAATCTATGGATCCCCTTATTAGGTTTCACCCTAATACAGCAAAATCTTGTCACCCTATTTCTAGGCGCGCAATCAACTCCACTTAATTATGACAAAAGTACTCTTAGACAGGGTCTATTCCTCCTCTAAATAAGAGCATGTCTTGAATCAGTATCCTGGGATATCAAAACAAGTATTAAGAACACATAATTAAGAACAAGTTTAAATATTTATCATACGATTTAGAAAATAATAACAAGATTCATCTTAGGTTTCATTCCCCTTAGGTATTTAGGGGTTTTAGTTCATAACTAAATAAGAAAACATCTCAGAAGAATAAATAATACAAAATATAAAGAAAACCTAAAACTCCTGAAGGGAAATTGAGGGGAGAAATCTTCAGTCTTGATGATGAATCCAGCTTCTGAGATGGATCAATCGGCTTACTTGGAGTAATTCCTTACCCCCTATTCTCCGTCTCCCCTTTTCTCCTCTTCTAGGGTGTATTTATAGGCTTTGGAATGCCTAGAAGCCCTCAAAAGTGGCCTTTTTCGAATTGGACTTAACTTGGGCACGGTAGGGACAAGCCTGTATGACACGCCCGTGTGCGATTACTTCAGGCCGTGTTTGAGCCTATTAGAATGGCACGGGCGTGTGCTATTTCCGTGTGAGTGGTGCTCCAATTCTGCCAAATTGACACAGCCGTGTGGTCTGCCCGTGTGAGGAGGTCTAGGCCATGTTGATTTCGTACTTTGGCCTA
This sequence comes from Gossypium arboreum, assembly GCF_025698485.1. NCBI lineage: Eukaryota > Viridiplantae > Streptophyta > Magnoliopsida > Malvales > Malvaceae > Gossypium > Gossypium arboreum. Next base: position 26,628,196 of record NC_069081.1, read on the forward strand.
TTTTCTCTGTTTCTTGCCTGTTTCTCATTCATTTCACTCTCCTATGCTCTCTTAAGTATAAAACATGAAATTAAAGCATTAGGAGCATCGAATTCACCAATTCTAATGAGAAATCATCCATAAAATGCATCAAAATAGGGTAAAAATATGTATAATTTACGGTTTATGAACTTGTTAAGTTAACACAGGCATGGCCCTATGTACACGAGCGTGGGAGAAGCGAACGAAGCAAGACACGGTCGTGCGACACAGCCGTGTGCACTCACACGCCTGAGCAACACGGGCCCAAATTCTCTCTTTTTGTGTTTGTTTACTCTTTTCTCTCTATCTCCTTTGAATATTTTGTTTATTTCATGATTTCTCTGCTCTATTTGCCTATTTCAGATGAATTTTCATAGTTAGAACAATAGAATACTTTTGCTTATTTATAAGAATTTTGTCATTTTAGTTACTCCATTATGCTCTACTTTTTCATTTTTCCTAGTTTCATGAAATTTATGCTTCCCATATACATTCATTCATATTCCTGTTCCATTATTCCAGTAATACTATAACTTGGTACATTTAGTAGTTTTGTTTACTTCATCCACTACGTAAGTCTCATGAAATCTTCATATTTAGTTTTGTGTTTCTGCGCTATTTTTCGGACGTATTGGTTGAGTTTTGATTTTTCAACATAGGTACAATGTCATCATCACGTGGTAAGAAGACTGTTGTTCCTGTCTCGAAGAAGCGAAAAGGAGCAGCGTCATCCTCGGGTCCCATCTCGGAAAACCAACACCCCTTCCTCTAGTTTCCACCAGGAAATCAGAAGGAACGTTTTCAAATATTTTAGGCCCAACCTTTAGGTGTGGGCCACTACATTGACTGGATCGCGCTTGAACAAGTTCAATTGGCTGAAGATGTCCGAGCGCTCCTGACAACCGATCTATGGGAACTCTTCCTTGCGATCATTGAGCCGACGTACCTTGAGCTTACACTTGAACTTTGCTCGACCTTCCATGTTCAAGATGTCATGACCAACTTTGATGACCCTAGAATGGTCCAATTCTGTCTCGACGGTTTAGTCCTCCAGTTAAGTGTGCTTGAGTTTAGTATCACTTTGGGCATTTATATGGAGGAGTTCATGGAAGACAACAAGCTCAACACCCTCCATCGCCACATCCACTACTCTCCTTTGAAGTGTTGGGATGATTTGGTCCCCAGCTCGACTTCCTATGATCCCAGCTGCTTTAAGGCATCGGCTCTCTCTCCCTCCTTGAAGTACCTACACACCGTCTTGGCACACACTTTGATAGGCCCGTGAGAGAGCACCGATGTCATCAACACTCACAACACCTACTTTCTATGGAGTATGGCGAATAGGCACATCTTTGACCTCACCTACTTTATTGCCCTTGCCATTCGCCACCAGACGGAGCGACATTGGAGGGGGATCATCTCCATTGGCCCCTACGTAACTCGATTGGCTCGACACTACGGGCTCCTCAACACAGCGGCTCAACCGTCCTCCCTCACTCTCATCGGCCAGATGTCTCTACAGGGCATCTCGAGCATGTTACATATGAGGATGATCGAGAAACGCCAAGGAGCCCACCCTGCTTAGTACCGCCTCGCCCAGTCCACCGAGGAGGAAGACCCCAAGAACATTACTGATGATGTCCCTCCAAGTCACAAGGACCCACCGTCTCAGCCACCACCTTCTCATCGTCGAATTTATGCAGTTGCTTCATACACTAACATCTCCGAGCGCCTTACTCGATTCGAGCGGCAGTGTTTTTGGCGCTTCAATAACATTAATGCTACTCTACAGCAGATTTGTTAGCACTTCCACATCTCATTGCCACCCCTACCTCGCGAACCATCTGGCGATGAAGATGTTTAAAAACTTTTATTTATTATTTTATGTTGTTCCTTTTATTTTCATTTAAGACTACTTTTTATTTTTCTTTCACCTTACTTTTATTAGGTTTTATAATTATTATTTTACAATTTTTAATTTTGGCTAATTTATTACGAGTTCTTATTCTTCCTTATATATTTCCTAAATGAGTTCCTGATTCTATCACAGTTATAAAGAGCTCCAAAGCTCACTATTACTCAGGAACTTGAAACTCCCCTCAGAAAGGTTCTCCACGACTACCGTGCCCTACTCGACCACGACCATAGCCAACTTGAGATATAATATTCTTTTGGCGCACCATTTGTGGAACCCAACCTCTACCACCACCGGAGTATCCTCTTTCACCCTCATCATTGCTTTGGCCGATTATTATCCATAACCCCAATTCAAGGAGTTCATTCATCATTTAGGGAGTTTCACTTCTCTCCCTATCTTATGATTATCAATTTATCTTTTTCAATATATCTATCTTTGTACATTGAGGGCAATGTACATCTTAAGTGTGAGGGGTCTTTCATATCGTCATTAGAAATCCCTGAATTGTGTCTTATTCTCATGTTATCTTCTCATGCTATGATTAGAATGAATTTTGATTAATTTATGATTTTTATTGATATGTCTTGAATTAAAACTTAGGCATTCATGCATTGATTGTTTAAACCTTAAGATATTAAAGAATCAAGCATGATAAGTTGACTTTTGAATTTAAAATTTTATAGGTCGTTTCTCCTAAGTTTAAGTATTATCTTGAGTTGAAATTCATAGGTTTAAACATCAACAAGCCATAATTTTTGTGAGATTTTGAGCCTTTAGAGCACCTACTATTTCTTTCATGCTCACTTTTATTGTTGCTTTGAGTGCGTCAGTATTGAATTGTTATTCTAGAACTTTCTTGACTATGCACGTCAAGACCACACCATTTGATTTGATATGTCAAAATGATAAAGGCACTTAGGTTTAACCCACTCATTCCAAAAAATTCTACCTTCATAATTAACCCTTAGTAAACCCCTTTGAGCCCAACAAGCCATTAATTGATTTACCCTCAATATTTACCCATAAACATTATTGTTGAAATCAGTTAATTTGATCCCTATTTTTGTCGAGATTTTATTTCACCTAATTGCTTAGCTATGCTTTGCCCTTCTATGTATTTGACTTGCTCTTAAAAAAAAAACATTTATACTTACATATTAGTAGTAATTCAGTTTTGTTGAGCCGCAGTTTCTAAATTCCATTTTCTGAAAAGAAGCTCACTTGTACTCAAATGATGTTTAATTACTTTTTCTAGTTAGGCAATATTCCAATTCAATCTCGATTCTAACCTTTTCTTTCAGCTTGTGACCACACCCCTAACCAAAGCCACTTTACAAACCTTTAAAGAACTTTTGATTAATGTTCATTTCAATATATAGTGGTAGAGATTTGATTTCATGCAAGCCTATGGTAATGACTTTTCATTATTGACTATTGAGTGCTTAAGTATTTTCCTTAAACACCTCGAGTGATTTGAGTGAATATTTAGTGAGGATGCGAAACTCTGTGATATTTTGAGTCGAATGTAATTACTTAGATGAGGGGAGACACCTATGCTTTCATGATAAAATACTCAACTTGGAATGTTTTGGTACTTTGATGTTCTTTCAGCCAAATTCTCAATGTATGATTACTTATGGATTATTTTGAGATATTATTAATAGGAATTATAATTTAAGAAAAATTTATTTTGATTGTGAGTTGAGGGTTTTGCTTGAGAACAAGAAATGCTTAAGCGTGGGGGTATTTGATAAACCGTAATTTATACATATTTTTACCCCATGCCTAACAAAATTTTTTGATAGTTTCTCCTTAGATTTGATGAATTCGATGCTCCTAATCCTTCAATTTCATTTTTTATACTTAGGAGAGCATAGGAGAGTAAAAAGAGCGAGAAACGGGCCGAAAATGGAGAAAATAGACCCACATGGGAAAACAACACGACCTAGACTCACGCCCGTGTCCATTTGGCAGGATCAAAGCATGACTTACATGGGTGGATCACACGCTCGTGCCCATTTCACATCCTTGACCACGGCCTTCAGTAATCGCACATGAGCGTGTCACACGAGCGTGTCCCTGCTGAACCCAAGTTTAGTCCAATTCGAAAAAGGCCAATTTTGAGGGTTCTCAGGTATTCCAAAGCCTATTTAAACACTCTAGGAGGCACTTAGGAAAGGGGAAGCAGAGTAGGAAGCAAGGAATTACTCAAGGAAAGCCGATTGATCCATCTCAAGAGCCAGATTTATCATCAAGTCTGGAGATCTCCCTTCAAGTTCCTTCAGGAGTTTTGGGTTTCCTTATGTTTTGTTATCTTTATGCTTTTGAGATGTTTTCTTTTATAAGTATGAACTAAACCCCTAAATACCTAAGGGGAATGAAACCTAAGACAAATCTTGTTATTATTATCTAAATTGTATGATAAATATTTGACTTGTTCTTAATTATGTGTTCTTAATTCTTGTTTTGATATTCCAGGATATTGATTCAAGTTAAGCTCTTATTCAGAGGAGGAATAGACCCTATCTAAGAGTAAATTTGTCATAATTAAGTGGAGTTGATTGCGCACCTAGAGATAGGGTGACAAGATTTTGCCGAGTTAGGGTGAAACCTAATAAGGGAATCCATAGATCGAGTTAATGCAATTCTAGGGTGTTAATTAGAAAGAGATTTCAATTATTCAACCTAGGGTTAGACGTTATTAGTCTCGAGAGAGATAATAATATAACTTAGGGATGTCTACGGATCAAGTCAAATGAATAAATCGTCTGATCCAGAGCCAAAAACAAGTGAAGTCTAGGTAGATTTGTCCTTAGGTATTGTCTCAATCAATTGAATTTTCCCAAAAGTATTTTCCCAAGTTTTTCTTTCTGTGCATTCTTAGTTAGTAATTGTTTAGACAACCAAACCTCTTAAATTTTAGGCTAGATAATAAAAAGGAAGTAAATACTAGTACTTGTAGTTCTTTTGGGTTCGATAATCTGGTCTTGCTGAACTATACTACTGTTCGATAGGTACACTTGCCTTAATCGTGATAATAAGTTAGTCTCAAGAACGTTTCATTTCTAAATCTTTAAAACCTGTTACAAATATCACACATCACTCTGTATATTTCAAATTAGAGTAAAACTCTAATATAATAAAGATAACAGTAGGGGCCTCCGGAATAAGGTAAAAATAGTACCACCCGCGGTAATGGACTAATTATCAAATCTCATTACAAAAAGAGGAGGCTAGGTTGAATCCACATTCAAATATGAATGTTCGTCCTTAAAGTTCTAAGAAAATTTTTTTGGCCTCCCTATTTTTAAATTTGTCCTTGACATATTCCGGAGATTAAGTGTAACATCCCGAATTAGGGCCTAGTCAGAATAGTAATTTTTGGAACACAAATTTGATGTTAAAATGATTATTTTATGATAATTATGAGGTCTAGGATATGATACTAAGCATGTGTTAAAATTTCGTGAACAAATTCTTTGTGCAAGGTGTCCAATTGGAAATTAGGGACCAATTTGAATAAATTGAAAAACTTGGGTTCTAGAAGCAATTTGTATGAAATTGCTTTGGAATATTAATTAGAGGTCCTTAAAGAGTAATTTACCCAATTTTTAAGTTTTTGGACAAAAATGGGCATGCATGGAAAATTTTGGAAGTTTGGTAAGGAAGGGCATTTTGGTTATTTCGTAATAAACTAAATAATAAGGGAAAAATCAAGCTAAAATTAGCTCATTTTCTTCTCCATGCTACTGAAATTCTAAGGGTCTCCATAGCTAGGGTTTTCCAACATTTCAAGCTTGATAGTAAGTCAATCCTAACCCAATTTTTAATGTTCTTCGTATTTTTGAGATCCTTGTAACATGCTCTTTCTATTTCTGCCCATATCTCATGCTAAGGTTCATGTTTAGAAAATTAACCATGCATGAGATGTTTGTGTTTTGATGATTTATGAAGGAATATGGGAGTTTAAAGGATGGTAAACAACTTTTACTAAGTGGTTTTTTTATGGAAATGGCTTAAAGGACTAAATTGTAAAAAGTTTTGAAAATGGGTAGAAAAATATAGAATGAAGGAAAAACATGGGTTCTTATAAGTGCGAATAACATTCAGGTAGGCTTGGGTAGCCAAGGTATTACATACATTTCATTATACGAGCCTTAGGACTAAATTGCAAATATTGTGAAAGGTTAGGGGCAAAATGGTCATTTTTCTAGGGGTGAGTATTAATCCTAAAATGAAAAATGTGATGGATTAATAGTCTAATATTATTGATATAAACCCTGAGGAACCAATTCTGGAGATCAACCGTGGAAAACGAAAGGTTTTGAAATAACCGAGACACGAATCCAAAACAACTACCAGGTAAGTTCGTATAACACGAAGTAAACTCTTAATATACTTAAAAATGCATGTTCTTGAATGTACGATAATTAGATATTCATTGCATGATAATCCATAAGACATGCTAGTGCAAATGAAAAGAAGATAAATGTCCCGGTTAAAATAAAAAGGGAAATTTGATGGTTAAATTATGGCTTACATGACTTGAGAAATTCAACGGGATTAGCATGAGAAATAAAGAATGGAAACATTGAGTTGATGAGCTCATCTAAGACTAGTGTTATAATGTATTGATATGAGACTAACCTGATGATTGAGTACGTGTGATAGGGAAATTATACTATGCATGTTGGCATGAATAGGTATTATGGTGGTATGCTAAATAATCGGTAAGTTACGTTCTCGTTATCCGAACTTATTAAGCATGTTAATGCTTACCCCCTCTCTTCTCCCTTGTCTTACAAAGCTCACGGATGCGTGAAGATTGGAAGACAGTTGGAGCATTGTCAACACTATCAACCTGTTTTGCTTGGGTATATAGAAACTTTTATTTTGTTAAATGGCATGTATAGGATTCTTGGTCATTTTATTATATATGTCTTTTGGCTAGCCAATGTAAGGGCTTGAATGATATGCTTATTCATTTTGTATATGGCCATGGGATATGGCTTATATCGGTATAGGTTGTAAACCTACTAATTTTGCATGTTTATGCTCGAATGTTTCACAAATTAGTAAATGTGATATACCATGAATGGATATGTGTAATGTAACCATATCACTTGAAGATGGCTTAGGTCATAATTGGTATGATGCATGAAATGAGCTAATTTTATAATATGAATTGTAAATTGGTAACCTTAACACAAAGAGGGTAAATTCAATGTAGGGTAAGAAGAGACATGAAGCAACATGCATGACCTTGGCTAAGAAGGTTTTAAGGGTATATTTATACCATGATAGGTGCTCAAGGACTATATTAGTGTGTATGGATGTTTGAGGGTGACCAAAGGCTTGGAATATATAGCCTATAGAAGGATCACACGGGCTTGTCCCTAGGCCCCTTTGGGTGTGTTGCTCAGCCATGTGTCCCCTACACCTTGAATTTTTAGGTTAGTATGCATGGTAGTAAACACACGGGCAGAGACACGGCTATGTGTCTCAACCGTGTGGAGGACACGGCCTAGCACACGGGCGTGTGCCTTGGTTGTGTGCCTCTAGATGAATGATGATGTCATAAATAGAATGTCTGGGTTTTTAAACACGGGTAATGACACGGACGTGTCTAGGCCATGTGAGGGACATGGGCATGTGCTCGGTCGTGTGAAAAACCCTGTAAGTTCAAATTGAAAAATAAAATTCCAATAATTCAACACGAGCAAGGGACACAGGTGTGTCCCAATGCACACAGGCGTGTGAGGCTTAAACCTAGAAATTCCCTAAAACTTTTTAAAGTTCTTGGTTTAGTCTCATATCGCTTTTATTGCATGCGTTGGACCTCTTAGGTCCGTAATTGGGTTAATACGATTCTATTTGATCAGTATTGAATTGAAACAAAATTTTATAGCCCATATTTTTCGGTAATGCCCCGTACCTTGTCCTGGTCTCAAGTACGGGTAAGGGGTGTTGCATTAAGGGAGTTTTGATCGAGATTCTATCCTTTTGGTGCCTTTTGGGGGTCAAGCAAGCAAAAATTTCCCAAAATCTAAAAAGAATTCTAACCAACTAACATTCACAATCAACAATCCTAAATCTCTTAACGCAAAATCTTCAGATATTTAAATATACATGCAAATATAACTCTAATACCAATTAACAATAGGAGTGCAAGAAACTATAAGCAAATTTCAAAAATATCCTAAACCAATTATGCGACCATGGTTTTTCCAAAAGTATATTAAGATAATAAAAAATCAAAACTTTGAAACCCTTAACCTCAATAGTTTTTGAAGATGAAGACAAGCATCACTCACCATGTTGTTGCATTTTGGTTCCCATAAGAAGAAGAATGCTAAAATTTTGAGAAAGAAAGAAAAAGTAAAGTGTAGATTTTTTAATGCAAGTAAAAATTTCAGGGGAAGAAAAATAGAGTTCATGCCCTAAATGGAAGAAAACAAAAAAGGAAAGGTTTTTGAGGGGGTTTGAGAATTAAAAAATGAAAGAAAATTAAAAGGCTTGAAATGACCATTAAAAGGTTTAAATGCATTAGGTCATGACTTTAAAATCGGTATTTCATGATACTCAATAGTGGTGTCGCGACATTAGAAACAGACTACTCTCAGTGTGGCGACTCTATCATGCTTTTAAACTCAGTTTGTTTATTTCGTTTGTTGAGTGTGTCACGATACTAATAGGTTAGTGTCACGACACGGAACATATTTTAAGCCCTCGACTTCATGACCGTTGTTGGTTTCGTGACTATCACCAAAATGTGTCATGACACTAACTTCATTTCACTCAAAATGAGTTTTCCTTCTCAAAATTCCCTACCACATACAATTCCTAAATGTAATGTTATAAGAATCCTACTCTTAAACATAAAAGAAACTTTAAAAATAAGCAAAAACAGAGTATCATCTCAAAACATCCAACTTATGTACAACAATAACCAAATGAAAATGGAGAGTTTAAAAAATTATTCTTGGGTGAACCATTAGGTCCCCAAAGTTGTGCATGAAAGAGGTCCTCAACACTCGAACCTGCCATTTATTTCGTGAATGAATTATGGTCTTGTAGGTTGTGAAGTGTTAGAGCATAACTAATATTTTTTTGATCTTAACTACTTTTAGCTTCAAATATGTACTTGAAACTTCACATCATTTCCAAAACCTTTGATTAAAATGATTATTAGCATGAGAGAATAACGAGCAAGTTGAATGACAAGTATAAACTGGAGAGATAGACACTTCAATCATGTTAGGACATCAATTAATACATTTAAATACTTCTACTTTACCATTTATTTTCATTTTTAATTCACCCTTTTCAACATCAATAGTGGCTAAGAATGATCTTTCCAATAAAATGGAGATCTAAAAATCTTCCTCAAACTCTAAAACAATAAAATTGATTGAAAGAATAAACTATCTCAGTTTCACTAACAGTTGCTCTAGAACACCTTTGGGGTGCACCAAAGACCTGTTGGCTAATTGTGACATTACCAAAGTGTCATGCAAGTCTCCCAAGCCTAAACATTATGGTCGAATCTCGAAAGTCACATTAAAATCATTGAAAACATTTACTTCTTGAAAACAATTAGGTTGCAGTTTTCTTTACAAAAATCTTTAAACTTAAACAAGGTTTCAATTATAAATAAATATATTTTATTTGGCAACAAATCTCATATATAATTTTTGTAGTAAGTTAACTCACACCTGATTGTAGATCCAAATAAATACACCACTCTAAGAATGCTAACACTTGGGTCTAATTGATAAGTTACTCAATCGAAATATGATATCATTCCCAACATTAGTAACTCTCTGGGTTAGTATCAATCAACCTCTTTATTGGTTGAAATGAAAGGGTAAAAGGATCACCGTGATCTTGAATTGGATAAGGATGTGAAGCTAAAAAAAGATAACTTGAAAAGTGAGTCACTAAATACAAAATTTAGGAATAAACTAAAAACTAATTGAAATAGATGATATAGGACTTTTGGTTACTAAAGAGAATGATAGAGATCCAAAAATGGTGGTGAAAAGAGAAAGAATCACCAAAACCGGTGGAAGCACAGCCGCCTCTGGCAAGAATCCAATGGGGGTGGAGGAAAGATAAGGGGTGCGAAACTTGAGTGAATGAGGAGATTATAAAAGAAAAATAGTAAAAAAAGTGAAGAGAAAAAAAATGGTATTATCTACGGCATAGCAAAGTGGTGACCACAGTGGTTCAATGGTGGTGGATGGTGGTGGTCTCAAAAAAAAATGAATCAAAAATAAAGTAAAAGATGGAGGAGAAAAACCAAATAAGAGGTGGCACAAGGTGGTTCAAAGGAGGAGAAAGAGGATTTTTGCAAAAATGAAAAAAAAAATGTGTACATAGCCTTCAAGTGTTAGACAATTACCTAGTCAACACTCTACTTTTTGGAAAGAGAATAAGACAAAGAGAGTAGAAAGGGAAATGGAAAGATGAAAGAAAAAAAAATGAATGTGGATGGTTTCATGTGCTAGGGGTGGCATACATTAGTTCAAAGGCAAGTAAGGAAACTAGGGAGAAGAAAAGAAAAGAGGGGAACACATGGAGTAAAAAAGGAAGTAAAAGATGGTAGGTTGACTAGTTAAAGTACGAAAGCAACCCTTGCCTATAAGGAAATCTTGTGGATGGTTTTGGGGGGTGTTGACCATGGTTTTATGAGCCAAAAATTAAATAAAAATCATGAGGATGTTGAAATTTGAACATGGGACATTTTGGAAATTAATTAAGCTCTTAAGCATTACACTAACTCGCTTACTTCTTAACAATCCTACAACATTTATTTTAAAAACATGGTGTGACCTTTGCTAAGGTTTGAAGCAAAATTGCACCACATAGAAAATAATGTTAGGGAAGGGATTCAAGCACAGATCATCAAGGACATCTCCACCACTACTTGATCATTAGATTTGATACTTATTTATTATCAAATGAGTAAAAAATCATATAAAAAAAGAAATGAAATTCGGGCGTGCACACTCTTGATTCATTAACCCAGTTTCTACTAACCCAGTTTTTAGATGTGACAACTCTCCCCCCTTAACAATAATTTCGTCCTCAAAATTCCTATTGTCAAGCCTATTAACTTATCCACAAAATCCATAACTCTTCTTTCTAAACTAACCTTAAAGCTTACGCTGTTCAACTCTGATTCTAGTGTAGTTCCAATAATTCACCTTAAATCTCCAATGGATTTCCTATTTACTTGCACAAATTGTCTCAAATGACTATCTATAGAAATATCACTAATGATTTCCTCATTCCCAAATTTTCAATTTCACAGATGCACTTTTAACAACAAACATTTTGGTAATACTAATTCTTAATCAGTGCAAGACATAATTAAAATGGATCGTAAAAGTATATTCATTTATACTAGATGTGTCTCGATACTCTCAAAGCCTAGTAGCATGAACAAATCTCTGATTCTATTTCTGACTCGAAGCTTGTATATAAATAGAATGACGTCATGGACAATTCATAACACAATGCTCCGCAGACCCACTTCTCAAACATGTTCTTAACTTTTTCCAACACTCACAAGAATGACACTTATTACAATACTTACAAAAAAATTTCTATAACGCCCCAAAAATCCTGAAACCCAAAAATCCCAAAATCCCGAAGTTTCTTTGTTTTTGATTTTGATAAAAATTGTGTTTTATGTTCCTAGCCATGTGATAACTATAGTAGGTCTTAATTAAGCTTTGAGTTCGAACCTAGGAATAAATGAAATTATAGTTTAATTATTAAAAGAATCAGGGTTGCAGAGTAGATGGGCTTTTAAATAAAAATAGGGGAAAAATAGCATCAAAAAGCCTTGTGGAAGAGTGGCTAACTGACGCCACCTAGAGTGCAGGGAGGTGGCGTTAGTAGCTAGCAAGGAGGTCCAAGGTTTGAATCCTAGTTTTTGGAAAGGAGGTCCAAGGGAGTGTTAAAAAGATAAAATTAAGGAAAGGATCAAGGGGTTATCAGGGAGAAAAATAAGGAGATGAGAAGGAAGAAGTGATGGAGCTAAATTGGGAAATAGGCATGGAAATTTTAGTTATAAGGGCTATAAATAGGGGCCGAATACAGGATTTTCAGGCTACTACCGAAATTCTTCTTCACCCTGTTACCAGAAACCCCTTTCTCCAAAAGCCAAAAACCCTTTTCTTTTCAAGATCCAAAAAGCCGAAAACCCTTTTATTTTTCTTTCTTTTCTTCCTGCCGATTTCTATTCTTCTCTACACAATTTTCTTTGTTTCACTTAGCCAATTTCTTCTTCTATTCTTCTTCTTTAATCTGTACCAATTAAACCTTATTCACCATACTAAGTTTGAAAAGCCGAAAAGCCAAATCTCCCAAGGGCTGAATACTTTTTGACCGAATCTAATGGAATTAGTATCAGATCCCAGATCTTAGCTCATTGTCGAATTGCCCCTTAGGTGTTACGGTTTTGGTAGTATTCCTCATCCAGCTAAGGTTGGCCAAATAGCCATAGTAAGGTAAAGGGACTTATGTTGGATACGAGTCACCTATTATTCTGGTTTTAATAGTTATGATTGGTGCAGATCTAGGAGTTGATCGTGGTTAGTGAAGGGGCTGTTATACTTATCGCGCAAGGTAAGGTTAAGGTGAGATTCTGGCTTTTGGTACAGTATTCGATAAGTATGTGAGATTAATCTTTGAGTGATATCGATTGTAGGTTGGTGACTAAGGGAAACGCGGCACGCTTGCTTACCAGGTGTGTACATACACTGCACACACACAATGAATCGGCAAAAGTCAAAAAGCCAAAATGCTGAAAAGCCGAAAACCTGAAATGCCAAAAAGCTAAAAGTTGGGCTACGGTAGTCACACAAGTGCGCGAACACTCATGGAGAGGAAACCGATAGGTTGCCTAATGGCCATGGGCGATTCTGCGGACTTGGGTTGAGAATTGGCCAAATGGGCCGAAATGGGCTAAATGGGCCTAATAGGCTATTGGGCCCATAATAGGCAAAGATTGATAAATTATGTTATGTGTTAGAAAATTTGTATGTGAGCATGAATATAATATGATTTGGGCCTAATTGGCCATATGAATGAAAATTGGGCCTAGTGGGCCATAAGAATACGAACTGGGCCAGATGGGTCATTTGAATAAGATTGGGCCTAGCGGGCCATATGCATGGATGTAGGGGTATTGGGTCTAGTAAATGATGACTACATAAAACTTAATTAATTAATTGAGACCGTGGACAAGTCAGAGGGTTAAGGTGCGGCAACGGGTATATGCATGTCTAGGATTGGATCTAGGGAGAGCTTGGTACTTAAGCGGTCTTAATGACCCACCTCCTCTTCTCTAGAATCCTACCTGGTGCATAGTATTCGTTCACCTTAGCTCGTGGGGCTTGTTCATGGGCCAAGGTACGTGAAAACTGTAATTAAGGGAAAATTACTGAAATGCCCTTAAGGGAGAAAATGACCAAAATACACCTAGGTGTTGAATGTAAGTTTTTTTGATGTGACATGCATACATATGATGTTCTGATTAGGTTGTATATGGGGTGGGAATTATGGTATGGAGGAAGTATATGAGGATCGCATGGTTTCCTGACAATCGTGGATCCACCGATGGCTTTTAAAGCCCAATATGTAAATGAAGGTAGTTCCGCAACTGGGCTACCATTGGTGTGTGGGCTGGGTGGGTCTATACTTATATCCCCACATGGTGTGACGGGGGACGGAGCTAGTGTGTAGTGGATGGATAATTTGGATGGGATTGCATTGCATTTTTGATGATTTCTCTTTAAATGCTTGTTTTTCATCGAGCGTTGTACACACTGAGTTTGCGAAAACTCACTCCCTCTTTTATTTTATTTGCAGGTGATGCTCAGTAGTCGGTTCGATGTTTGGAGGGACTCTGGATGGCCAGCTGGCAAGAAAAATTTGGATTTTTTTTCTAAGCTTATAAGTTTTATTTTATTAAGTATGTTTCAGACTAGAATGTAATAAGGTTTCTATTATGCTATCATTACTTGAATTATTTTTATTTTTATTTGTAATTACGAGACGTTGAACATGGGATTCCTAAATTGTAGTATGTTTTCTACGTTTTTGCAACTTAATTTTTAAATGAGAAAGTTTTCTTAAATCAAATGTTTTAAATAAGGCTTTCGCAACTGAAAGGTGTGTTTATTTTTAAGTTAATTAATGTTTCTCTTGTTTAAGAAAGGTTTTCAATGAAAACACGGTTTTCGCTAAAACACTTCAATGTAACACGCCGGATACGACCATAACGTCTAAGCCAGGTTTGGGGTGTTACATTTAGTGGTATCAGAGCCCAGGTTGCAAAACTCGGGCAGTGAATTGGGCCTTATTACTTGGTTTTTTTTTGTGTTTAAAAAATATTTGATTGGATCAAAATGTTTTGGAAAAAGGGAAGTCATGCTGAGCAGGACACTAACTCTCCGACGTCGAACCAAGTAAGTACTTTTACTCTTAAATTTGTTTAAATTATTATACAGTAAACAGTTAGAGGGCTACTCTAGATGATTTTGTTAGAATGGAACTAAAGCCCGCACGAACTTGAAACTGTAAAGGATTTTCAAAAACAATCTTCGCTTTAAGTACTTCCATAAAACATCGGGTTAATTATTGAAACTAACTAAGACTTCATAAAATTTCTAAACTAGATAATACGCGAATCGACAATGAGTGCTAGAAGAGGTACAAGGGGCTGTGGCTGAGGCCGCGAAAGTTTTAAGGCTGAATCGTTAGCATCGGACCATGTGCACAATGTTGGAGTAGAAGAGGCTCCGGCCTCACCTGTGGCTAGGAATGGACCATATGATCGGGCTGCGGGAGAAGATACATTTTCGCAGGCAATGCTGAGAATTTTGGAAAGGGTCACTGGGCCCAATAATGGCAGCGAAAATTGGGGGTCCATTCCAGAGCGACTTCGTTTGAACGGGGCTGAGATCTTTAAGGGCATGGCTGGCGTGGCTCCTAATGTGGTGGAATATTGGTTGGAGGCCACTCAAAGCATAATGGAGGACCTGGACTGCTCACCTAAGCAAAAGTTGAAAGGAGTAGTGTCACTGCTTAGGGAAGAAGCCTACCAGTGGTGGCTGACAGTGAAAGAGGGCACCCAACCGGAGCGGGTGACTTGGGAGTTTTTCAAAGTTGCATTCCAAGGGAAGTATGTGGGTGTAAGCTATGTGGATGCTAGAAGGAAGGAGTTCCTGAATTTGACCCAAGGGAACAAATCGGTGGCAGAGTATGAGGCGGAGTTTTTACGCCTTAGTAGGTATGCGAAAGTAATGGTGGCAACGAAGTATGAGCATTGCGTTAGGTTTGAGGATGGACTTAGATATAGCTTTAGGGTACTGATAGCTCCACAAAGGGAGCGAGTTTTCTCAGAGTTGGTGGAGAAGGCAAAGATAGCGAAGGAGGTAAAGCGTACTGAGCGCTTAAATCAAGAAAAAGAAAGGGCTAAGAGTAAAAGGGAGGCTGAGACTTCTGGTGTTGGACAGATGCCTAGGGCTAGGGCCAGAGTTAATGGGCTAGATAGAGCAGGGCCCCCTGCTGTTAATCCAGGGGTGCCACTTTGTGCTGATTATGGGAAAGGTCATGTAGGCGAGTGTTGGAAGAGGACGGGAGCTTGTCTAGCTTGTGGATCTATGGAGCATAGGATCAGGAATTTCCCTAGAATGACAGCTCAGCTGCCATTCGTGGATCGAGGTGGTGTATAGCCACAAAAGGGTGGTTAGCTACCGCCGAGAGGTCGTGATCAGGCCAGGGGTGGAAATAGTTTGGGTCGTGGAGCACTAGGCAGAGGTGTTGATCATGCTGAGGCAAGGCCGCCATCTTTGGTCTATGTAGCTCGTCGTCAAGAGGATGGAGGAGCTCCAGAGGTGAATAATGGTACGTACTTACCCATAGGGTGCCATTTACCTAAGTTGGAATTAGAGTGCGCAGTGGAAGTGTGGTGTGGTAGTCTGTGTTAATAGTTGGAAATTTTGAGGACGAAATTTCTTTGAGGGGGCAGAGTTGTAATACCCCAAAAATAAAACCAAAAATTTCGAAATCCTGAACTTTTATTATTTTCGGTTTTGATAAAAATTGTGTTTTATGTTCCTAGCCATGTGATAATTATAGTAGGTCTTAATTACGGTTTGAGTTCGAACCTAGGAATAAATGAAATTATAATTTAATTATTAAAAGAATTAGGGTTGGCAAGTAGGTAGGCTTTTAAATAAAAATAGGGGGAAAATAGCATCAAAAAGCCTTGTGGAAGAGTGGCTAAGTGACGCTACTTAGAGTGCAGAAAGGTGGCGTTAGTAGTTAGCAAGGAGGTCCAAGATTCAAATCCTAGTTTTGTGTTTTAGAAGTTTAATTTTGGCCTTCAAGAAGGATGAAAGAGGCGTGAAGATGGACTCTAAGGGGAGTGTTCAGAAGAGAAAATTAAGGAAAGGATCAAGCGGTTATTAGGGAGAAAAACAAGGAGATGAGAAGGGAGAAGTGATGGAGCCAAATTGGGAATTAGGCATGCAAATTTCAGCTATAAGGGCTATAAATATGGGCCGAATATAGGGTTGCCAGACTACTACCAAAATTCTTCTTCACCTTGTTGCCAGAAACCCCTTTCTCCAAAAGCCAAAAACCCTTTTCTTTTCAAGATCCAAAAAGTGAAAAACCCTTTTGTTTTTCTTTCTTTTCTTCCGGCCAATTTCTACTCTTCTCTACACAATTTTCTTTGCTTCACTTAGCCGATTTCTTCTTCTACTCTTCTTCTTTAATCTGTACCAATTAAACCTTATTCAACATACTAAGTTTGAAAAGCCAAAAAGCCAAATCTCCCAAGGGCTGAATACTTTTTGACCGAATCTAGTGGAATTAGTATCGGATCTCGGATCTTAGCTCATTGTCGAATTGCCCCTTAGGTGTTGCGGTTTTGATAAGTAATCCTCATCCATTGGCTAAGGTTGGCCGAATAGCTATAGTAAGGTAAAGGGACTGTGTTTGATACGAGTCACCTATTATTCTGGTTTTAATAGTTATGATTGGTGCATATCTAGGAGTTGATCGTGGTTAGTGAAGGGGCTGTTATACTTATCGCGCAAGGTAAGGTTAAGGTGAGATTCTGGCTTTTGGTAAAGTATTCGATAAGTATGTGAGATTAATCTTGGAGTGATATCGATTGTAGGTTGGTGACTAAGGGAATCGCAACACGCTTGCTTACCAGGTGTGTACATACACTACACACACACAATGAACTAGCAAAAGTTTAAAGCCAAAATGCTGAAAAGCCGAAAAGCTGAAATGCCAAAAAGCTGAAAGTTGGGCTATGGTAGTCACACAAGTGCGCGAACACTCATGGAGAGGAAACTGATAGAATTGGCCAAATGGACCGGAATGGCCTAGATGGGCTGGATGGGTTATTGGGCCCATAATAGGCAAAGATTGATAAATGATGCTATGTGTCAGAAAATTTGTATGTGAGCATGAATATAATATGATTTGGGCCTAATTGGCCATACGAATGAGAATTGGGCCTAGTGGGCCAGATAGGTCATTTGAATAAGATTGGGCCTAGTGGGCCATATGCATGGATGTAGGGGTATTGGGCCTAGTAAATGATGACTACATAAAACTTAATTAATTAATTGAGACTGTGGACAAGTCATAGGGTTAAGGTGTGGCAACGGGTATATGCATGTCTAGGATTGGATTTAGGGAGAGCTTAGTACTTAAGCGATCTTAATGACCTACCTCCTCTTCTCTAGAATCCTACCTGGTGCATAGTATTCGTCCACCTTAGCTCGCGGGGCTTGTTCATGGGCCAAGGTAAGTGAAAACTGTAATTAAGGGAAAATTACTGAAATGCCCTTAAGGGTAAAAATGACCAAAATACCCCTAGGTGTTGAATGTAAGTTTTTTAGATGTGACATGCATACATATGATGTTCTGATTAGGTTGTATATGGGGTGGGAATTATGGTACGGAGGAAGTATATGAGGATCGTATGGTTGCCTAACAATCATGGATCCACCGACGACTGAGTTTGTGAAAACTCACCCCCTCTTTTATTTTATTTTCAGGTGATGCTCAGTAGTCGGTTCGATGTTTGGAGGGACTCTGAGTGGCCAGCTAGCAAGACAAATTTGGATTTTTTTCTAAGCTTATAAGTTTTATTTTATTAAGTATGTTTCAGATTAGATTGTAATAAGGTTTCCATTATGCTATTATTACTTGAGTTATTATTATTTTTATTTGTAATTATGAGAAGTTGAACATGGGATTCTTAAATTATAGTATGTCTTCTACGTTTCCGCAACTTAATTTTTAAATGATAAAGTTTTCTTAAATCAAATGTTTTAAACAAGGCTTTCACAACTAAAAGGTGTGTTTATTTTTAAGTTAATTAAGGTTTCTCTTGTTTAAGAAGGGTTTTCAATGAAAACACAATTTTCACTAAAACAGTTCAATGTAACACGCAGGATACGGCCATAACGTCTGGGTCGGGTTTGGGGTGTTAAAATTTCTCACTAATCCATTAGAACCTCTAATATTAGCTTTTACAACATTATGTTGTGGTTTTCCTCGTTGATCCGCTTCAAAAGTCGCAAATTTGGGTCAATATAACTAGACTTCCTCTTATTTCTCTTTTCCTTTCTCTCGCATTCCAACCACGTACTCCCTTTTAATATATTTTCTTCTCAACCGTAGTCTCGAAAACCCTTTCTAAAATCCCCAACATTGCTTGAGACAGTGTATCACCCCTAGTCTTATGATTTTCATCTTCAGCAGCAGACGCATTAACAATGCCATTTGTCTTAGTGTCAGGCACAAGTTCTTGAAAAAGCTAACAAATAATCTTGAGCTCTCAACATTGCGCTCCTCAAAATCACATACCACAAGTTCACATACCTCAGGTTTTAATAATGCTTAACGATAAATTTTATTAGTTTTATCTGACAACATTTTTTAGAAACAGGTCTTTATGTTATCACCTGAATATTTTCAATCAAAGTTTCACTATCTATAAGTATATCATCCCACAACCTAAGGTTTCATAATCTAAAGTTTCAATTATAGAGAGTACTTATTTCTTATCAGCTTCGGAGTCTTAGATATTTAGAAATGTAATTTTTAAATATCAACATACTTTTCCCTTTTTTTATAAGAATACTATTTAAGATATGCATGCAGACCTGTTTAAAATCCACAATCCAAATTTTAAACTCAACTTTGATAACACTAAATGTAACACCCCAAACCTAGCCTATACATTATAGTCAAATCTCGAAAAACACATTACAATCGTTGAAAACATTTACTTGTTGAAAGTAACTAGGTTGCAGTTGTCCTTATGAAAATCTCTAAATTTAAACATCGACTAACTTTATTTTTAGAAAACACTATTAAAATATGAATATTTGAGAAGTTTATTATCATATCAAAATATCGCCTTAAATCATTTGAGTAATGGTTTTGTAATATTTTTAATAGTTTCTTTAATATGATATTGATAAAAACCTTTCGCAACGAACTTTTGAAAATTTTTAAAAAAATCACAAATTTATAAGCATGTTTAAAAGCAAGTCAAAATCATTAATAATCTAAAGGATTTCAATAATTCAAAATATTTGGGAAGTCACCAATCATGCACGCATAGTAGTTTAAAATGGTAAATAAAGAAACAACCCAATTATAAAGCCCAATGTCCCAAAGTCCAAAATAACATCCAAAAATAGTTCATAACTCATTATTAAATCATCCATCCGAGAGGCTCCTACAAATGTCAAGTCCAAGCCTTGAGCCCATGTATTACCTGAAAGGTTATAAAACTAATGGGGTGAGCTTTTAAAACCAATGTGGGTCTTATAACAAGTTAAATAACAATAAGTTATATAACAATAAACAGATACTTATCATACAACATAATCAAATTTGATGCACATGATTATGGCAATGCAATTTTGTAAAACAATTATGCAAGTTTTTATAAATCATCCTACCCATCACTGTTACACTCCATAAAGAGTTCCCTAGGACTCATCCATCCAAACACTCCAATGTGGGTGAAGCCATCAATATTCGTAGACAAGTTTCCATGTAGGTTATGGATGGAGCCACAAATATTCGTAAACAAGCTGCCATGTAGGTTGTAGACAAAGCCACCATGTAGGTTGTGGACAAAGCCACCAATTCTTCCTTCTTACAGTATCAACCCCATGCAAGTGATATGGCTATAATGAACATATATAAACATTTTGTTCATTTCAATATATCACTTATCACATTGGGCATGTTGAAACATGCAAATCAAATAATATCATGTAAGGCATGTTAAACATGAGACACAAATCTCAATTTCAATATTAGTGGCATGATTTATATATTATGCCTATTAAACAGAATTTTGTTTCAATTTAAAACCGATCAAACAGAATCGTATTGACCCAATTACGGACCTACAAGGTCTAACACATACAATACAAGCGATCTGGGACTAAACTGAGAACTTTAGAAAACATTAACGAATTTCTAGGTTTAAGCCACACACGTCCGTGTGGAGGTAATACACACGCCCGTGTGCATTGGGACACACCTGTGTCCCTTACCCGTGTTGAATTATTGGAATTTATTTTTCAATTCGAACCTATAGGGGTTTCAAATCAGCCGAGCACATGCCCGTGTCCTTGGCCCGTGCCTCACACGGACCAAACACGCCCGTGTCATAGCCCGTGTTCAAAAACTCGAGCATTCTGTTTATGACGTCATCATTCATCTAGGGGCACATGGCCAAGGCACATGCCCGTGTGCTAGGCCATGTCCTCTACACGGTTGAGACACACGGTCGTTTCTCTGCCCGTGTGTTTACTGCCATGCATTCTGACCTAAAAATTCGAGGTGCAGGGGACACATGGTTGAGCAACACACCCAACGGGTAGGTCGTGTGTGACACACGGTCTAGACACATGCCCGTGTGTCTACCCATGTGGGCCCTTCTATAAGCTATATTCCAAGCCTTTGGTCACCCCCAAACATCCATACACACTAATATAATCCTTGAGCACCTATCATGGTATAAATATACCCTTAAAACCTTCTTAGCCAAGGTCGTGCATGTTGCTTCATGTCTCTTCTTATCCTACATTGAATTTACCCTCTTTGTGTTAGGGTTACCAATTTACAATTCATATTATAAACTTAGCTTATTTTATGCGTCATACCAATTATTACCTAAGCCATCTTCAAGTGATATGGTCACATTACACATATCCATTCATGGTATATCACATTTACCAACTCATGAAACATTCGAGCATAAACATTCAAAATTAGCAGGTTTACAACCTATACCAATATGAGCCGTATCCCATGGCCATATACAAAATGAATAAGTATATAATTCAAGCCCTTACATTGGCTAGCCAAAAGACACATATAATAAAATGACCAAGAATCCTATACATGCCATTATAAAAAAATAAAAGTTTCTATATACCCAAGCAAAACAAGTTGATAGTGTTGACAATGCTCCAACCGTCTTCCTATACTTCACGAGTCTACGAGCTCGGTAAGACAAGGTAGAAGTTAGGGGGTAAGCATTAACATGCTTAGTAAGTCCGGATAACGGGAAAGTAAACTTACCGGTTATTTAGCATACCACCATAAAACATATTCATGCCAACATTCATAATATAATTTCCCTATCACATGTACTCAATCATCAGGATAGTCTCATATCAATACATTATAACATTAGTCTTAGATGAGCTCATCAACTCAACGTTTCCATTCTTTATTTCTCATGTCATTCCTATTGAATTTCTCAGAAATCTCGATGGATAGCCCAATTATCGTGAAGTCATACATGTGATCATCTCAAGTACGCACTCCCGCGAACCTTACATTTTACAGCGGGATTACCAGTCCAGGCTAAATCCCCCATAGTATCAACTCATAGAACATTGTTGGGATTACCAGTCCAGGCTACATCTCTTTCAACAACAATTGCTCTCGTAAACTTGGATCTGAATTGCCAGTCTAGGCTAAATTCAGTCCTCTATAAGATTACCCGTCTGAGCTAAATCCTTATTGCAGCCATATTCTTCGGGAGGCTTGATCACTCAAGGAACACCCGTCTGGGCTAGATTCTTTCTATATTAAGATAAGTGGATTACCCGTCCGGGCAGAATCCTTCTCTGCAACACATGCAGGATCTCAAGTCATGTAAGCCATAATTTAACAATTGGATTTCCCTTTTTATTTCAACCGGAACATTTATCATCTTTTCATTTACACTAGCATGTTTATGGATTATCATGCAATGAATATCTAATTATCATACATTCAAGAACATGCATTTTTAAGTATATTAAAAGTTTACTTCGGGTTATACGAACTTACCTAGTAGTCGTTTCAGATTCGTGTCTCGGTTATTTCGAAACCTTTCATTTTCCATGGTCGGCCTCCGAAATTGGTTCCTCGGGGTCTATATCAATAATATTAGACTATTAATACATCACATTTTTCATTTTAGGATTAAAACTCACCCCCAGGCAAAATGACCGTTTTGCCTCTAACCTTTCACAATATTTACAATTTAGTCTTAAAGCTCGTATAATGAAATGCATGTAATTCCTTGGCTACCCAAGCCTAGCCGAACGTTATTCACACTTATAGCAGCCCATGTTTTTCCTTCATTCTATATTTTTCTACCCATTTTCACAACTTTTACAATTTAGTCCTTTAAGTCATTTCCATGAAAAACCACTTAGTAAAAATTGTTTACCATCCTTTAAACTCTCATATTCCTTAATAAATCATCAAAACACAAACATCTCATGCATGGGTAATTTTCTAAACATGAACCCTAGCATGAGATATGGGTAGAAATAAAAAGAGCATCTTACAAGGATCTCAAAAATACGAAGAACATTAAAAACGAGGTTGGGATTGACTTAATATCAAGCTTTAAATGTAACACTTAAACCCGGCTTGGACATTATGGTCAAATCTGGTGATGTCACATTGAAGTGTTTTTCACAAAGTACAATATTGTAAAAACCCATTCTCAACTTATCCTATTTGTGTGTTCTTATAGAGGTTCGTTTAGTTTAAAACTCAAGTCATTTAGCAAAATGCTAATCATATTAAAAACTGTTATTACTTTTTAAAACATTGTTTGTTGCGGAAGCTTTTAAAATATGTCACATAAACGCGGTGTTTTGGGACAAATATTTATCTTTTTGTAAACACACGTCCTTTCCTACTACTACCAGTTATAAGCCCAATAAAAAAACTCAAATTTAAGTTAAAATCCATAGAGGCCTTATTACATAAACAAATACCCAAATCCAATTACTTATAAATCAAAAATCAAATAAGAAAGAAAGGGCAGTTGTGTGGCCACCATCGAGTCCCTCGCAACACCGATCTGCCTAAGGCTGGGGATTACCGGTACAGTTAAACAAACAGGTGAGTTTACAAAAACTCATTGTGTAATCCCATATAAGCAAACAGTCAGAAAACAAGCACAGTCTAAGCCTAAGCCTTTTTTAGTAATAGTGACAATATCAGTTGGGCTTTAGCCCACTCAATACAGAAACAGTCATGTGTACGGGCCTTGGCCCATTGTAGTAACAGTAAACAGTATGCAAGTCCTACCCATCCAGCCTCTACACTCCATCTTCGTCCAGTCCTACACTCCATGTAGGGATAAAATCAACCCACCCATCCTTACACTCCATATAGCACCGATTGCGGCACTAAATAGTATTTGCAGCAAAGCTGCTAGTATAATAAGGTTAGAGCCATCAGGGATTTGCAGCAGAGTTGCTAGTACAATACACTTCCTACAATCATATAAAAACCCATCCCCATGCAATGTATCATGCAACATGTCATAATATTATACATGTATTCAATACAGTGACAATATCATGCTAAAATATAAACATACATCACACAGGGGTAAAATAGTCTTTTACCCCATAAGGGCAAAACGCTCATTTTACCTCATAAGGGCAAAACAGTCATTTTACTCCATAAGTGTAAAACAATCATTTTACCTCATAAGGGCAAAACAGTAATTTTACCTTATAAGGGCAAAACAGTCATTTTATCAATTAAGGGTCCAGGCACACTTACTGACCCAACAATAGTTCCATAGTCGTTTCGAGTAACCCTTGCAACCTTAACAGTCAAACAATGAAAATAGCCCACGACCCATATTGCGGGCCCATGAAGCCCAGAAATGACCTTGGTCGTCTGGATTACACACCTGGCCCAACGTTCTCCACACGTCCGTGTGGTTTGCCCTTGTGGGGCCCACACGGCCCATTTTGACCCACCATGGCCCAAAACAGCCTCAGGCCACGAAATCGCTCATGGCCGGCCCTAGCAATCTTACACCCACCTTTAGGCGTTCATTTTACCATACAAGTGAACGCACGCTCGTATTGTGTCGACGGTCACTTATTTCGTCTTTTGCCGATCTATGATTAGGGGCAGTGTTTACACACCTTATTTGCAGAGAACGCAACCACGAATACCCTAACACCTAGAATGCACGATAATGATTCCCTTACTGCTTCAGCACCGCTCAAATCACTACAGTCTATTATCAATTACCTAAACACAATTCAGGCCTCTATTAGAAACAGATCATTAAACATAAAGAAAGTGTCCCCTCTAACCATCCTAGCCAAAACGCAAAACGAGGACACCATAAGCCAACATCCTAAAACATTACCCTCACTGGACCAACAAGTTTCGCACAACACGCACGACAATTAGAGATCACCAGTCCGTTGAAGAGAACATATCACCAACAAAAGAAATAACAGTCATTTTTACAACTGAGTGATTACAATCGAACTTAAACAGCTGAAGAAGTCAACACGAAACAACATCAACCTACAATGGTACTTACGAACCCGTGATATCATATTAATAAAAACAATCCATAATGAATTCACATCAAGGTTAACCCAAAAGTGACTAACCTCCCACCTTCAAAATACGGACTGAATCTTGCACCAAATAAACCTCCTATTGATGCCCACGAGTGTTTGAAAATTTCTCCCTAATGTCATGTGCGAGACACATCAAAGGGAAGTCATCAAAGAAACGAACTACTTATAAAGACTTACCAAAACTTGGAGATCAGAATTGGAAAGACTTGCTTTCGGAAAAACTTAGGCAATGGAACAAAAAGAAGAAAAGAACAAAGACAGAAAAAGAGAACAAGAAGAAAGAACTCAATACAACTTTGGCAAAAGAAGGAAGCAAAATGATGAACAGCAGAGTAGAAGGCAGAAGAACTATCGTCAATTATTTTCCTGGAAGTAAGATGAGCCGAATTTCTTTGAAGAGAGATAAGAAAAAGGAAAATTAAAAATAAAATCCCTCTAAATCTTCCTAAAAATCGGCAACTTCATCCCCCACTCTTCTCAACCACTCCAAAAGCCCACTAGTATTAGAATTTCACTAACACACAACCACTTACACGACTACAAACAAAAATAAATCCTTCCTTCGCGTAGAGACTCGAACTCTTGACCTTTTGCAACAACAACACTCCACTTAACCACTAGACCAGTAGGCCCGATCTAACATATCTTTATCCATATTTATTTATAAGCCTACTGGCTAAAGGCAAGGGTTTACTACTTAAAAACAAAACTTTTTGCACATGCCCAGGCTTGAACCTAGGACTTCTCAGACACTTCTCAGAACATTTAGCCACCGAAACAAATACACATTTGTGATACGAGCACGCCCCACAAACTTCATCGAACAAGTCTGTCAAGCTGAGCATTGACATGTTGGCAAGCTGATCCCAACTCTTTCCGGCTCCACGAGCTCCGTCCAGCTCAAATCCAGCTTATTCGAGCTCAATCCATCTTGCCTAAGCTAAACCGAGCTTACTCCTAGCTCATTTTCAATTCACGAGCTAAACCTTAGCTCAACTTCAGCTTAAGAGTATAATCTCAGCTCAACTTTAGCTTAAGGGCTAAAGCTTAGCTCATTTTAGCTCAAACCCGGTTTTAGACTTTAATGCATTAAATAAAATTTGAACATAATTATTTAAGCATCAAATTTGACTTATATTAATATTTGTTTTAATATGTCATAGTTATTACATATTTTAATTATGTTCACATTGTAGCCGATTTAATGCATGACATTAATGTGTTCACATGATGTCTCATAATTTGATATTATTATTTTTTTTTTGTAGATAATGATCAAGGACGACACAATGTATGGATGAAGAAACATCTCTTTTGGGCATTTCACACTCATGAATGAAGAATTATTAAATGCTGGTGCATGTACGGCTAGATGCAAGGTTTCTACAAATTCATGCATGTGTCGAATGCATGTATGGACATTAAAGGCTAGTCCATGAATGGATCAAATGCATGGGATGATAGAATGCATGAATGGCTTAAGTGCATGTATGGTGGTTGTCTCCTAACTTTCCAAGGCACTTATTCGGCCAAGAAGTAGCTACTAACTAATTCTATGTTGACCATAGAGCTTCTTGAACATGTTCACACTTTGAATTGACCTATAAGCTACTACACTTGCATGGATGGGTTCAAGAACGTCCAAAGGAAGGAATTAACTCAATAATTCAACACATTGATTGAATTAAGTGCATGCACAAATGGGAGAATGAATTTACTAGGTTCATGCTGCCATTTATGAACCTACATGCCATTAAAGTGTTTAATTATGAAGATACATGTTCCATACAAGTGCATGAACGTCCCAAGGAGATGAATGCAACCTTTGGTGCACATACAAGTCACTTGAAGCCTTTTTTTATGACTAAGCATTCATGCACAAACTTAGGGGGAAGAAAGTGTCCATTCAACTAGTGCATGAATCTACTAAATTTATGAACTATTTTAATACATTAGTGTGAACATTTTTATTATTGTGTGAACACCTAGATGCCGAATTTGAATGGTCATCTATGTGCCTATAAATATTTGTTTTCTTTTATTTGTAAAGAGGTTTTTTTGAACTTTGTTTTATTGTTTCTTTGTTAATGAAACTATTTGGAGAGGATCTTTCTCCCATATTTCGTTGAAGACTTGTTGGCCTATCTAGTTCTTAGTTGGTGTCAACCTTGTTCTTCTTTTGAACTTATCACTCAATCGAGTGTGGCGTTCACCCTTATACCGAGGTTCCTACTTTGCTAAGTAGCGGGTCGAGGTTTATCACTTTCATCCTCCACCTTGAAAGCCTATAAGCATTTGGGTCGATATTTTCTACTATTGGTTCGTGCTTGTTTTTAAGAACCCTTTCTTCCATATCCATCATTAAACCATTATACATAGCTTCCGTCCTATTTTCCTATCAACTTCATTCCAAAAGTGAACTGAACGATACTTTCTCGTAGACGATCAGGCAACTCAGCATACGACTTGACTCTCTCTAAGGCAATTCACATCATTTGGTATTAGAGTTACCTAAAACGAGAAGCTTAGACGTTTGAAGCGGAGCATTCCCGAGGTAGATGCAAAAATATATATATATATATATATAAAAACTACTTCATGAGATTCAAGTATTGTGTTGTAATTATCATTTTAAGTAGTTATAAAAAAATATATATAAAAAAATTCGAAAAAAATTCAAAAAAAAGGTGTTTTATGCAATTCAATTGTTGTTCGAATGTCAAAGCCCTTGATTTGATATCGTTCCCAATCCATCTTCTATTCTAACCTTATACACGCCACACTTTTTTTTACCCAATTCCCTATTCTTTCAGCCAACCCAAAACCTATACGCATCTCCCTTGTTACCCTATTAAAATCGACCCCTAAGCCTACGATAAGGCCTTGGCAAGTTCGACTACGAAGTTGTTAGAGAAAAGATTGAGAGGTAAAAGGCACGAGCGAGTGAGATCATTCGAGTGGAGGTAAAAGCCAAACGAGTGTAAACACGAGCAAGAGTGACACCTTTTCCTTCTTTTTTTTGAGCGAAATTGTAAGGTTTGTGGTGAGGTACTTAATTTTTTTATTTTGTTTTGTGATCTAACATTTTCTTTTCAGCAACAAAAATCATGTCACACAAAGAGTTCACCGAATCGGAATACCAATACTTGGTACAAGAAATGCAAAGAATGGTAATATCCAAATTCGATAAGTTGCATGAGAGATTAGATCAATTGGAACAAAGAGATCTACGAGAATGAGTTTCATCAAGGCGAAACATAGAGTCGAGAACCCCACAAAGAGATACACCCAATTATTACTTGAGAAAAAGAGTCCCATTGTGATTCCTATTCGACATCGACTTCAAGACCAAGAGATTACTATCGAGATTCTTTTTCGTCAAGGAATTTGAGAAGTCAAGAAGCCGACTATGATTTTTACTCCGTTCGAGAAGACGTCCAAAACGAAATCCGAAGAGATAGATATACCTCTTCCCGAACTTCAAAAAAATCATTCAAGGAGTGTTCTACACGAAGTTTTTCACATGCAAATAGTTCTTGGCCTTTTGAACATGATCTCTATTCTCATGACTCTTTTGTACATTCTTGTAAAGAGAAAATAAAGAAAAGAAAAGAAAAAGCAAAAGAAGAAAAAGAAAATGAAATAAAAAGAAAAGAGAGGAAAGAGGCAAGTAAGAGAGAAAATGAGCAAATCTTGAGAGAACTTGAAAAAGCCTTTGAAAAGCAAAATGAAAATGAAAAAAAAATGAGATTGAAAAAGAGAACAAAAAGAAATTTGAGAGTGAAAAAGAAGTTGAAAAAGAAATTGAAAAGGAGATTAAAGAGAAAGAAATTGAAACAAAAGAAATGAGTGGTTCAAAAGAAAAAGAATCGAGTGAGAAAACAAGTGAGCAAGTAAGGATTATTTCTACTAACCTTGTGAGTTAACTTTTCAGGTTCCTAGAAGTTTGTGCAACCAATTCCATCTATATTACCTTCCGAACGAGAGGTGTTTTAGGTTGTTCGAAAAAGTTCACGAATGACACCACCCACTTGCAATCGAAGGTAAGGAAGGTAAGGATTCTTTGTTTATCGAATCAAAGTCACTTGATTTGGCTAATTTTTGTTCACTTACTATTGTTAACGATTTTGTTTTAAAAGGTGCCATATACAGCTTTTCTTATGACGATTACTACATTGGCAAATTCGTTGAAAACATTGGATTAGTTTTCTCTAAGCAAATTTTGAATGTGTTTGATCAAATTCTGTTACTTAAAAATTTTGATGTGTTTGACCATGCAAACTTTTTGAATTCATGTGTTAAATCTTTATGTTTAAATATGCCTGCTCAATTGATTTGTGATAAATCTGCCTGTTTAAAAAGTTGCATGTTCTCTAAAAATTCTTTGTTTGGCATCCATGTTAAAAGATCTTCACATGATATGTGCAATTGTGTTCTTCATGAACAATCTTTGAGTTTTTGTGCGAAATTTCCATGTAGTGATTTGCATACCCGATTGATACTATTGAAGCATGAACCTTTGCATATTGGTATGCTCGGTTTTGTCAATTCAACATGTGTGTTTAAACTAGTGAAATATAATTCGTGTGGTGAGTTGATTATATCTTCTTCTAATATGTTGCTTGTTGGAATTCCTAATCAAGTTCGTGTGTTCAAGCCTGGTATTTGCTACATGAATTCATTTTACGGAAGCATTAAGCACTTTGCATCATTTGCATTCAAAATATGTTTGCTTGATGTTTGAACTTTTGATGAGAAGGTGAAATTCAATGATTTGGGTTTCAATTTTGATTCGTTTACTAATCACCTTGCTTGGCAATATTTGGAATTTTCGTTTCATTTCGAGAAGGGAAGACCAACCTATGTTTTTGGAATTGAATCAAATTTCCATGGTAACTTTCCTTTTCCATTTAAGTCCATAGTTTTTGTTAATACTAATCATTCTCATTTTTGTGAATTCCACCCCTCGAGGAGCAAGACATGTCATGGTGCGTCACCACCTATTCAAATTTATCGGAGTAATAGGTTTGTCTTATGTTATCTATCCAAAGAGAGAAGATTCATTTTGACCGAGAAAGGTAAACCCAATCCTCAATTGTCTTCTCTTCATATTCGTCAAGGTAAGTTATCTGAAAATTTTCAAATATCTTTGGTCAATTCGATTGAAGTTGAAAATTCCATTGATTTGTTGTTTGGAAATTATTTATACTTTGATGTGATGGATTTTTCCTTTTGGCATTGTAATGATATAATTATTATGTTGGAATTTGGAGACACCCCTCATGTTGTTCAAAAATGAAAAGAAGAGTTAGCATACCTTTGGCCATGGCATACCTTGCATGAATAGGACAAGGGACCAAATGAGTTGCTATATTCGATTAAAGAAATTAAAATGTTTTGGATGAGGAATAATGTGTTTAAGTGCTTGCCGCCATTTACAACCAATTATCCCTTGATCCAACTTAGTTTTCATGTTTACAACGATGGTCTGTAACACCCCGTACCCAAGTCCGTTACCGGAATCGGACACAAGGTGCACACAGACTTAACTATTTTCACAGTCCATTTAGAAATTTCCAGACTAGCTAGTCACTGCGTCACTGTCGCCTTAAAAATCATATCTTGAGTTTCAAAGCTCAAAAATTTGTTTCGTAATTTTTCTCTGAAACTAGACTCATATGTCCATCTAAATATTTTTTCTAGAATTTTTGGTCAAGCCAATTAGTACAGTTTATTAGTTAAAGTCTCCCCTATCCCAGGGTTCGACTACACTGACCTTCGTGCGTTACGAATTGAATATCTCCTTGTACAGGGCTTTAATACTGATGCCGTTTGTTTCTATACAAACTAGACTCAGAGAGGAATCTATAAATATATGGCATGACTCCTAATTACCTCTGGTTAATTTAAAATGAATTTCCAAAGTCGGAACAGGGGATCCAGAAATCGTTCTGGCCCTGTTTCACGAGAACTTTAATATCTCTTAACATATAACTCATATGACCGTTTCGTTTCTTCCACATGAAAGTAGATTCATCAAAGTTCATTTACATAATTTATTCACTATTTAATACCATTCCTACTATTTGTAGTGATTTTCACATCCACATCACTGCTGCTGTCAAGATCGCCTTTAAGGTAGGCTTTACCTATTTCATGATTTCCATGATTCAATTGGCCCCTTTTGCATACATAGCACAAAGTGTGATCATGATTAACCATCCCAATGGCTAATCGTTTCAAAACAATTCCATACCTCATAATGATCAACAAACAAACGATTATGGTACTAGGCTAAAAACGTATATAAGCCATTTTCGCATGGCCATCCAAGTTTACACAAAACCGAAAGGTACATGACCTTCAACAAAAGGGTAGTCCTATACATGCCATTTCAAAGTTCAACCAAAATTCTACCAAAATGGGGGCTTTGATAGTGTGGATGACTTCAACTTCGATGATCCCGAATCCGATAGCTAACGAGCAAAATCTATAAAACAGAGAAACAGAGAAGATGGAGTAAGCAATTTATGCTTAGTAAGTTTGAGCAAGAGATTCCAGCACAACAAAAGCATAGCATTCATAAAGCTAACGGATAATTTCATATGCACAAATTCTCAATATCATACTCATTTCACATTCCAACCCCTATGTTCATACATAAGGGATCATCTTAGCCAAATACCGAAAACCCATTACTCGATCGGCGAATATTATTCAAGGAATCAACTAATTCAAGCACATACGAACATACCTCATTGCTGGAATTTTTCAAGCGTATTAACTGAAAATTTTATAGCAAGATCGCTCATTCTCGAATCACGTACCTTCGGAATTTAACCGGATATAACGACTCGCTCAAATGCCTTCGGGACGAAGCCCGGTTATAGTGACTCGCACGAATGCCTTCGGGACTTAACCCGGGTTTAATAACTTGCACAAATGCCTTCGGGCTTAGCCCGGATTTATTAACTCGCACGAATGCCTTCGGATCCTAGTCCGGATATAGTCACTTAGCACAAAGCCTTGGGACTTAGCCCGGACATCATTCAATAACCGAGCACAATTATCAATAAATTATGACACATTCAGTATTTCATTTTCATTAGCAAAACTCAAACACAAGGCACTATTCACACTTGAAGTTTCGCTCAATAGCCACACACAAAGAGCATGATTTTAATTTGCTTTAAACATGATCTAATCAATTCGAATTTAAGCTCTATTACTCAAGTACTTACCTTGGATGTTGTCGAGCGATTTCGAATGACTACTCGACTACTTTTTCCTTCCCTTTATCGGATTTAGCTCCCTTTGCTCTTGAGCTTAATTTGACAAATAAATTGATTTAATCATTTGAGCATCGAAATACGAATTCAAGGTACTTAGCCAATATATATACTCATTAGGCATCAAAGTCGCATATGTACGAATCATGAATCGAACTCAACACATTAGTTAATATTCCTCTTAGCCGAATTTTCTAAGCCAAGAATAGGCATCAATATGCTTGCCTCTAACCGAATGCATGCACACCAATTTCCCCTCATGTGGCCAAATATGCATGTCCATGTTGAGGCCAATTATACACTTACTACCACACAAAAACAGCATACATTTTACTAACTAATGCATTCCATATTGTAACTCAATACACATCTATCATTTCCTTCATAACCGAAACATCATCATAAGTAAGTATATACCTTGAGATAGTATATATATGTCATACCAATACATCATGCTCAAACATATATACATATATATATGCTAGAGCCGAATCTCAAGTTGATTGTAACTAAACATGAACATGATTTCGAAACACAAATCTTACTTTCCATGCAATGAGCATAAATCACACTTATGGATGTACCATGGCCGAATACATCACGACACCATAATTTTGGTCATGATTACACAAAGGACTTAGTATCTCATTCAAAAATGCTTAAAGAAAATCTAAGAGTCCTCAATCCACCATCACATGTATCATCATCAAGCTTCATATTTAACATGCAATGGCATTAACTCAAAATCCACCTTGGCCAAATACCATCCCCATGATATAACAAAGATTTGAACCATGGGCTAATAAGAACATCAAGTTAGCAACCAAAAACATGCATGAATCTCATGGCACAACATCAAACATACCTTAATCTTGATGCAAGTATAGCCAAACCCCTTCCTAATCCTCTTCCAAACCAAGCATGAAGCAAAACTCCTTCCTTATCCTTAGTATTTTCGGCCAAAAAGAGAGTGAAATGGATAAACAAAATTTTTTTGTTTTCTTTCCTACCTACACGGTAATGGGGAGGGAGAGAAGCCTTCACACACACATTTTTTTTTATTCCATACTCCTTATTTTATTCATTCCAACATAACCCACTTACCAAACATGTTTCATAACATGATTTTGCCCATAATTCCTTGTCATGGCGGCCACTAGCTATTGGGGGAAATTTGACATGCAAGTCCATTGTTTTGCATGCATGCTTTAATTAGTCATCACACATTTCCCCATCATACTTTCAAAGTTTACTACTAGGTCCTTTCTAGTGAAATTCACATTTATAGCTCTAAATCAAAACATCAAAAATGTCACACATGAGTTAACACACATTATAGGAAATAAAATAAATATTAAATTATTTTTATGCCTCGGTTTTGTGGTCCCGAAACCACATTCCGACTAGGGTCGTTTTAAGGCTGTCACAACTCTCCCCCACTTAAGAAATTTTCGTCCCCGAAAATCTTACCGGTAAATAGATTTGGGTATCGCTCTTTCATAGAGTTCTCGGGTTCCCAAGTAGCTTCTTCTATTCCGTGTTTGAGCCATAACACTTTCACTAGCGGAACCCTTTTGTTTCGCAACTCTTTTACTTCACGAGCTAGGATACTGAATCGGTTCTTCTTCATAACTCATATCGGCTTGAATTTCAACCTCGATGGACTAATTACGCGCGACGGATCGATCTATAGCGTCGAAGCATTGAAATGTGGAAGACGTTGTGAATCTTTTCGAGTTCGGGGCAAAATCAAATGATACATGAATCGGGCCAACTCATTCAGAGATTTCAGACGCCCAATGAATCTCGGCTCAACTTGCCCTTACTACCGAATCGAGTATCTTTTCCAAGGCGAAACTTTAAGAAACACTTTATCTCCCACCTGATACTCAATGTCCTTTCGTTTCAAATCCGCGTACGATTTCTGACGATCTGTGGCCGCCTTCAGACTTTCACGGATTACCTTTACCTTTTGTTCAGCATCTTTAATCAAATCCACTCCGAAAATTTTGTTTTCACCGAGCTCGGTCCAAAACAATGGTGTAGGGCATTTACGCCGTACAAAGCCTCGTAAGCGCCATCTTAATACTTGATTGAAAACTATTGTTGTAAGCGAATTCAATCAAAGGTAAATACCGTTCCCATGAACCACCGAACTCGAGAATGCAACATCTCAACATATCCTCAAGTATCTGAATTATCCGCTCGGACTGACCATCGGTTTGAGGGTGAAAGGCGGTCTTGAAATGCAACTTGGTACCCAAAGCTTCTTGCAATTTCTTCCAAAATCGCGAGGTGAACCTCGGATCTCTATCCGACACAATGTAAATAGGTACCCGTGTAATCTCACAACTGAGAAACGTACAATTCAAACTAGTTTATCCAATGAAAATCCGACGCATAGGGATAAAGTGAGCCGACTTAGTCATCTATCAACAACAACCCAAATCGCATCCTTCTTACTTGTCGACAATGGCGGTCCGGACACAAAGTCCATTGTGACTCGATCCCATTTCCATTCGGTATCGTGATCGGTGAAGTAATCCTCAAGGCACTTGATGTTCCGCTTTCACTTGTTGACATATTAAACATCTCGAAACAAAGTCAGAGATGTCTCGTTTCATACCATGCCACCAAAACTAACGTTTCAAATCGTTGTACATCTTCGTACTCCCCGGGTGAATTGCCATTCGGCTACAATGGGCTTCGTTCAGAATTATTGAAATGAGTTCTAAACCTCAAACAATCGTCATCATCAATTTGAAACTCCGATTCCTTGTTCGGAACACACTCAGCCCGTTTTGCAAGCAACTCCTCATCAACTTTCTGAGCTTCCCGAATTTGATGAGCCAACAATGGTTTGGCCTTTAATTCAGCTACTAACACATTGTCGGGTAGAATAGACAGGTGTACATTCATTGCTCGTAAAGCAAACAACGATTTCCGCTTAAGGCGTCCGCAACCACATTAGCCTTTCCGGTGATAATCAATGACGAGCTCATAATCTTTTAACAACTCGAGCCAACGTCTTTGTCGCAGATTTAAGTCTCTTTGAGTCATCAAATATTTGAGACTTTTGTGATCCGAGTACACATGGCACTTTTCACCAAATAAGTAATGTCGCCATATCTTTAAGGCGAATACGATGGCGACCGATTCGAGATCATTGGTCGGATAATTTTTCTCATGTGGCTTTAATTGTCTCGACGCAGAGGCCACAACTCGACCTTCTTGCATCAATACGCAACCTAACCTAAGTAGGAGGCGTCACTATAGATGACAAACTCTTTGCCGATTAAATTTGCACTAAATCTAGAGCTTAGTCAAATGAGTTTTCAATTGATCGAAACTTTTTCGACACTTTTCCGTCCATTCAAACTTGACATCTTTTCAAGCGGTTTACGTCATGGGTGTGGCTATCATTGAGAATCCTTTTACAAACCGTCGGTAATGTAAGCAAGCCCCAAAAGCTCGAACCTCGATAATATTCCTGAGGCTTCCGATTAAGTATGGCTGAAATTTTACTCGGTCGACTCGAATACCGTCGCAGATACCACATGACCCAAGAAGCTAACCTCTTAACCGAACTCGCACTTCTTGAACTTAGCGTATAACCGCTTGTCCCGTAAAACTTGCAACACTACTCTCGGTGCTCCGCATGTTCGGTCTCATCTCTTGAATAGACCAAGATGTCGTCAATGAACACAACTACGAATCGATCCAAATACGGTCTGAAGATCCGATTCATCAAATCCATAAATACCACAGGGGCATTAGTGAGCTCAAACGGCATCACTAAGAACTCGTAGTGACCATATCTCGCTCAAGGCGTTTGGGTATATCCGAATCTCGGATTCAAGAATCGATAATAACCCGATCTCAAATCTATTTTTGAGAACACCGAGGCTCCCTTCATTGATTGAACAAATCATCGATACGCTGATAGCGGATATTTGTTCTTTATTGTCACTTTATTAAGTGGCGATAGTCGATGCACAACCTCATAGTTCCGTCCTTCTTTTCACAAACAACACTGGTGCACCCCAAGGTGAAAAACTCGGGAGCAAAACCTCTATCCACCAACTCTTGCAATCGAGCTTTCAACTCCTTTAATTCCGTTGGTGCCATACGATACGGAGCTATCGAAATCGGTGTGGTCCCAAGTACAAGCTCAATACCAAACTCTATCTCCCGAACAGGTGGTAAACCCGATAATTCTTCGGGAAAAACATCCGGGTAATCACAAACCACCGGCACAGATTCGGGTTTTACTTCTAACTCCTTATCATCAAGTACATACGCAAGGTATGCTTCGCACCCCTTTCTTACATATTTCTGGGCCAACATTGATGATATTACAGCTGGTAACCCCTTTAAGTCCGTAGAATCAACTCGGATCATCTCGTTATTTGCGCACCTCAAATCAATAGTCTTGCTTTTGCAATTCACAACCGCATCATGCACGGTCAACCAATCCAACCCAAGAATAACATCAAATTCATCGAACGGCAAAAGCATCAAGTCCACCGGAAAACAGAATCTCAATTACTAGGGACATTTCTTACACACTTTGTCGACCAAAGACGTAACGACCCAAGGGATTTGACACCAATTACGAACTCGAGACTCAATAGGTAAAGTCTTACTAGATGCTAAGGTTTCGCATATATAAGAGTGAGTAGAACCGAGGTCAATTAAAGCAATCACATTAGTATCAAAGAGAGTGAAAGTACCGGTAATAACATCTGGCGAGGAAGCATCCTCACGTGCGCGTATGGCATAAGCCCTAGCAGAGCGCGAGCCTCGGATCTGGTCGTAGCATCTCTAGATCCTCTCGACCACCACTAGCATTGCCCGTATTTCCGGATGGTCTACCTCGGCGGTGGTAGCACCCGTTTCCCACTGATTTGTATTTTGTTCAGCAACCTCGGGCAATCTTTAATAAAGTGGTCGATCGATCCACACTTGTAACAGAGCGGTTACGAACCTAAAGCTTCGAATGCCATTTGCCACAATGTCGACACTAATTTGCTGTCTCGACGTTCATTCCCAACCTGGCGGCCAAAGTGCCTCGTGTACCCATTGGGGTCGATCGGGATCTCGTCTAAAAGGCCCGAGTGCCTCTAGACCGCCCACATCATCTCTAAATTTCTTCGATGCATGTTGAAGAGACTTTCCGAGGATCTTTTACGAAACTCTCCAATTCCCACATCAACTTTTTGTTTTTCTTTTCTAAGCTCTTGACTTTACAAGCTCGCTCAACAAATACTACGAACTCTCGTATTTCAAGAATGCCAACGAACATTTTTATGTCTTCATTCAGCCCATCCTCAAGCGTTTACATGATAGCCTCGGACGAAACACATTCCCGGCGTATCTACTAAGTCTAACAAATTTTCGCGTGAATCGAATCGACATAGAACCTTGCTTAAGCTCAAGAAATTCCTTCCGCTTTTGATCAACAAATCTCGATCGATATACTTTTTCCAAACTCGGTTTGGAAAAATTCCCAAGTTACTTGCTCTCGGGGCACAATGAAGTCGAGTGCTCCACCAATAGTAGGCGAATCACGTAGCAAGGAGATAGCACACTTTAGGCATTCATCGGTGTACAAGATAGCTCATCGAGTGCCGGATAGTGTTGTCCAACCAAAATTCAGCTTGCTCGGCATCATTGTTATCCGTAGCTTTGAATCCGGTAGCCCGTGTTTTCGATTCATCAGCTGGGGCTTATTCGACCTTATTTGGTCGATTCTCGGATGCATTGTAGGTCAGGGTGTGTTTGTTGGGAATGGAGGTTGTGGAACACCAGTATTAGTTCGAATGTATTGGTTGAACCAATCATTCATCACGCTATAAAAGGCTTGCCTAGCCTCATCATTCGGATTGCTAGCAACAGGTTGAGAGTCCGTCGGCACTGTCCCTTAAAGCGGAGCAGCGCCACACTCTCCACATCATCGCCTATCGCTCGGTTGGGATCGGGATCCATTACTATAAATAAACACAAACTCAAACGTCGAAATCACCACACTATCAAATAATCACATAAAATGGCATGTATAGCTAGACCCAAACGCATTACGGTTGTCCTAGAATCGACTAAACCGTAGCTCGATACCAATAAATTGTAACACCCGTGCTCGAGTCCGTTATCGAATCGGACACAAGGTGCACACAGACTTAACTATTTTCACAGTCCATTTAGAAATTTCCAGACTAGTGGTCACTGCGTCCTTTGTCGCCTTAAAAATCATATCTTGAGTTTCAAAGCTCGAAAATTTGTTTCGTAATTTTTCCTGAAACTAGACTCATATGTCCATCTACATACTTTTTCTACAATTTTGGTCAAGCCAATTAGTACAGTTTATTAGTTAAAGTCTCCCTATCCCGTGGTTCACTACACTGACCTTCATGCGTTACTGAATTGAATATCTCCTTGTACAGGGCTTTAATACTGATTCCATTTATTTCTATACAAACTAGACTCAGAGAGGAATCTATACATATATGGCATGACTCCTAATTACCTCTGGTTAATTTAAAATGAATTTCCAAAGTCGGAACAGGGATCCGAAACCGTTTCGCCCTGTTTCACGAGAACTTTAATATCTCTTAACATAGAACTCATATGACCGTTTCGTTTCTTCCACATGAAAGTAGATTCATCAAAGTTAATTTACATAATTTACCATTCCTACTATTTTTAGTGATTTTTCACATCCACATCTCTGCTGCTGTCAGCATCTGCCTTTAAGGTAGGCTTTACCTATTTCATGATTTCCATGATTCAATTGGCCCCTTTTGCATACATAGCACAAAGTGTGATCATGATTAACCATCCCAATGGCTAATCGTTTCAAAATAATTCCATACCTCATAATGATCAACAAACAAACGATTATGGTACTAGGCTAAAAATGTATATAAGCCATTTTCGCATGGCCATCCAAGTTTACACAAAACCGAAAGGTACATGACCTTCAACAAAAGGGTAGTCCTATACATGCCATTTCAAAGTTCAACCAAAATTGTACCAAAATGGGGGCTTTGATAGTGTGGATGACTTCAACTTCAATGATCCCGAATCCAATAGCTAACGAGCAAAATCTATAAAACAGAGAAACAGAGAAGACGGAGTAAGCAATTTATGCTTAGTAAGTTTGAGCAAGAGATTCCAGCACAACAAAAGCATAGCATTCATAAAGCTAACGGATAATTTCATATGCACAAATTCTCAATATCATACTCATTTCACATTCCAACCCCTATGTTCATACATAAGGGATCATCTTAGTCAAATACGGAAACCCATTACTCGATCGGCGAATATTATTCAAGGAATCAACTAATTCAAGCACATACGAACATACCTCATTGCTGGAATTTTTCAAGCGTATTAACGAAAATTTTATAGCAAGATCGCTCATTCTCGAATCACGTACCTTCGAATTTAACCGGATATAACGACTCGCTCAAATGCCTTGGATGAAGCTTGGTTATAGTGACTTCATACGAATGCCTTCGGGACTTAACCCGGGTTTAGTAACTTGCACAATGCCTTGGCTTCGCGAAATTTATTAACTCGCACGAATGCCTTGGATCCTAGTTCGGATATAGTCACTTAGCACAAAGCCTTCGGGACTTAGCCGGACATCATTCAATAACCGAGCACAATTATCAATAAATTATGACACATTCAGATTTCATTTTCATTAGCAAAACTCAAACACAAGGCACTATTCACACTTGAAGTTTCGGCTCAATAGCCACACACAAAGAGCATGATTTTAATTTGCTTTAAACATGATCTAATCAATTCAGAATTTAAGCTTTATTACTCAAGTACTTACCTTGGATGTTGTCGAGCGATTTCGACGGCTACTCGACTACTTTTTCCTTCCCTTTATCGGATTTAGCTCCCTTTGCTCTTGAGCTTAATTTGACAAATAAATTGATTTAATCATTTGAGCATCGAAGAGGAATTCAAGGTACTTAGCCAATATATATACTCATTAGGCATCAAAGTCGCATATGTACGAATCATGAATCGAACTCAACACATTAGTTAATATTCCTCTTAGCCAATTTTCTAAGCCAAGAATAGGCATCAATATGCTTGCCTCTAACCGAATGCATGCACACCAATTTCCCCTCATGTGGCGAATATGCATGTCCATGTTGAGGCCAATTATACACTTACTACCACACAAAAACAGCATACATTTTACAAACTAATGCATTTCATATTGTAACTCAATACACATCTATCATTTCCTTCATAACCAAACATCATCATAAGTAAGTATATACCTTGAGATAGTATATATATGTCATACCAATACATCATGCTCAAACATATATACAAATATATATGCTAGAGCCGAATCTCAAGTTGATTGTAACTAAACATGAACATGATTTGAAACACAAATCTTACTTTCCATGCAATGAGCATAAATCACACTTATGGATGTACCATGGCGAATACATCACGACACCATAATTTTGGTCATGATTACACAAAGAACTTAGTATCTCATTCAAAATGCTGAAAGAAAATCTAAGAGTCCTCAATCCACCATCACATGTATCATCATCAAGCTTCATATTTAACATGCAATGGCATTAACTCAAAATCCACCTTGGCCAAATACCATCCCCATGATATAACAAAGATTTGAACCATGGGCTAATAAGAACATCAAGTTAGCAACCAAAAACATGCATGAATCTCATGGCACAACATCAAACATACCTTAATCTTGATGCAAGTATAGCCAAACCCCTTCCTAATCCTCTTCCAAACCAAGCATGAAGCAAAACTCCTTCCTTATCCTTAGTATTTTCGGCCAAAAAGAGAGTGAAATGGATAAACAAAATTTTTTTGTTTTCTTTCCTACCTACACGGTAATGGGGAGGGAGAGAAGCCTTCACACACACATTTTTTTTTATTCCATACTCCTTATTTTATTCATTCCAACATAACCCACTTACCAAACATGTTTCATAACATGATTTTGCCCATAATTCCTTGTCATGGCCGGCCACTAGCTATTGGGGGGGGAAATTTGACATGCAAGTCCATTGTTTTGCATGCATGCTTTAATTAGTCATCACACATTTCCCCATCATACTTTCAAAGTTTACTACTAGGTCCTTTCTAGTGAAATTCACATTTATAGCTCTAAATCAAAACATCAAAAATGTCACACATGAGTTAACACACATTATAGGAAATAAAATAAATATTAAATTATTTTTATGCCTCGGTTTTGTGGTCCCGAAACCATATTCCGACTAGGGTCGTTTTAAGGCTGTCACATGGTCTAACGAAACTCTTTGATAAATTTACGTATGCTTGCTTTGTCTAATTGAGATTTTTGGCATATGTCGATTGAATGAATTTTTTATGAACTATCGAACACATTTGAATTTGATTCCTTTGAGTTTCTTTTTACCGGTTGTGGTAAGAATTTTTCAGGTTTGTGTGACATCTACCATCCCATTTGATCGAGGAAAACCATGCACGAGTCAAAGTTCTCCCATGGACAAACGGCTTGACTCGAGGACAAGTCGCCTAAAAGGGGGGGAATGGCTCGGTTTAGCCCCGCGAACTTCATCAAACAAGACTGTCAAGCCGAGCATTGACATGTTGGCAAGCTAATCCCAGCTTGTTTCCAGCTCCACGAGCTCCGTCCAGCTCAAATCCAGCTTATTCGAGCTTAATCCATCTTGCTTGAGCTAAACCGATCTCACTCCTAGCTCATTTTCAATTCACGAGCTAAACCTTAGCTCAACTTCAGCTTAAGAGTATAATCTCAGCTCAACTTTAGCTTAAGGGCTAAAGCTTAGCTCATTTTAGCTCAAGCCTGGTTTTAGACTTTAATGCATTAAATAAAATTTGAACATAATTATTTTGGCATCAAATTTGACTTATATTAATATTTGTTTTTAATATGTCATAGTTATTACATATTTTAATTATGTTCACATTGTAGCCGATTTAATGCATGACATTAATGTGTTCACATGATATCTCATAATTGATTTTTTTTTTTTTAGATAATGATCAAGGACGGCACAATGTATGCATGAAGAAACATCTCTTTTGGGCATTTCACACTCATGAATGAAGAAGTATTAAATGCTGGTGCATGTACGGCTAGATGCAAGGTTTCTACAAATTCATGCATGTGTCGAATGCATGTATGGACATTAAAGGCTAGTCCATGAATGGATCAAATGCATGGGATGATAGAATGCATGAATGGCTTAAATGCATGTATGGTGGTTGTCTCCTAACTTTCCAAGGCGCTTATTCGGCCAAGAAGTAGCTACTAACTAATTCTATGTTGACCATAGAGCTTCTTGAACATGTTCACACTTTGAATTGACCTATAAGCTACTACACTTGCATGGATGGGTTCAAGAACGTCCAAAGGAAGGAATTAACTCAATAATTCAACACATTGATTGAATTAAGTGCATGCACAAAGGGGAGAATGAATTTACTAGGTTCATGCTGCCATTTATGAACCTACATGCCATTAAAGTGTTTAATTATGAAGATACATGTTCCATACAAGTGCATGAACGTCCCAAGGAGATGAATGCAACCTTTGGTGCACATACAAGTCACTTGAAGCCTTCCTTTATGACTAAGCATTCATGCACACACTTAGGGGGAAGAAAGTGTCCATTCAACTAGTGCATGAATCTGCCGAATTTATGAACTATTTTAATACATTAGTGTGAACGTTTTTATTATTGTGTGAACACATAGATGCCGAATTTGAATGGTCATCTATGTGCCTATAAATATTTGTTTTCTTTCATTTGTAAAGAGGTTTTTTTAAACTTTGTTTTATTGTTTCTTTGTTAATGAAACTAGTTGGAGAGGATTTTTCTCCCATATTTCGTTGAAGACTTGTTGGCCTATCTAGTTCTTAGTTGGTGTCAACCTTGTTCTTCTTTTGAACTTATTGCTCAACCGAGTGTGCCGTTCACCCTTATACCGAGGTTCCTACTTTGCTAAGTAGCAGGTCAAGGTTTATCACTTTCATCCTCCACCTTGAAAGCCTATAAGCATTTGGGTCAATATTTTCTCATATTGGCTCGTGCTTGTTTTTAAGAACCCTTTCTTCCATATCCATCGTTAAACCATTATACATAGCTTCCGTCCTATTTTCCTATCAACTTCATTCCAAAAGTGAATTGAACGATACTTTCTCGTAGACAATCAGGCAACTCAGCATACGACTCAACTCTCTCCAAGGCGGTTCGTATCAATTTGTCTCACTTCCTTGCACAACTAAACATTTATGTGCAGTCTCCTAACTGTTCCCATGCTCAAAATCTAATACTACTAGGCCCAAATTTGGGGCGTTACATGAAATGTTGGAAAGCCCTAGCTATGGAGACCCTTAGAATTTTGGCAGCGTGGCGAATAAAATGAGCTGATTATAGCTTGATTTTTCCCTTTTATTTA
Organism: Gossypium arboreum; assembly: GCF_025698485.1. Classification (NCBI taxonomy): domain Eukaryota; kingdom Viridiplantae; phylum Streptophyta; class Magnoliopsida; order Malvales; family Malvaceae; genus Gossypium; species Gossypium arboreum. Next base: position 26,671,899 of record NC_069081.1, read on the forward strand.
GTTTATTACTAAATGACCAAAATGCCCTTCTTTACTAAACTTCCAAAATTTTCCATGCATGCCCATTTTTGTCCAAAAACTTAAAAATTGGGTAAATTACTCTTTAAGGACCTCTAATTAATATTCCAAAGCAATTTCATACAAATTGCTTCTAGAACCCACGTTTTGCAATTTATTCAAATTGGTCTCTAATTTCCAATTGGACACCTTGCACAAAGAATTTCTTCATGAAACTTTAATACATGCTTATTCTCATATCCTAGACCTCATAATGATCATAAAATAATCATTTTAACGTCAGATTTGTGGTCTCGAAACCACTATTCTGACTAGGCCTTAATTTGGGATGTTATATTTCTCCTCGTTAAGGACTTTCGTCCTTGAAAGTCTTACCAGTAAACAGGTTCAGATATTGACTTCTCATGGTTTCTTCAGGCTCCCATGTAGCCTCTTCCAGTCCGTGTCGATGCCATAAAACTTTCACCAAGGCTATATTCTTATTCCTCAACTATTTGACTTCTCGAGCCAAAATCCTTACTGATTCTTCACCATAAGTCATCCCCAGTCTAATTTCGACTTCCTAGGTGAAATCACATGGGAGGGGTCTGATCGATATCGTCACAACATGGATGCATGGAATACATCATGAATATTTTCCAATTCGGGTGGCAATGGTAAACAATAAGCTAAAGGTCCAAGTCTTTCAGTGATCTCATATGGTCCGATAAATCACGAACTCAGCTTGCCTTTTTGACCAAATCTCAATATCTTTTTCCATGGATACACTTTCAAAAGTACTTTATTTCTAATTTGAAACTCGATCTCTTTCCTTTTCAAATCAGCATACGACTTTTTCCTATCAGATGCTGCTTTCAAGCAATCCCGTATCACTTTAACCTTTTCTTCAGTTTCCTTGATTAAATCAACTCCATGAATCTGACTTTCCATGAGTTCTGTCTAATACAGTAGAGTTCGAAACTTCCTGCCATACAAGGCCTCATAGGGTGCCATTTTCAAACTCCTCTAGAAACTATTGTTGTAGGCGAATTCCACCAATTGTAAGTATTTTTCCCAACTACCTTGAAATTCAAGGACGCAACATCGTAACATGCCCTCAAGAATCTAAATCATTCGCTCAGATTAACCATCAATCTGCAGGTGAAAAGCCGTACTAAAATTCAACTTTGTACCCAAGGCTTCTTGTAGCTTCTTCTAAAATCTCGAAGTAAATCTCAGGTCCCTGACTGAGATAATCGATATCGGTACCCCATGTAATCACACAATTTCAAATACATACAAGTCGGCCAATTTGTTAAGAGAATAATCTGTCCGTACCGGTGAAGGGAGCCGACTTCGTCAGTCTATCAATCACAACCTAAACAGCATCTTTATTTTTCGATGACAACAGTAATCCAATCATGAAATCCATAGTAATCCCGTCCCACTTCCATTCGAGGACCATCACAGGCTGTAACATACCTGAAGGTACTTGGTGTTCAGCCTTGACTTGCTGGTATATCAAGCATTTCAATACGAATTCGGAGATGTCTATTTTCATGCCATTCCACCAGTACATTTTCTTCAAATCATTATACATCTTGGTACTTCCCGGATGATTAGACAAATGGCTATCATGTGCCTCTTGTAGAATTTTCTGAATAAGCTCATCATCTCTCGGTACACAGATCCTATCTCTGAACATCAAGCAACCGTCGAAACCAATCTAAAAATCTGATTCAGTGCCTGACTTGTATTGAGTTCTATTGGCTTGCAAATCACTATCATTGACCTGGGCTACACAAATTTCTTGTAGAAATGTTGGTCTGGCTCTTAACTCTGCCAAGGCCGAACCATCATCTAATAAGGCCAACTGAATGTTCAAGGCTCTCAAAACAAACAAGGATTTTCTGCTTTGTAACAGCCCGATTTAGAACCTAATCGAAACGGTGGTTTCGAGACTAGAATTTGAGATAGAAAAATATTTTAAAATTATTTTTGTGTTTATTTTGTGTCAATTTATATCTGTGAAATTTTCATGATTTAATTTTGTCGTTTAGGTATCCGATTAAATAAAAGGACTTAATCACGTAAAAGGGAAATTTGATGGTCATTTCTAAAAGAAACCTAATTGTTAATGGCTTTCTAAATTGGAGTGTTTATATTGTAAATATTCCATTAGTATATTGTTTGAATGGTAATAGGCATATGTTATAATAGTTTTATATCAATTTTAAAAGGTTAAATTTGTAAAATAGCTAATAACTTATATATGCTATAATAAAACATATAATTAAATATTAATGTTCATATTCTTGTTTCGTCCACCGAAATAAAAAATAATGAAAGAAAAGAAAAAGAAGCTAGGGTATTCGGCACTTTGGAAGCTCAATCAAAGTTCGTTTTTACTCAGTTTTTGATAATTTTTCCATTTTTGAGATCGTTGCTTCGAGTACTACAAAACCCATGCTTGAATTTTTTATATTGGTGAATATTTTGAGTTATGCCATTGTTGAGAGCTTGTGATTTTTTTTGTTTGATGATGAAATATGAAAGATAAGTTTTAGATTAACATATTTTGTATTGGAGTTTTTGATGATTTTGAGTAATTAGGACTAAATTGAAAAAATAATAATTTAAGGGACTAAAATATGAAATAACTGAATTATATGGGCTTGTATAGACATGGGTAATATCCAGCCTAGCTTGGGTATGGAGAAATTTGGTGTATTTTGTGTTTTGTTCAATAGGGACTAAATTGTAAAAATTGTAAATGTCAGGGGTAAAATGGTTATTTTCCATATATGTGTTTTTGGACTAAATTAAATGAAAATATGTTTGAATGAACTTAATTTGAATATGTTTAGATCAATAACCAAAGAAATCAAATTTGGATCGGGGGAAAACGAAAGTCGTCGACTAGTTGTCCTATTCTGTTTTATAATGTCTGAGGTAAGTTTATGAGTAAATAGACGTGTTTAATTGTAGTTAAATGCTATATATATGTTGTTATGAAAGGTATGAATTTATATTTATTATGGCAGAATATGAAAAGGCTTGACAACTACATTTCCGAATTCGTTTCGATCGAGTTACAAAGTCCGAAAGCCCCGTATGAACCTTAGGAATAGTTAGGATACATATGTTATGACATAGGATTCTGATATATGTGTGCGAGTAAGACCATGGTATCGATACATGATTCCGATATATGTGTACAAGTAAGACCCTTTCTGCGATAGTGGCATCGATTTGTGATTACATGTAAGACCATGTCTGGGATGTTCGCATTGTAAGATATATATGTGATTATCCGAGTGTCCTATCCAATTCCGAGTGGTTCATCGGGCATAGATGAGTTGAAATCAAATGTGTAAAATGAGCTAAATAGCCAGATATGAATTAGCTTGTTGTTACCTAAAATGAGGTAAGTGTATTCAGTCTTGAAACTATTATTGAAATGAGCCTTAAAATTTTGCACGAGTGATTATGTGTATTCGATTACATAGTTTATATACGTATATGGAAATATATTGTGACTCATGAGTTTGTGTGTTTGTGTGTATGTGAATTAGGTTGATAATAGTTTATTTGGCTTTGGAAATTAAATGGTAATATGATAATTTGGTGATATGAGCATTCGGTTAAGGTGACTTTTATGAATGAATATTTATATATATATATTATGAACTTTATATGTTTGGATATAAATGTGTTATAATATTATAAGTTGTCTTGGTTTAATTCGATTGATAATGTTATAGAGTTGTTTATTTGCTTATAACTTACTAAGCTTTAAAAGCTTACCCTATGTTTTTATGTGTGTTCCTATCTTATAGATTTCTTGGATTTAAGTTACAAGCTCGGGGATTATCAGCAAAGTCTATCACACTATCCGCAACTTCAGTATTTAAATAGTCAAACTTGAACTATGGCATGTATAGGCTGGAACATAGTTTTGAAATGTGGAATTTCGTTATGTATATAAAACCATGCGAAAATGGCTTGCTAATTATGCTTAGACTTGGTTTTATGTGTGCTTAATTATAATGTTTAGTGAGCTTGGTTTTGATAATTCGATTATGCTTGATTATGGGTTAAATTCGTTTTAGTTAAAATATTAAGTATTATGAATAGATGATGTTCTTGGTAGGTGTTTTGCACATTGAAATGGCATAATTATTATGCTTAAGTTTGGTTTTGGTTAAATTATAGGTTGAGCTTATTTTGATTATCATGTTGTGTGCTATGGATGAGAGGCATTTATGATATGTGTTTTGAGTATTAAAATTGATTAATGACGTTGGAAGTGGTATGAATGTATTGGCCTTAATAAGTATATATATATGGAATATTTGGATAATGTGAATGTGGTTCAATCTAAGATTAGATACTTGTGTGAACTTGATTTTTTAATAATTAAGTTTAGTTGTTAGATATGTTCGGTTATATGCTGAAATTAAAATAAGGTAGTTACTTGACTGGTAATTTGGTTCTTGACTATATTAGTATGCTTTGGTTTATCATGTGGAAAAGATATATGCAGATTCATAATCTATTGGATATATATATGTATAATGGTGTTGATCATGTATTTCAGTTTTAAAATAATAATGGATGTGTGTTATGTTTTATTACATAATGCTTTAGCAAATTAAAATATATGTCATTTATATGAGATGTATTTGCTTCACGATTATTGAGTGAAGTAAAATAATATGTTTGACTATGTGGCTTCTTGGTTAACCGAAATCAATAAATATGAATAAGAAAGTTTCGACTCCTAATGGTACATTATTTGTAAGTTTTAGTTAGTTATTTGAGTAGTGTAATTAATTGAGTTGATGATATATATATATTTATTTATTTATTATGGAATGTATCTTTTATAGGTAAGTAAATGATATGCGATTGCTTGTATAAGTATGTGCATGATTTGTATAAAAATAAATTTAATATTTCATAATGAAGTTATTAATGTATTATATGTTACGTATATGTATAAATTGTTTTGATACATTTTGGATTATATTTTATTTGAGCTGTGTTGTGAATGACATACTTAATTTAGACTTAATATTTGATTAAATTGTAAGCTTTGAGGCGATTAAAATTTTTATTTGTAATATATATGTAGTGCATGTTTATATGAACTGTAAAATGTTCAGTAATGCCTCTTAACCCTAATCTGACGACGGACACGAGCTAGGGGTGTTACATGATTAGTGCATCTACGACCAGTTCGCCTTTCTCGGGTGGGTAGCCAATGATCAATTCATAATCTTTAATCAACTCTAACCATCTCCGTTATATCAGATTCAATTCTTTTTGAGTCATAAAATATTTCAAACTCTTGTGATCGGTGAATACACGGCACGTCTCACCATACAAATGGTGTCTCCAAATCTTCAAGGCAAATATAATGGCTGCTAGCTCCAAGTCATGTGTTGGATGATTTTTCTCATGTGGCTTCAATTGCCTCGAAGCATAGGCTATCACTTTGCTTTCTTTCATCAGCATGCAACCCAGTCCATTCAAGGATGCATCACTGTAGACCACGAATTCTTTTCCCTATTCGGGCTGCACTAAAACTGGAGCTTCCGTTGCAACGTCTTTAACTTCTCAAAGCTCTGCTGACACTTTTCCGACCATTCAAACTTAACATCTTTTTGCAGCAACCTTTTCAAAAGAGTTGCAATCATAGAGAATCCCTTTACAAAGTGTCGGTAGTAACCGACTAAGCCCAAAAAGCTTCTAATCTCGGTTATTTTCTTCGACGACTTCCACTCAACAATGGCAGAAATCTTATTCGGATCAACTCGGATGCCATCACCCAACACAATGTGACCCAAGAATCCGACCTCCTGAAGCCAGAACTCGTTTTTGCTGAACTTAGCATACAATTTCTTGTCTCGCAAAGTTTGTAAAATAGTCCTCAATTGTTCAACATGCTCGGACTCATTATGGGAATAGATCAAAATATCGTCAAAAAATACCACAACAAACTTGTCTAAGTATGGTCGAAAAACATGATTCATTAAGTCCATAAACCTAGCTAGGGCATTCGTTAGACCAAAAGGCATGACTAGGAACTCGAAATGACCATACCTCGTCCTGAAAGCGGTCTTAGGTACATCTGACTCTTTAACTCATAACTGGTAGTAACCAGATCTCAGATCAATTTTTGAAAATACAGTAGCTCCTTTCAATTGATTAAACAGATCATCAATCCTCGACAATGGATACTTGTTCTTGATTATTACCTTTTTAAGTTGTCAGTAGTCTATACATAGCCTTATTGAACCATCTTTCTTCTTTACAAATAATACTGAAGCATCCCAAGGCGAAAAGCTCGGTCTTGCAAAACCTTTATCCGTCAGTTCTTGCAACTGTTCTTTTAACTCTTTCAGTTCAGTTTTTTCCATCCTATACGGAGCAATAGAAATAAGAGCTATCCCAGGCACCTACTCAATACCAAACTCTACTTCTCTAACGGGAGGTAATCCATGAAGCTCTTCCGGAAACACATCCGGATACTCGTATACTATCGGTACCGATTCCAACTTCAACTCAGATTCTTTAGTATTCAACACAAAAGCAAGGTAGGCTTCATATCCTTTTTTCATATACCTTTGAGCCATCATTGAGGCAATCATAATCGGCGGAGTATCCAACTCTCTTGAATCAATTCAGAGAATCTCACCATCTAAGCATTTCAATTTGATATACTTGCTACCACAATTTACAATCACATCATGCACAGCTAACCAATCCAGGCCAAGTATTACATCAAACTCATCGAATGGCAATAACATAAGGCTGACCGGAAAACAATGACCTTGAATCGTCAAGGGATAGTTCTTACAGACTTTATCAACTAGGACTGACTTGCCTAGAGGGTTTGACACCTTAATCACAAATTCTGTAGATTCTACAGACATGTTCATGCTAGACACCAATTTCATGCAAATGTACGAATGGGTTGACCCTGGATCAATTAAGGCAATGACATGAGTATTATAGATAGAAAATATACCCGTGATGACATTAGGAGTATAGGCTTCCTCTCGAATGCGTATTGCATAAGTTCTTACCGGGGCTCGAGCCTCTGATTTTGCAGTAGCATCCTCAGTAATAGTTTGACTGCCACTAGCACTTTCGGGATGTCTTGGGGGTCTACCTCAAGAAATAAGAGCATTCGGCTGCGGGGCTAATTCAACTTCTTTATTAGGTCACTCCGGGCAGTCTCTGAGAAAATGGTCAAGAGACCCACATCTAAAACACGCACCGCTCTTTATTCGGCACTCTTCGACGTGGAATTTGTTGTAGCTTTTACACTTCGGCTTTTGTTCATCTACACTTTCCACACTAGTTACCATAATGGAAGGAGACTTCGGGTTATGTCATTTGGAGCTTCTTACTCTACTCGAATATCCTATCGACAAAGTAGAGTGTTTTGGTTAACTTCTCAATTTCTTTGTGGGGAAGGAGTGTGCTTTGTTGCTAGACCTCTTACTCGAAACTTGAGCTTCTCTCTTAGCTTTCTTTCTTTCATTATTTAGCTCTTTGGCCTTCTTGGCCCGATCAGCTAATGCGGCAAATTCTCGTATCTCAAGGATGCCAATCAGAAATTTAATTTCCTTATTTAAGCCTTCCTTGAAGCACTTACACATTTCTATCTTTGATTGAACCCACTCCGTTGCATACTGACTTAACCTTATGAATTCCCTTTCGTACTCTGACACAATCTTATTTCCTTGTATGAGTTCCAGGAACTCCTTTTGCTTCGAGTCTAAAAATCTTTGACTGATGTATTTCTTTTTAAACTCAGCTTGGAAGAACTCTCATGTAATATCTTCCTTTGGTACCACTGAGGATATTGTCTTCAATCAGTGGTATGCAGTATCATTCAGAAGAGATACAGCACACTTTAAGCATTCCTCGGGTGTACATGACAATTCATCCAAAACTCGCATAGTATTCTCGAGCCAAAACTTAGCTCATTTAGCATCATCCTCGACCTTAGCCCTAAACTCTTCAGCCTCGTAATTTCTAAGTTTATTCACTGGGGCTTTACCAATTCTCACTGGTTCAACAACCCTTGGTACTTCATCAGGTAGGTTAGCAGTTGGAGATGGACGTGGTATTTCAGGGCGGTTTCTCAGGTATTCCCCGAACCACTCATCCATCATATCGAGAAAAGTTGCTCTCGCCTCTTCCCAGCCTTTAGACATAGGCCTTCTACTACTACTAGAAAAAGCTCATTATACAAAAGCTGGAGCATGGCTCTCGGCTCCCTCAAACTCATCTTGGGCCTGATTGGAAGACATTTGCTATATTCAAATACAATAAAAAAAATTAGAAGATGTCACATTATCAAAATTTGTATAATGGCATATATAGCTACACTCGTTACATGCTACGTTAGTCCGAGAATCAACTAAACTGTAGCTCTAATACCACTAAATGTAATACCCCTTACCCGTACCAGAGACTGGGACAAGGTACTGGGCATTACCGAAAAATATGGGCTATAAAATTTCATTTCAATTTAAAACCGATCAAACAGAATCGTATTAACCCAATTACGAACGTACGAGGTCCAACACATCTAATAAAAGCGATCTGGGACTAAACCGAGAACTTTACAAAACTTTAGGGAATTTCTAGGTTTAAGCTTCACACGCTCGTGTAGAGGTAATGCACACGCCCGTGTGCATTAGGACACGTCTGTGTCCCTTACTCGTGTTGAATTATTGGAATTTATTTTTCAATTTTTCACCTACAGAAGTTTTCACACAGCTAAGCACACGCCCATCTCCCTGGCCCAGGTCCCTCACACGGCCAAGACACGCTCGTGTCATAGCCCGTGTTCAAAAACTCAGACATTCTGTTTATGATGTCATCATTCATCTACAGGCACACGGCCAAGGCACACGCCAGTGTGCTAGGCTGTGTCCTCCACACGGTTGAGACACACGGCAGTGTCTCTGCCCGTGTGTTTACTACCATGCATACTAACCTAAAAATTCAAGGTGCAGGGGACACACAGCTGAGCAACACACCCAAGGGGTAGGCTATGTGTCACACACGGCATAGACATATGCCCATGCGTCTACCCGTGTGGACCCTTCTGTATGTTATATTCCAAGCCTTTAGTCACCCTCAAACATTCATACACACTAATATAGTCCTTGAGCACCTATCATGGTGTAAATATATCCTTAAAACCTTCTTAGCCAAGGTCATGCATGTTGCTTCATGTCTCTTCTTACCCTACATTGAATTTACCCTCTTTGTGTTAGGCTTACCAATTTAAAATTCATATTATAAACTTAGCTCATTTCATTCATCATACCAATTATGACCTAAGCCATCTTCAAGTGATACGGTCACTGTGACAGCCCAAAATTGACCCTAGTCGGGATGTGGTTTCGGGACCACAAAATCGAGGCATAAAAATAATTTAAAATTTATTTTGATGCCTATGATATGTGTTAATTTATGTGTGGCATTTTTGATGATTCGATTTAGTGTTATAAAGGTGAATTTCACTAGAAAGGACCTAGTAGTAAACTTTGAAAGTATGATGGGGAAATGTGTGATGACTAGTTAATCATGCATGCAAAAATAAGGGATTTGCATGTCAAATTTCCCCAAAAGGAAGCTTAGTGGCCGGCCATGACAAGGGTTATGAGCAAAGAAAACATGTTGAAACATGTTTTGTTAATGGATGATGAGGGAAATGATTTAATAATTAAGTTGTGGGAAGAGAAGAGAAAAAAAAAATGTGTGTGAGTGTGGCATTTCCCCCCCATTGCCGTGTATGTGAAAGCAAAACAAGAAAAAAATTTATTCATCCTTGTTCTTTCCTTCTTGGCCGAAAATACTAAGGGAGAATATAGGAGCTTTGCTTCATGTTTGGCTTGGAAGAGAACTAGAAGGAGATTTGGTCATACTTGCATCAAGATTAAGGTATGTTTGAGGTTGTGTCATGAGATTCATGCTTGTTTTGGTTGCTAACTTAATGTCATGTTAGCCATGGTTCAAATCCTTGTTATGCCATGAAAATGGTGTTTGGCCAAGGTTGATATTGTGTTAAAGCCATTGCATGCTAAATGTGAAGCTTGTTGATGATGCATGTAATGAAGGATTGACTACTCTTGAAATTTCTTTTTAGTATTCTTGAGTAGGACATTGAGTTCTTTGTTTAACCATGACCGAAGTTGAAAGGGGTATGAATGTGATGTATTCGCCATGATGCATTCATGAGCATGATTTATGCTTGTTACTTGATTGGTAAAAATTTGTGTTTTAGATGGTTGTGAACACCTTGAGAATTGACCTTGCACCTATATGTGTGTGTATGTTTGCACATAATGTTTTGGTTATGAAGTAAGTGATAAATATGTTTGTTTAAAGAAGAAAATGTTGAAGAATGGTTGTGAAATTGCAAGTACATTCGCCTAGTACTCATATGATGTGAAAATCTTGGAATTTATTGTTGATTGGTGCAAGTATGACTAAGTATAATCGGCCATATGAGTGCTTGATGCTATATTATAAGTATTGAGCTACAATATGTAAAGCATTAGCTAGTAAAATGTGTGCCATTCATGTGTGGTGTTAAACATGTAATTGGCCTCAACATCAACATGCATAATCGGCCATGAATGAGTGCCTAAGAGGTTGTGTTGTTCGCCATGAGTAAGCATGTTGAAGGCTTTGTGTGTTGAGTCGATTCATGAATTCGTACTTATGTGACTTTAATGTCTAGTGAATATATGTGGGCTAAGTGCCTTGAGTTCTTCTTTTCGATACTCAAATGATTGAATCAAATTATTTGTTAAATTAAGCTCAAGAGCAAAGGGGGACCAAATCCGATAAAGGGAAGGAAAAAGTAGTCGAATAGCCATCGAATCGTTCGACAACATCCGAGGTAAGTTTTCGAGTATCGAAACTTAGATTTTGATTCGATTGAATGAAGTAATAAGCAATCGAAATTGTGCCCTTGTATATGGCCATTGAGCCGAAATGATATTTTTGATTAAGTAAAATGTGCATAAAAGTTTGTTATGAAATTGAAACAAAGATGTGAATGAATGTGTGAATTGTGATATCGGGCTAAGCCCAAGGCAATTGTGCGACCAGATATCCGGGCTAAGCCCAAGGCAATTGTGTGAGCTATGATATCGGGCTAAGCCCAAGGCAATTGTGCGAGTTGTGATATCCGGTTAAGTCCGAAGGCATTTGTGCGGGTTACCATAACCGGGTTATGTCCCAAGGTGTTTTGAACGAGTAGCTATATCCGGATAAACTCGAAGGTATGTGATTTGAAATTTATAAGCTGCTGGAAAATTTTCAGTTAATGCACTTGTGAAATTCCCAACAACAAGGTATGTTTTGTGTGTGCTTTGCACACTATGAGTAAGTGCGTATGAATATTCGCTCCAATCATAAACGAGCTATCGGCCTTAACTAAGCCGTTGTTTGTGTATGAAAATAAGAGTTGGGATTGTGAAGTAAGCATGTCTTTGAGAAATTGTGCATATGAATTATTGTTTAGCTACTTGAATGCTATGCTTTGGTTGTGTGTAAATTATGGCTCAAACTTACTAAGCATAAATTGCTTACTCTGTTCCTTTGTTTCTCTGTTTTAGATTTTGCTCGTTAACGATCGGATTCGGGATCATTGAAGTGAAGTCATCCACACTATCAAAGCCCCTTTTTGGTACTCCTTTAGTTGAGTTCGGATATGGCATGTATAGGACTACCCTCGGTTGTCTTTAAGTACTTGTGTTGTATATGTGTACGGCCATGCGAAAATGGTTCGTAATAGTGGAGTATGGAATTAGACCATTTGTGGTTTGTAATTATATATGGTTTCATGATGTGATTATGGATTGGAATGGGAGTGTTGGTCACATGATCAGCCATTGGAATGGCTAAATATGATCATATGTGGACCCATGTATGGCAAGACCATAGTTGGCCCATGGAGACTACAAATTAGGTAAAGCCTACCTTAAAAACAGATGCTGCCAGCTGCAGTGACGTGGATGTGGAAAATCACCAAAATTTGTAGGAACGGTGTTAAATAGTGAATAAATTATTTGATCGAACCTTGACGAGTCTATTTTCATATGAAAGTAACGAAACGATCATATGAACAGTATACCGAGAGATATTAAAGTTCTCGTGAGACAGGGCCAGAACGGTTTCTGGGTCCCCTGTCGCGACTTTGAAAATTTACCATAAATTATCCAGAATGAATTAGAAGTCATGCCTTATATGGGCAGATTCCTTTTTGAGTCTAGTTTCATTAGAAGCAAACGGCATCAGTATTGAAACCCTGTACAGAGAGATATTCAAGTTGTAACGCGAAAATGTCAGTGTAGTCGACCCCTGTAACATGGGTGACTTTAACTAATAAACTGTACCAATTGGCCCGACCAAAAATTCTAGAAATAAATCCATGGATGGATATATGAGTCTAAATTCAGGGAAAAATTACGGAATCAGTTTCGAGTTGTGAAACTCGAGATATGCTTTTTAAGGCTAAAGCGATGCAGTTTTCCAGCTTGCTGGAATGTCAAATTGGTCGGTGCCATAAGTGGTTTTGGCTTGTTTACCCTCGTGTCCCACACCGCAACGGTCTCGGGTTCGGGGTGTTACAATTTTATTGGTATCAGAGCTACGATTTAGTTGATTCTAGGACTACCGTGATATGTTTGGGGTCTAGCTATACATGCCATTAAGTGATAATTGATAGTGTGGTGATTTCTGACAATTTGAGTTTGTGTTTGTTTATAGCAATGGATCCCGATCCCAACCGAGCAATAGCTGATGATGTGGAGAGTGTGGCGCTGCTCCCGCAAGAAGGGACAGCGGCGGCGGACTCTCAACCTATTGCCAGAATCCAATGATGAGGCTAAGCAAGCCTTTTATAGTGTGATGAATGATTGGTTTAACCAATACATTCGAACTAACACTACTGCTCCACAACCTCCATTTCCGACTAATGCAACCCCGCACCTACAATACCTCCCAGAATCGACCAAGTAAGGTCAAGTAAGCCCCAATGATGTAATTCAAAACATGGGGCTACTGAATTTAAAGCTACGGATAGCGACGATGCCGAGCAAGCTGAATTTTGGTTGGACAACACTATCCGGTGCTCGATGAGTTATCATGTACACCGATGAATGCTTAAAGTGTACTATCTCCTTGCTACGCGATTCCGCCTACTATTGGTGGAGTACTCGACTTGTGGTGTCTAGAGAGCAAGTAACTTGGGAGTTCTTCCAAACTGAATTCAAAGAAGTATATCACCGAGATTTATGGACCAAAAACGAAAGGAATTCCTTGATCTTAAGCAAGGTTCCATGTCTGCCATCGATCACTTAACGAAAATTTGCGAGGCTTAGCCAGACGCTGCTGAAAGTGCATTTCTTCGTAAGTCGTGATGTGTAAACGCTCAAGATGGACTGAACGATGATATAAAGTTGTATGTTGGCATTTTGGAAATCCGAGAGTTTGTGGCTCTTGTCGAGCGCGTGCAAAGCCGAGGAGCTCAAGATGGAGAAAAGAAAAGTGAAGTGGGAGCAAGGGAGTTTCAGAAGAGGTCTTGGGAAGCCCTTCCCACATCATCAAAGAAATTTAGAGATGGCTTAGGCCGGTCTAGAGACATTTCGGCTTTTCTAGACGAGACCGCGATCGACCCCCTATGGGCACGCTGAGTCACTTCGATCGCCGGTGTTGGCAATGATCGCCGAGATGTAATGGAGTGCCAATATTGTGGCAAATGGCATTCGGGAGTTGTAGATTCCGTGACCGCCTCTGTTATAAGTGCGGATCACCGATCATTTCATTAAGGATTGCCCGAGCTTATCCGGACAAAACGTAAATCAAAGTGGGAACCCGGTGCTACCACAACTCGAGGTAAGCCGCCTAGAAACACGGCAATGCTAGTGGCGGTCGAGAGGATCTAGAGATGCCACCATCGATCCGAGGCTCGTGCTCTCGCTAGGACTTATGCCATACGCACGCCGAGGAAGCCGCCTCACCGGATGTTATTACCGCATCCTCACTCTTTTCGATACTAATGTGATTGCTTTGATTGACCCCGGTTCTACTCATTCTTATATATGCGAAACCTTAGCATCCAAAGAAGACTTTGCCCATTGAGTCTCATCGAGTTTGTAATTCGGTGTCAAACCCTTGGGTCATTACGTGCTCGTCAACAAAGTGTGTAAGAAAAGTCCCTAGTATTTTGAGGTTCTTGTTTTCCACGGACTTGATGCTTTTGCCATTCGGACTAATTCGACGTTATTCTTGGTTTGGATTGGTTGACCATGCACGATGCGGTTGTAAATTGCAAAAGCAAGACTATTGATCCGAGGTGCACGAATAACGAGATAATTCGGGTTGAGTCTACGGACTTAAAGGGATTGCCACCGTAATATCGCAATGTCGGCTCGTAAATACGTAAGAAAGGGTGTGAAGCATACCTTGTAATGTTCTAGATGACAAGGAGTTAGAAAAGAAACCCGAATCTGTGCGTGGTTTGTGAATACCGGATGTTTTCCTCAAGAATTGCCGGGTTTACCATTGCTCGGAAATAGAGTTTGGCATCGAATTGGTACTGGTACCATTCCAATTTTGATAGCTCCGTATCGTATGGCACCAACGGAATTAAAGGAGTTGAAAGCTCATTGCAAGAATTGGTGGATAGAGGTTTTGCTCGCCGAGTTTTTCGCCTTTGGGTGCGCCGGTGTTGTTTGTGAAAAGAAGGATGGAACCATGAGGTCGTGCATCGACTATCGCCGCTTTAATAAAGCGACGATAAAGAACAAATATCCGCTATCACAGACGATGATTTGTTCGATCAATCAAGGAGCCTCGGAGTTTTCAAAATAGATCCGAGATCGGGCTATTATCGATATGTAATTCGAGATTCGGACGCACTCCAAGACCGCCTTTCGAAGCGAGATATGGTCACTACGAGTTCCTAGTGATGCCGCTTGGGCTTACTAATGCCCTCGCGGTATTTATGGATTTGATGAATCGGATCTTCGCACCATATCTGGATTGGTTCGTAGTTGTCTTCATTGATGACATTTTGGTCTATTCGCAAAATGAGACCGAACACGCTGAACACCTGAGGATAGTGTTGCGAATTTTACGGGATAAGCAGTTATATGCTAAGTTCAGCAAGTGTGAGTTCTGGTTGAGGGAGGTTAGCTTCTTGGGTCATGTGATATCTGCATCGGGTATTCGAGTCAACCCGAATAAAATTTCAGCCATACTTAATTGGAAGCCTCCGAGAAATATTACTGAGGTTCGAGCTTTTTGGGGCTTGCCCGGTTATTACCGACGATTTGTAAAAGGTTTCTCAACGATAGCCACGCCAATGACGAAGCTACTCCAAAAGGATGTTAAGTTCGAATGGATGGAGAAATGTCAGAAAAGTTTCGATCAACTAAAAACTTATTTGACTGAAGCCCCAATTCTAGTGCAACCCGAATCTGGCAAAGAGTTTGTCATCTATAGTGACGCCTCCCTACTTGGGTTAGGTTGCGTATTGATGCAAGAAGGTCGAGTTGTGGCCTATGCGCCGAGGCAATTAAAGCCACATGAGAAAAATTTTCACCCATGGTCTCGAATTGGTCGCCATCGATTCGCTTTAAAGATATGGCGACATTTCTTATTTGGTGAGAAGTGCCATGTGTATTCGGATCATAAAAGTCTCAAATATTTGATGACTCAAAGAGACTTAAATCTGCGATAAAGACGTTGGCTCGAGCCGTTAAAGGATTATGAGTCGGTCTTTGACTATCACCCAGAAAGGCGAATGTGGTTGCGGATGCCTTGAGTCGTAAACCATTATTAGCTTTACGAGCGATGAACGTGCACTTGTCCGCTCGATCCGACAATGTGTTAGTAGCTGAATTGAAAGCCAAACCATTATTGATACGTCAAATTCGTGAAGCTCGTAAAGTCGACGATGAGCTGGTTGCAAAACGGCCGAGTGTGTTCAACAAGGAATCGGAGTTTCAAATCGATGATGACGATTGTTTGAGGTTGAGAAATCGTCGTGTGTTCCAAAGAATTCAGAACATATTTCGATAATTCTGAAAGAAGCCCATTGTAGCCGAATGGCAATCCACCCGGGGAGTACGGAAATGTACAATGATTTGAAACGTCGGTTTTGGTGGCATGGTATGAAACGAGACATCTCCGACGTTGTTTCGAGGTGTTTAATATGTCAACAAGTGAAAGCGGAACATCAAGTGCCTTCAGGATTACTTCAGCCGATCACGATATCCGAGTGGAAATGGGATCGAGTCACAATGGACTTTGTATCCGAACTGCCATTGTCAGCGAGTAAGAAAGATGCGATTTGGGTCGTTGTAGATAGATTGACTAAGTCGGCTCACTTTGTCCCCGTACGTACGGATTTTTCAATGGACAAACTAGCCAATTGTACGCTTTCGGATTGTGAGATTACACGGGGTGCCTATTTCCATCGTGTTGGATAGAGATCCAAGATTTACCTCGTGATTTTGGAAGAAGTTCGAGAGGCTCTGGGTAACGGTTGCATTTCAGACCGCTTTTCACCCCCAAACCGATGGTCAATCCGAGCGGATGATTCGAGATACTTGAGGATATGTTAAGATGTTGCATCCTCGAGTTTAGTGGTTCATGGAACGGTATTTGCCTTTGATTGAATTCGCCACAACAATAGTTTTCAATCAAGTACTAAGATGGCACCTTACGAGGCCTTGTACGGCGTAAATGCCGTACACCATTGTGTTGGACTGAGCTCGGTGAAAGCAAAATTTTCGGTGGACTTGATTAAAGATGCTGAATGTAAAGTGATAGTGATCCGTGAAAATCAAGATAGCCTCCGATCGCCGGAAGTCGACGCGGATCGAAGCATAAAGACATCGAGCATCGTGGGAGATAAAGTGTTTCAAGGTTTCGCCTTGGAAAAAGATACTCGATTCTACCGTAAGGGCAAGTTGAGCCCGAGGTTCATTGGGCCATATGAGATATCCGAGCGAGTCGGTCCAGCTTGCATATCGTTTGATTTTGCCCCGAACTTGAAAAGATTCACGATGTCTTTCATGTTTCGATGCTTCGACGCTATAGATCTGATCCGTCGCACATAATTAGTCCATCAGAGGTTGAAATTCAATCCGATGTGAGTTATGAAGAAGAACCGATTCAGATCCTAGCTCGTGAAGTGAAGGAGTTGCGAAACAAAAGGGTTCCGTTAGTAAAAGTGTTATGGCTCAAACACGGATGGAAGAAGCTACTTGGGAACCTAAGAGCCCTATGAAAGAGCGTTACCCAAACCTATTTATGGTAAGATTTTCTGGGACGAAAATTTCTTAAGTGGGGAGAGTTGTGACACCAAAATTGACCCTAGTCGGGATGTGGTTTCGGGACCACAAAATCGAGGTATAAAAATAATTTAAAATTTATTTTGATGCCTATGATATGTGTTAATTTGTGTGTGGCATTTTGATGATTCGATTTAGTGTTATAAAGGTGAATTTCACTAGAAAGGACCTAGTAGTAAACTTTGAAAGTATGATGGGGAAATGTGTGATGACTAGTTAATCATGCATGCAAAATAAGGATTTGCATGTCAAATTTCCCCAAAAGGAAGCTTAGTGGCGGCCATGACAAGGGTTATGGGCAAAGAAAACATGTTGAAACATGTTTTGTTAATGGATGATGAGGGAAATGATTTAATAATTAAGTTGTGGGAAGAGAAGAAAAAAAAATGTGTGTGAGTGTGGCATTTCCATTGCCATGTATGTGAAAGCAAAACAAGAAAAAATTGTTCATCCTTGTTCTTTCCTTCTTGGCGAAAATACTAAGGGAGAAGATAGGACTTTTGCTTCATGCTTGGCTTGGAAGAGAACTAGAAGGAGATTTGGTCATACTTGCATCAAGATTAAGGTATGTTTGAGGTTGTGTCATGAGATTCATGCTTGTTTTGGTTGCTAACTTGATGTGCATGTTAGCCATGGTTCAAATCCTTGTTATGCCATGAAAATGGTGTTTGGCCAAGGTTGATATTGTGTTAAAGCCATTGCATGCTAAATGTGAAGCTTGTTGATGATGCATGTAATGAAGGATTGACTACTCTTGAAATTTCTTTTAGTATTCTTGAGTAGGACATTGAGTTCTTTGTTTAACCATGACCGAAGTTGAAAGGGGTATGAATGTGATGTATTCGCCATGATGCATTCATGAGCATGATTTATGCTTGTTACTTGATTGGTAAAATTTGTGTTTTAGATGGTTGTGAACACCTTGAGAATTGCCTTGCACCTATATGTGTGTATATGTTTGCACATAATGTTTTGGTTATGAAGTAAGTGATAAATATGTTTGTTTAAAGAAGAAAATGTTGAAGAATGGTTGTGAAATTGCAAGTACATTCGCCTAGTACTCATATGATGTGAAAATCTTGGAATTTATTGTTGATTGGTGCAAGTATGACTAAGTATAATCGGCCATATGAGTGCTTGATGCTATATTATAAGTATTGAGCTACAATATGTAAAGCATTAGCTAGTAAAATGTGTGCCATTCATGTGTGGTGTTAAACATGTAATTGGCCTCAACATCAACATGCATAATCGCCACGAATGAGTGCCTAAGAGGTTGTGTTGTTCGCCATGAGTAAGCATGTTGAAGGCTTTGTGTGTTGAGTCGATTCATGAATTCGCACTTATGTGACTTTAATGTCTAGTGAATATATGTGGGCTAAGTGCCTTGAGTTCTTCTTTTCGATACTCAAATGATTGAATCAAATTATTTGTTAAATTAAGCTCAAGAGCAAAGGGGACCAAATCCGATAAAGGGAAGGAAAAAGTAGTCGAATAGTCATTTAATCGTTCGACAACATCCGAGGTAAGTTTTCGAGTATCGATACTTAGATTTTGATTCGATTGAATGAAGTAATAAGCAATCAAATTGTGCCCTTGTATATGGCCATTGAGCCGAAATGATATTTTGATTAAGTAAAATGTGCATAAAAGTTTGTTATGAAATTGAAACAAAGATGTGAATGAATGTGCGACCAGATATCGGGCTAAGCCCAAGGCAATTGTGCGACCAGATATCCGGGCTAAGCCCAAGGCAACTGTGAGTTATGATATCCGGGCTAAGCCCAAGGCAATTGTGCGAAGTTGTGATATCCGGTTAAGTCCCAAGGCATTTGTGCGGGTTACCATAACCTGCTATGTCCCAAGGTGTTTTGAACGAGTAGCTATATCCGGATAAACTCCAAGGTATGTGATTTGAAATTTATAAGCTGCTAGAAAATTTTCAGTTAATGCACTTGTGAAATTCCCAGCAACAAGGTATGTTTTGTGTGTGCTTTGCACACTATGAGTAAGTGCGTATGAATATTCGCTCCAATCATAAACGAGCTATCGGCCTTAACTAAGCCGTTGTTTGTGTATGAAAATAAGAGTTGGGATTGTGAAGTAAGCATGTCTTTGAGAAATTGTGCATATGAATTATTGTTTAGCTACTTGAATGCTATGCTTTGGTTGTGTGTAAATTATGGCTCGAAACTTACTAAGCATAAATTGCTTACTCCGTTCCTTTGTTTCTCTGTTTTAGATTTTGCTCGTTAACGATCGGATTCGGGATCATTGAAGTGAAGTCATCCACACTATCAAAGCCCCTTTTTGGTAATCCTTTAGTTGAGTTCGGATATGGCATGTATAGGACTACCCTCGGTTGTCTTTAAGTACTTGTGTTGTATATGTGTACGGCCATGCGAAAATGGTTCGTAATAGTGGAGTATGGAATTAGACCATTTGTGGTTTGTAATTATATATGGTTTCATGATGTGATTATGGATTGGAATGGGAGTGTTGGTCACATGATCAGCCATTGGAATGGCTAAATATGATCATATGTGGACCCATGTATGGCAAGACCATAGTTGGCCCATGGAGACTACAAATTAGGTAAAGCCTACCTTAAAAACAGATGCTGCCAGCTGCAGTGACATGGATGTGGAAAATCACCAAAATTTGTAGGAACGGTGTTAAATAGTGAATAAATTATGTGATCGAACCTTGACGAGTCTATTTTCATATGAAAGTAACGAAACGATCATATGAACAGTATACCGAGAGATATTAAAGTTCTCGTGAGACAGGGCCAGAACGGTTTCTGGGTCCCCTGTCGCGACTTTGAAAATTTACCATAAATTATCCAGAATGAATTAGAAGTCATGCCTTATATGGGCAGATTCCTTTTTGAGTCTAGTTTCATTAGAAGCAAACGGCATCAGTATTGAAACCCTGTACAGAGAGATATTCAAGTTGTAACGCGCAAATGTCAGTGTAGTCGACCCCTGTAACATGGGTGACTTTAACTAATAAACTGTACCAATTGGCCCGACCAAAAATTCTAGAAATAAATCCATGGATGGATATATGAGTCTAAATTCAGGGAAAAATTACGGAATCAGTTTCTGAGTTGTGAAACTCGAGATATGCTTTTTAAGGCGACAGCGATGCAGTTTTCCAGCTTGCCTGGGAATGTCAAATTGGTTGGTGCCATAAGTGGTTTTGGCTTGTTAACCCCTCGTGTCCGACACCGGCAACGGTCTCGGGTTCGGGGTGTTACAGTCACATTACACATATCCATTCATAGTATATCATATTTACCAACTCATGAAACATTCGAGCATAAACATGCAAAATTAGCAGGTTTACAACCTATATCGATATGAGTCATATCCCATGGCCATATACAAAATGAATAAGCATATCATTCAGGCCCTTACATTGCCTAGCCAAAAGACACATATAATAAAATGACCAAGAATCCTATACATGCCATTATAACAAAATAAAATTTTCTATATACCTAAGCAAAACAAGTTGATAGTGTTGACAATGCTCCAACCGTCTTCCAATCTTCACGAGTCCGCGAGCTCTGTAAGACAAGGGAGAAGTGAGGGGGTAAGCATAAACATGCTTAGTAATTCCGGATAACGGAAAAGTAAACTTACCGGTTATTTATCATACCACCATAATACATATTCATGCCAACATGCATAGTATAATTTCCCTATCACATGTACTCAATCATAAGGTTTGTCTCATATCAATACACTATAACATTATTCTTGATGAGCTCATCAACTCAATGTTTTCATTCTTTTTTTCTCATGTTATTCATGTTGAATTTCTCAAGTCATGTAAGCCATAATTTAACCATTGAATTTCCCTTTTTATTTCAACCGAGACATTTATCTTCTTTTCATTTGCACTAGCATGTCTTATGGATTATCATGCAATGAATATCTAATTATCATACATTCAAGAACATGCATTTTTAAGTATATTAAGAGTTTACTTTGGGTTATACGAACTTACCAGCTAGTCGTTTCGGATTCGTGTCTCGGTTATTCCAAAACCTTTCGTTTTCCACGGTCAACCTCCGGAATTGATTCCTCGGGGTCTATATCAATAATATTAGATTAATACATCACATTTTTCATTTTAGGATTAAAACTCACACCCGGGCAAAATGATCATTTTGCCCCTAACCTTTCACAATATTTACAATTTAGTCCTAAGGCTCGTAAAATGAAATGCATGTAATTCCTTGGCTACCCAAGCCTAGCCGAATGTTATTCACACTTATAGAAGACCATGTTTTTTCTTCATTCTATATTTTTCTACCCATTTTCACAACTTTTACAATTTAGTCCTTTAAGTCATTTCCATGAAAAACTACTTAGTAAAAGTTGTTTACCATCCTTTAAACTCCCATATTCCTTTATAAATCATCAAAACACAAACATCTCATGCATGGGTAATTTTCTAAACATGAACCCTATTATGAGATATGGGTAGAAATAGAAAGAGCATGTTACGAGGATCTCAAAAATACGAAGAACATTAAAAATGGGGCTAGGATTGACTTACTATCAAGCTTGAAATGTTGGAAAACCCTAGCTATGGAGACCCTTAGAATTTTGGCAGCATGGAGAAGAAAATGAGCTGATTTTAGTTTGATTTTTCCCTTTTTATTTAATTTATTACCAAATGGCCAAAATGCCCTTCTTTACTAAACTTCCAAAATTTTCCATGCATGCCCATTTTTGTCCAAAAACTTAGAAATTAGGTAAATTACTCTTTAAGGACCTCTAATTAATATTCCAAAGTAATTTCATACAAATTTCTTCCAGAACCCAATTTTTGCAATTTATTCAAATTGGTTCCTAATTTCCAATTGGACACCTTGCACAAAGAATTTCTTCATCAAACTTTAACACATGCTTATTCTCATACCCTAGACCTTATAATGATCATAAAATAATCATTTTAACATCAAATTTGTGGTCCCAAAACCACTATTCTGACTAGACCGTAATTCGGGATTTTACATATAATGTCATCATATCACATGTCATGAGAAATGGGAATATTCACATAACTTCACAACATTCATCAAATAACATCAACTAACACAAACGATCATTAAATAATCATTTCGAGGTACTTACTTGAGTATCACCCTTTTTATGGATTTAGCAACCTTTTCCAAATACATAGTGTATTCTCAACATTTCATATTATAGAGGTTTTTAACAAGGTTTCAATTATCAATAATTATATTTTATTTAGCAACAAATCTCATATATAATTTTTCTAGTAAGTTAACTCACACCTGATTGTAGATCCAAATCAATACACCACTCTAAGAATGCCCATATGTGGATCTAATCGATAGGTTACTCATCAAAATATGATATCGTTCCCAATGTTAGTGACTCTCTGAGTTGGTATTGATCGACCTCTTTATTAGTTAAAACGAAAGGGTCAGAGGATTATTGTGATCTTGAATTGGAGAGGGATGTGAAGCTAGAAAATGGATTACTTGAAAAGTGAGTCACTAAATAAAAAATTTAGGAATAAATTAAAAACTAATTGAAATAGATGATATAGGAATTTCGGTTACTAAGGAGAATTATAGAGATCGAAAAATAGTGGTAAAAGAGAAAGAATCACCAAAACTGATAGTGCGCTGTCGCAACGACGGTAATAGTCTAGCAAGAATTCGATGGAGAGGGAAGAAAGACAAGGGGTGAGGCACTTGAGAAAATGAGGAGATTATAAAAGAAAAATAGTAAAAAAAAGTGAAAAGAAAAAGATGGTATTATTGATGTTGGAGCAAGGTGGTGGCCACGGTGGTCTGGTGATGGTGCAGTTAACTAATGGTGGTGGTCTCAAAAAAATGAATGAAAATGAAGTAAAATATGGAGGAACGTAGCCAAATAAGGGGGTGGCACAAGGTGGTTCAAAGGAGGAGAAAGAGGGGATTTTTGCAAAACTGAAAGGCAAAAATATGTACATAGCCTTCAAGGGTTAGATAACTACCTAGTCAACACTCTAGTTTTTGGAAAGAGAATGAGACAAAGAGAGTAAAAAGAGAAATGGAAAAATGAAAAAAAAATGAATTTGGATGGTTTCATGTGCTAGGGGTGGCATACATAAGTTTAAAGGCAAGTGACAAAAATAGGGAGAAGAAAAAAAAAGAGGGGAACACATGGAGTGAAAAAGGGGGCAAAAGGTGGTAGGTTGACTAGTTAAAGTAGGAAGCAACCCTTGCCTATAAGGAAATGCTGTGGACGATTTTGGGGGGTGTTGACCATGGTTTTGTGAGCCAAAAATTAAATAAAAATCATGAGGATGTTGAGAATTGAACATAGGACCTTATAGAAACTAATTAAGCTCTTAAGCATTACACTAACTCACTTACTTGTTAACACTCCCACAACATTTATTTTAAAAATATGGTGTGACATTTGTTAAGGTTTAAAGTAAAATTGCACCATATAGAAAATAATATTAGGGAAGAGATTCAAGCACAAATCATTAAGGACATCTCCACCACTACTTGATCACTAGACTTGTTACTTATTATTATCAAATAAGCAAAATATCATCTAAAAAAATAAAAAAATTTGGGCGCGACCACTCACGGTTCATTAACCCAATTTTTATAACCAATTTTTAGGATGTGACAACTTGGCTTGGGGTACTTAATGTTGTGACATAGCCTTACTACTATCGCGACCTCAATGGTAGTAGCACTGCGTAAGGACTTGTAGTTGAAAGTTTGAGACTTTGTGTCATGACACCACACACTTAGTGTTGCAACTTTTGTAACGACCCATTTTCAGTGGTATCAGGAGTAAAGGTTTTGAGACCACATGTAACACCCCTAACCCATATTCAACACCGAATTAGGGTTACGAGGCATTACCTGACAAAACACAGTTCAGCATATTCATATAATTCATTTCATGATCAAAGATATATCAACTACTTTACAATAATTTTAAATCGAATAACAACCATCTATTTGTTCATATAAGTCAAATTCACACATATGGACCACTTAATCAACTAAAACCAATCATGCTTTATTACTTATAATTCATAAACAATCCATGCTTCAAATTTCAATTACATCAATATCATCAACCTATACAAATTTTCGAACCAAACTGGCATACATCAAAGCCATGTTCACATGCTCTATAAATAAAATTTTTAAACCATATAACCATCACATTAATAGCATTCACATACTTAATATAAATTCAAGCATATATCATTACATTTCATATTCCTAGACTATGTCAAAACATCCATTTGCATACATTTATTTCATTAGCTAATTATCAAACGTACCATTTCATATGCTTATGTACATTCGCATATCAAATCAAAACAATCCATATTGTACAATTTATTAATTATCCATATAAGATTCATTATCAAAACATCACCAAATGGTCAAATATAATTGTCATTATTACCAAGTTATGCGCATTGCACTACAGTAACATTAACATTTTTGAACACAAATAACAAATCAAAGTACACCTAAATCGCATGCTAATTTTTCATACCCAAAATACATATACACAACCAATAAATTATCCATATATTCGGTTATCAAACTTAACCTCAATAGATCATACCATTATCACAACAAAATCTCAACTAGGTATACCATTTCATAGCTAATTAACATCTTTAACTAGATATATTATACTTGCTGAAATGACTGACTCATCATCCATAGAACATAGTCATCTTTTGCTATCACAGACCATACCAAAAAGACCAATTACACAAGCAATAATATATTCATAACATAGCTTATATAAAATTGCCACAACCAAAACCACATCTATCATTACATTAACATCACACAAACTGATTCATAACCATCCACAAATACAATCTATACCATCAAACAAACTTCGCAAAATGAGCTAATTAACAAGGCCGATTATTCACAAACATTAACATCATTATCAAGCCATTTTTGCATGGATATTTATACACAATTCAAAACTAATCGTATCAACACTAGTCTATACATGCCATATGTCATAAGTACAAGCTTTCAAAGTACCAAAATAGCGGTTGATAGTGTGACGATGATCTTTGACGATCCCTGAGCTTAAGCTAGCTTTATATATCTATAAAACAATGAAAGAACACACAAGGTAAGCTTTGAAAGCTTAGTAAGCCATTAGCAAATAAATCATCACAAGAACATTAATAATTCAATTAGAATAGGCCACATTTAACTAATCTAATACACATATACAATCACTTTTCTCATATAATCCATATTACCATGTTAACTTCACTTACCTTATTTTTCAATGAACATATAAACTTCATATGTACCTGAATCATTTAGCTCAAATTCACATTCGGTCTCATTTTGACATTGCCCGTTGAACCATTGGAAATCATTAAGGATACCCAGAAACACATATATCACATACAATGCCATATCCCAAATATGGTCTTAGATGTTATCATATATCGATGTCTCTGTCCTGGATAGGGCCTTACACGTAATATCATATCGATGCCAATGTCCCAGACATGGTCTAACATGAAATCACACCTCGAAAGTCCTAATGTCATGACATCAGTATCCTATACTATTCTTAAAGTTCATACGGGGCTTTCAACTTCGTAACTCAATCAATTCATGCTCGAAACAAGTCCTCCAATGCTCAATTCAATTTGGCAACATATATAAATATACATTTCAATTTAAAACCATTTATCTGCATATGAACTTACCTCGTACGAAAACAAACGGATCGTAACAACTATTCAACAACTTTCGACTTCCCCCGATCCAAATTCGATTTCCTTCTTTCTTGATCTAAATAAATTCAAATTTAACTTATTTAATCACATAATCATTCAATTTCATCCAAAAACACATAAATGGGCATTTTGCACTTTAGCCCCTAACATTTCACATTTTCACAATTTAGTCCCTAATTCAAAACAACACAAAATACACAAAATTTCATCAAACCCAAGCATGATCGAGTCTTCCCTAGGTCCCTAGCAGCACATTAATTCCATTTATTTCACATTTTAACCCCTCAATTTACAAATTTCACAATTTAATCCTTAATAAGCATTTTTATCAAAAATCACTTAATAAACTATGAAAATCTAACAACAAATATTTATTTTTCATCATCAAACAACAAAAGGCTTGAATATTCATTAATGGCATTTCACAAATTCATCATCAAATCCGAAAATTAAAGCATGGGCTAGCTAATATACGAAGGAACGATCTCAAAAAAATAAAAATCATCAAAACCCGAACAAAAATCACATACCAATTGAAGCTCCAAATGACCGAACCCTAAATAGCCATGGTTGTCTTCTTTCTTCTTCAAATTTTGGCAAACAAATATGAACACTCCACTAACCTTTTGTTTTATTTTAATTTATTAACATTAATACATAATTTACCATTTTACCCATGGTTATTTAACTTATAAATTAATTAATGGTTGTCCATAAATATCCACTTACTCTAATCTTGGTCAAATAACATTATAAGGACATCCAATTAAATAAATCATGGCAAATAAGCACTTAAACAATTAGTATGCCACTTTTGCATTTTACGCAATTTAGTCCTTTTATTAAATTAACTAACCAATCAGTAAAATTAAATCACGAAATTTTCACACATATCAAATAACATGTTGTAAACACCAAAAATAATATTAAAATGATTTTTTGACCTCGGATTTGTAGTTCCAAAATCACTATTCTGATTTAGCTAAAATCAAGCTGATACACCATAATTCCGAATAGTGGGTTAAAATATATTAACTAATTAGTATTTATATGGAATAAAAAATGTTGTATAAAAATTTGGTTATGAAATTTTAAGATTTAAATAGTTAATTTAGCAAAAATGACTAAAATGTAAAAGATGTAGAAGTTGAGGCTATTAGTAAATGTAGTAAATAAATATAAAAAGGAAGTCAATAGGCTTATTAGATGATAATACCAAAATTCAAGTTAGTGGATGCATATGAAATGGTTTTGATGTAGTTCTAGTAAGTTTAATTAGTAATTTAGTAATTAGAAAAATATAACAAGGTTGGATAAAAATAAAATTTAAGTGGTCATCTTCTTCAAGTTTTCTCTTCTTGACCGAAAAACACCATAGCAAAAGGGGTTGAAGATTTGGCTATAGAACACCTTACATATCAAGAAACAAGTAAAGCGATCATTAACCAAAGGAAAAAGAAGTCATCGAATAATTAACTTTAATCGTCAGAAGCTTTTGTAACTCGGTTAGGTACCTATCTTGATTGTTGTCTCAGCATCTAGCGATAATCCCAAATCTAATGTTGGTGATGTGCTCTTTTTGTGTCTTGGCATGTACCTAGGATGTTAGTACTATTAGGAAAGGTCATTTTGTGTATAGCTATTTGATTATGAAAGTAATGTAAATAGAATAGATGTTAAACTATCCCAAATTTATTTTTAGTAATCATTCAAGTATAATTATAAATAAACAAATGTTTGGCCTTAGTCATCTCCTTAGACAAGATCAAAATTAACCATTATACTCCCAATGGCATAGTTTTTCCAATTTGGGTTTGAAAAGAAGTAGAACGTAAGAAAAACTATTATTAACACCAAAAGTTAAGAATCAATAAAAAGCATTAAAAAGACTCATAAATTTTTTGATAACAAGCTCATCAAGTATTCAAAAGATTCTAATTTGACATATCAAATTATAAAAAATTAGATACAGAGCATCTAACATTGTACAAATGTCCAGATGTCTTGGTCATGGTTGTCTTTCTCAAAATGGTACAATCAAGCCAGGGACAAAGCTGAAAAATTATGTTTGGGAGCCGAAATTAAATTGTATATTTTTATGATAGTAAAAATGCAATTTCACCATTTTAATAGCCTATATCTTTATAATATTTAAAGGATTAAATCAAATTTTTATCATTTTAGGGGGCCAAAGTGCAATTTTATCATTACTAATTTAAAATTTTATAAATTATAAAGAGGCCTGAATGGAAATTTTTCCATTTAGGGGGGTTGGGGCCCCTACCAGCCCTCTGACATTGCCACTGATTCCAGCTTGTTAAAAGTTCTATAAAATTGTTTTGTTATCTTTCCTAAAATCACTTTTATCTTTCTGGAGTTTCAAAGTTTTCTTTCTTGTTCTATTGTTTAAAGTTCCTACTCAATGATTGATGTTTAATTTTTTTTTACAATTCATTGTTGTTTTCAATGTTTCAATGAGTTAAACATGGTTTCACTTACAAAGAGTGGAGAAAGAGTTGGTAGGGTTTCCTTTAACGTAGGCCTTCCACCACTAACAATAAGGTGGCGCTGGTGGTTCCCAGGGGAATTATAGCAACTTCGGGCAATAAGGGGCAAATACCTAAAGAGTGGAGGGTTGTAAACGAGATGGTCATGAGTGGTGAATATAGATATACTACCATCAAGCAAGAAATACAAAGGGTTTTGAGGTGTAGGAGGCTCCTTCAAAGGCATCCAAAATATGAATTTAGCATTTCGGATAGGAAGCATTACCTAAGCTCTGTGTTCAGGCCAAATTATGGCAGGGAAGGAACAGGATTCTACCTGCCGTTGTATTTGTTAAAGTGAAGTTTCACTTGCCTCCTCACTAGTTTGTCATGGACTTGTTGAATTTCCACTGCTCGGCACTCAAGCAACTAGTTGGAGTTCCTAGTGGTTGTTAATCAGATTAATCATCAAATGCGAGTATAGGGGTATATGGACTGATGTGTCATTGTTCCAGTATATGTACAGTCCATAGGAAAATAAAGCTCGGACAAGGTTTTATTTCGTGGTTAGGAGGGAAGGATGGAGTAATTTATCTATAGAGGAGTGGGCAAGTTGCAACCAGATCCAAAAGTATATTTTGGTAGAATTGAAGCTTGGGGAAGTTCCCCATTAAATAGAAAAGGCCTATGCCATCTCACTATCTCTACTGGTCGAAATTAAAGGATATTTATGTTGGGGCTAACACCTGCACCCTTGTTAATCATAATGGGAATCTAGTTGTTCCCTAAGACATTTCTCTCTAGATGGTATTTCTTTTTTCTTTTTCCTCTATGACAAGGGAGCAATGAGATATGCGCTTGTGAATTTAATTGATGGACTGAAGGATCCTAGGATTTGGAAATGACACAAGCACTTTTGGCCTTTTGACTCTAGGGATGCCATTGCCAAATATCTCCAAGGATTACAGCCAGAACCTTAGCATTTTATTGCAAACTATACGAGGCTTCTAGATTGTAAATGGAAAATCCTTTCCGGGGCTTCCCATATGGTGCCCATGTTAAATCCTGATATAAAAGAGCCAACCTCTTCTCTTGGTGTCAAATTATCCTCAGGCAAATATAAGGTGGCTTATACTTGGCCTTCAACAAGTATATGATGTTTTGCCTTTTGTTTGGTGGTGTAACATCCCAAAATAGGGCCTAGTTGGAGTAGTGGTTTTGAAACCACAAATCTGATGTTAAAATAATTATTTCATGATCATTATGAGGTCTAAGATATTAAAATGAGCATATGTTAAAGTTTCATGAATCAATTCTATGTGTAAGGTGTCCAATTGGAAATTAAGGACCAGATTGAATAAATTGCAAAACTTGGGTTCTAGAAGAAATTTGTATGAAATTGCTTTGGAATGTTAATTAGAGGTCCTTAAAGAGTAATTTTCCCAATTTCTAAGTTTTTAAACAAAAATGGGCAAGCATGAAAAAATTTGAAAGTTTAGTAAGGAAGGGCATTTTGGTCATTTGGTAATAAAAATAATAAAAAGGGAAAAATGAAGCAAAATTCAGCCATTTCTTCTCCATTGCTTCTAAAAATTAAAGGGTCTCCATAGCTAGGGTTTTCAACATTTTCAAGCTCAATAGTAAGTGCTCCCTATCCCTGTTTTTAGCGTTCTTCGTATTTTTGGGATCCTCGTAACATGCTCTCTCTATTTCTACCCATATTCCAAGCTAGGGTTCATGTTCAAAAAATTACCCATGCATGATATGTTTGTGTTTTGATGATTTATGGAGGAATATGAGAGTTTAAAGGATAGTAAACAACTTTTACTAAGTAGTTTTTCATGGAAATGGCTTAAGGGACCATTTTGTAAAAGTTGTGAAAATGGGTAGAAAAATGTGAATGAAAGAAAATTTTGGCTGCTATAGGCAAGAAAAATATTCAGCTAGGCTTGGGTAACTTAGAAATTTCATGCATTTCATTATACGAGCCTTAGGACTAAATTGTAAATATTGTGAAAGGTTAGGGGCAAAATGATCATTTTGTCTGGGGGTGAGTCTTAAGCTGAAAATGAACGATAGGAGGTATTAATAATTTATTTTTACTGATATAAACCCCGAGGAACCAATTTTGGAGGTCGACCGTGGAAAACGAAAGGTTTTGGAATAACCGAGACACGAATCTGAAACGACTACCAGGTTAGTTCGTATAAGCCGAAGTAAACTTTTAATGTACTTAAATAATGCATTTTCTTGAATGTATGAAAATTTAGATATTCATTGCATGATAATCTATGAAATGTGCTAGTGCAAATGAAAAGATGATAAATGTCCCGAGTGAAATAGAAACGGAAATCCGATTGATAAATTATGGCTTATAAGACATGAGATCCTGCATGTGTTGTAGAAAAGGATTTAGCCCAGACAGGTAATCTGGTGATCTCAAAATAGAAAGGATCTAGCCCGGACGGGTGTTCCTTGAGTGATCGAGCCTCCCGAAGAATACTGGTGCAATATGGATTTATCCCGGACGGGTAATCCGATTGAGGACTAAAATTTAGCCTGGACTGGCAATTTAGATCCGAGCATATGAGAGAAATTGTCGTAAAAAGGGATTTAGCCTGGGCTGGTAATCTCGGCATTTCTTTTTGAGTTATTATTACTGGGGAATTTAGCCTAGACTAGTAATCCCGCCGTAAGATGTAAGGTTCGCGGGAGTGCGCACTTGAGATGATCACTTGTATGGCTTGACAGTAATTGGGCTATCCATTGAGATTTCTGAGAAATTCAACGAGATTAACATGAGAAATAAAGAATGGAAATATTAAATTGATGAGCTCATCTAAGACTAATGACATGATGTATTGTTATGAGACTAACTTGATGATTGAGTGCATGTGATAAGGAAACTATTTCATGCTTGTTTGAATTATTGCCTAAATATTGTTGTATGCTAATTAACGGTAAGTTTACTTTCCCATTATTCGGACTTACTAAGGATATAAATGCTTACCGCCTCCTCTTTTCCCTGTCTTACAGAGCTCGTGGACTCGTGAAGATTGGAAGACGGTTGGAGAATCAACACACTATCGACTTGTCCTGCTTTGGTATATAGATACTTTTATTTTGTTTAATGGCATGTATAGGGTTTTTGGTTATTTTGTTATATGTGTCATTTGGCTAGCCAATGTAAAGGCTTAAATGGTATACTTATTCTTTTGTATATGGCCATGAGATATGTCTCATATTGATGTAGGTTGTTAACCTGCTAATGATGCATGTTTATGTTTAAATGTTTCATGAGATATGATGATGAGGTTTATCATGGATGGATGATTGAAATGGGACCTAATAATTTGAAAGTGGACATAGCATATAATGGTATATGGTTATAATATGGCGTAAGGGTAAAATGTAAAATGTACTATGTTAATCCCTAATTCGAAAAGGATAACCTAGCATGTACTAAACCGGTGAGATGAGGTTAAAATGCAATGAGTTATGCCAAGGTTGTTTAAGAGCATAATTAGGTCATATTAAATACCACTGAAGTCTTTAAGTGTGTATGGGTGATAAAGGGTGACCAAAGGCTTGGAAAATAGCCCTAAAAAGGTCCACACGGGTAGACACACGGGCATGTGTCTAGGCCGTGAGTGACACACAGTTAGCCCCATGGGCGTGTTGCCTGGCCGTGTGTCCCCTAACCTAAAATTTTAGGTCAATTTACATGGTAATAACACACGGCCTAGAACACGGGTGTGTACCTTGGCTGTGTGCCTCAAAATGAATGATGACGCCATAAACAGAATGTCTGGGTTTTTGGACATGGGCGTGTCTAGACCGTGTGAGGGACACGGGTGTGTGCTTGGCCGTGTGAAAACCTCTGTAGGTTCGAAACGAAAAATAAATTCAAACAATTCAACAAAGGTGAGGGACATGGGCGTGTCCCTAAGCACACGGGCATGTGCTTTGCCTCACACAGGCGTGTGAGGCATAACCCTAGAAATTTTACTAAAATTTTCAATAGTTCTCGGTTTAGTCCCGGATCGATTTTAATGTATGTTTTGGACCTTGTAGGTCCATAATAGGGACACTATGATGTTGTTTGATTGGTTTTAAATTAGAATGAAATTTTATAACCCGTATTTTTCAAAATATCTAAGTATGTGTTTGGTAACGCCTCGTACTTTGTCCCGGTCTCGAGTATGGGTAAGGGGTGTTACAAGTGGCTCATGTGATTTCATGTTGACCTTGTCTCATTTGGTTTCGTAGGTCTTACCTCATATAGAAAAAGAAAATGAATGGGGGTACAACAATCTCAGTCTAAGAGGCCAGCTAAAGATTTGTAGCCTCGACAAAAGGCAAAAGGTGGTAGACCCAGGGGGTGAACGTAAACTACGAAGGTCTGGAGGAATTTCTATTCGAGAGCCATTTGCTAATCTTGTACGGAGGGATCCCCCACCAAAGAGGAGGTCCCAAAGTACGACGTCCATCACCCCATTCATGGGCATCACGTTTTTTTAAACTACAACTTCCCCATCAAAGCACAAGATATTCTACCTTGAGAGGTTCTTACTGTCATCCTTTCGAGCATGGAATCTCCTGAAGGTGAGTTGAATTCAATGCCAGCTCCTCAGGAAAGCCCTGTGATACAAGCCATGAGTGATTCAAACCATGATATATCACAGAAATTAACATGAATATTATACAAATATATATAATATTTTTAAAAATTTTAAAAATATAAAAATTTTACATATAATGTTAAACACCAACATCACACAATACAAATATAAAATTATAATATTTATCTAATAATCCTCGAATTGTGTTGCTCAAAAGTCAATTATATCAAACTAAATCTCTGTACATACTAGGAATAAATTTTGTAATTCCAATGAGATTGAACATATGATTCATGATCAATATTTTTTCCTTTTAAAAGAGTACTTTTATTTTTTATTGGCAAAGGTCATAAAAGATAAGGTTATCAAATTGTTGCATTCTCTCACAAGTTGCTAGGTGTCGAATTGAAAATTAATTAAAAAAGAAAGGAAAAATAGATCTCTATCAAATTAATTAGTAATTAACAATACAAAACAATTTATCAGTTGCAAGAAATTAGAAGGTGACAAAATTTATATTCTTCCATTGAAAAAATAGAAAAAAAAAAGAACAAAAATAATACTGACGGTACAATTCTATAAATATGTTGGGCTCGTAGCCACTATTATTCCTTTCTCCATACAATTTTTAGGACTCCCAAGATTTTGGACACATTTATTTCTATAATATCATTAATCATATTCTCTATTATATTTTAATTATATTATTTCTTGCTTTACATGCTCAAAGCTGCCTAACGATAGGTATGGCGATATTACAAATTTAGATGCATCCCTGCCCTAGCCACATACTATTTGAGATTCAGTCCAAATGTTCAATTAATCTTAGTTAACAATTGTTGTTCCTTATAGGGTGGGGTAGAAACAATACGGCTATATGAAATGGTATATCAAACACGAGTTCAAGGGAAAAGCTAGAAAAAATTTTTAGGGGGGCCGAATGAAATTTTAACTTTTTATAGTATATATCTTTATAATTTTTAAAGGATTAAATTGAATTTTTATGATTTTAGGTGTAACAGCCCGATTTTGGGCCTAGTCAAAACAGTGGTTTCAAAACCACTATTTTGGGGCCGGAGAAATTATTTTTAATGTTATTTTATGTGTTATAGTATGATTTTATGAGTGCATGAAAATTTTGGTGAAATAATTTTAGCGATTTCATGTTTAATTGCGAAAAATGACTAAATTGCATAAAGGGCAAAAGTTTTATTTTGCTAGCTAAATATGTTAAATGGCTAGAAAACCAAATTTTGGGGTGTTAAAAGTGCAAATAGACCCTAAAAAGGGTGCTTGGCCGGCCATAGATAGAAAGAAATTGAAAAGTCAAAATTGGTGGTAATTAGGTAGCTTATTTAGCATTAAAATAAAACAAAAAGAAAAAAGATGTCATCTTTTCATCTTTCTTCCTTCCTCCACCGGAAATACCAGCAAAATAGGGGTTTTGAGAGCTCAAAATTTCAGCAACTTCCATCCCTTGCAAGTAAGTGATTTTGATGATCATTTTTGTTGATTTTTGTGTTTTTGTGACCCTTACAGCATGAGCTAACTAAAGGGGAGACTATTTTGCAAAATGGTTGAAAGTCTAGGGTTTTTCCATGAGAGTATTTATGTTGTTTACTGAATTTTTATGGAAGAAAATGAGTCTTGGTTGTGTAATAAATAACTTTTTTGAAAGAAGTTTGCATGAAAACACCTAAAAAGGGCCATTTTGTAAAGTTGTAAAATAAGTTGTAAATGTGTGAAATAATTGAATTTGTGAGTTGCTATAGTTATAAAAAATAATTCAGCTAGGCTTGGTAAAGGATGAAATTCGATGAAAATTGATTTACGAGCCTAAGGGCAAAATTGTAATTTTTGTAAAGTATAAGGGCAAAACAGTCATTTTGCTAAATTGTGAATTATAGAATGATTTAATTAATGTAATGATTAAATGAGTGAATTTCATCATGTTAGATCAAGAGAATCGAGATTTGAGTTTAAATCGGAAAGTACGAGGTTATGGACTAAAATGGAGTAATTAGCCGAAATTGCATTCGAGGTAAGTTCATATGATTATAATAATGCTATGTTATGTTTGAATTATAATTCTTTACTATTATTGCATATATTGTATGAGTTAATATATATAGTGGAAAAGTTGATGAAATGGCGTATATGATGTAGAAATATTACATGAAATGCAAGAAAATGTTGATCCATGACAAGTGATATATGCAATATGTGATATGTGTTATGTAAATTCTTAAAAGCTTATTTGCTATTTGAGTTATGCCTTATTATGCTATGAGAGGGCAGATGATATCATGGATAGTGAGATCGACACTTCGAGTAAGTTCGACAGAGATAGAGTATCGAAAAATCCTGTCTGAACCTTAGGAATAGTTTAGGGTACAAGTGACATGTCACTAGGATTTAAGAAATCTGAACTTGTTAAGTTAGTCCAAGTTCGTGATATATATAAGGTATCTGAGCTCGTTGAATTGGTCCGAGTTCACTATGGATGCGATACATATAATTGGGTTCTGGGCAATTTGTGTGAGTAGCCCGTGTAACTACACCTTGATCGATAACTTTTATGAGTAAGCCCGTGAGTAGCTCCATTGGGAGCATTACATGTTATGAGGTAGTTTGACTAAGTATGTGTATGTGGCACATATGTGCAAGTGTTCCACATTTCCAATAGTATTCCGATGTGTTCAACGGGTAATACAATGGATGATGTAAGGAAAGTCCAGAAGAGGACATGTTACGAAAGGTATGGTTATATACTATACTACGAGTGGTACAGGTATGTATGCTAAGCTTATGATTATTGAGACTTTGAAATGTTGAGACATCGGTGAACTAAGATGTATGAATTATGATTATGAATTTTGTCACAATATCATGTTAACTTATATTGTACATTTGAATGTGGAATTCCTGAAATGGTGAGTTCATGATTAGTTGAAAGTGAACTTACGATAGTTATCATTATATTCACTAAAGCAGTGTTGGACAGCAGCAGTTGTGTGAATTTAAAAATCCACCAAAAATTGTGGAAATTGAGTTAGAGGTTAAATAAAATATGAAATTAAAGCTTAATGAGTCTAGTTTCACATAGAAGAAATGGTGTAAGCAAAGGAGTTTCATATTATGAAATATTTAAATTGTTGTGAGACAGAGTCAGAATGATTTCGAAATCCCCTATTCTGATTTGAGAAAATCACTTAAAATTGTAAAAAAAATATTTATGGGTTATAATTTATATTCTTAGAATTCTTAATGAGTCATTAGATAATTAGTTTTTAGTGAAGTGGGGTCGGAACTGTCAGACATCGAAAAAGGGGTAAAATTAAGGAATAAACTATACTTATTGGCTGGACCAAAAATTCTGAAAATTTTATGATAAGAAGATATGTGAGTCTAGTTTCAAGGAAAATTTGCGATCCTAATTTGGAGTTCCGCAGCTTCAGAAATAAATAATTTAGTAACTATGACTCGAGAAAACAGCTTGATTGAAACATAAGTAAAAGTGCAAATAGGGTTGTATTACCTTGAGAAGCAAGTTGATAAATTGCTTATTATTTTCATACGGTCTTACTATGCTATAAAGTTTACCCTCTCCCTTCCATTTCTTTTAGCTTTGTCAAGTTAGCTCAGGGTTAGAGATCGTCGGAGGCAGCATCACACTATTAAGTCACCACCTTTGGAATAATGAAGCATACGTTAGAAACTTTCAAGTGAGTGACATGTATAGGGATCTAGTTTTATGGCATGTGTTATTATGCTTTGGCCAAATGTATTGGCTTATATTAAGTTATATGTATATGGCCATGAGATGTGGCTCATATTGATTACGGTTTGTAAATCTAGCTATTCGTGTTATGTCTAGTGTTTATGATGTGACTATGTTTGTTTGCTAAGCTTGGTGGGTAATATGACATGAGTGCTGGATGGATAAGTTGATAACCATATTATAATGGTAAAAGTGATCATCAAAATGACAAGTCTTATGGATGTAAAATAAGGAATCTAAACTTGGTAATTCATGAGTAGATGCATTGTTTGTAAGAGGACATGTTAATGTTACGAATATATCTTAATAAGGAGTGTTTAATCACTAGAATGATGCTATGATTTGTGGTTTTAATATGTATAAGGTTTAAGGGTTTATGGGTAACATAAAAGCTTGGAAAATAGCTTAAGTGTTGACTACACGGGCCAAGACACGGTCGAGTGTCTCAACCGTGTGAGGGACACAGTCTGGAGACACGGGCGTGTGGTCTGACTGTGTGGTTCGATTTTCATGCTGACGTCATAAACAAAAAGTTACAAGGCCTGAGGACACGGGCGTGTCAAAGGCACACGGGCGTGTCCTTGTGTCCACATGGGCATGTGACCCTGTTTCATGGAAATAAATTTTTCTAAGTTTTCCCAAAGCTTTCTAAGGTTCTCGGTTTAGTCCCGAATCAATCCCGATGTATGTTTTGGGCTTCGTAGACCCAAATAAGGGACGACATGCATGTGTTTGAAAAGTTTTGAATCAAAAGAAATTTTATGGCCCAGTTTTTGTATGTATGTGTATGATTAAGTCCTGTAATGTCTCGTACCTTGTCCCGACGTTGGACACGGGTAAGAGGTGTTACATTAAGAAGGTAATGTGTAATTTTATCTTTACTAATTTAAAATTTTAAAAATTTTTAAATGGCCTAAATAATAATTTTTCATTTTAGGGGGACCGGAGCCCTTTCCAGCCCTCCTAACTATGCCTATGCATGAGTTATTAATATGTCAAAATATATTACTTTTCAAGTACAATTGCTAAAAAAAAATAGAAGATGAATATGCAAATTAGATAATGATGACATCATATTGCTATACTAGTGTTCCACCTTCCATTAATGAAGTAAGACATTAGGGTCTTGCTTGATATAATGAACCATTGACAGCAAAACGTTAGAGAAATCCAGGAACTCTTCAGTTGGGAGGAGATTATATGCTTTATTTTTATTTGCAGTATAAAAGGTGATTTGACGAACTAATAATTGAATGGGAAAATATAAGATATTGTGAATGTTTGACACCTCATCCTAGTGCAGATGCAATTCGATAAGATACCAACTGTTGAAAACTTCAAAAGCAATGGGATTGAAGCAGGGATAAGTCAAATAAACAATTGCTTTAGGAATGTGAAAAATGGGTTATAAATTTAGGGTTAATATATACCAGATATTTCACGATTTATATATATTTAATACTTGACTTTTTTAACTAATTTAGTAATTGAATCTGGGAATTGTAAATTAATTTAGTATTTTTAAATACTTGAC
The DNA here is from genome assembly GCF_025698485.1 of Gossypium arboreum. Taxonomy (NCBI): domain Eukaryota; kingdom Viridiplantae; phylum Streptophyta; class Magnoliopsida; order Malvales; family Malvaceae; genus Gossypium; species Gossypium arboreum. The sequence goes on from NC_069081.1 coordinate 26,710,526, forward strand.
TATTATTGTTAAAATATATTGCGGTGATATTAATAACTAATAGTATAGTAATACATGATAATTATATTTTGATATGTGGAAAAAAGTAAAACTATAAAAATATTTAAAATCTATAAAAATTATAATATTTTACACATAAAGAATGAACTTAGACAAATAGTTGTCTAAGTTTAGCTAAATCAGATAATCATTTATCCAAATTTATTCTAGATATACATTTTTAATATTTTATATATCTTTAAAATATTTTTATAACATATCACATTTTTATATTGTTATTATTTTGAAATTTAAAATATATAAATATATATATAAACTTATAAAATTATTAGAAATAATTATTTGATACTAGAAGAAATCGAACAATTATTTATCCAAATACATTTGAACCTAAACAATTATTTGTCCAATTAATTCTAGACATGCTTTTGAGTAATTTTATTCATTTTTATTTTTCCATAAAATATTATATTTTTATATTATTATAAATTTAAAATATATAAATTCTTATATTTATATATATTATTTTATATCAAGATTTTATAAAATATATTTGTCCAAATATATAAAATATAATTTATACAAAATATATAAAATCTAAAATGTATAAAAATGTATAAATTTATATTTTTATAAAATATCAAATTTTATGTATTTTAAATTTAATAGTATAAAATATGGTAATCTATGAAAAGTTTAAAATATATAAAATCACTAAAAACATGTTTGGAATGCATTTGGAGATAATATTCTCTACGTTCAAATGTATCTAGAGAACTAATTGTTCAGGTTCCTTTTAGTTTCAAATAATATTTCTAATATTTTCATAATTTTTAATATTTTTAGTTTTTATATATTTTAAATTTCAAAATAATAATATAAAAATCTGATATGTTATACAAATTTTAAAAATAGTGTACAATTATTTGTCCAATTTTATTCTCTATGCGTAAAAAATATAAATTTTAAATTTTTTCTCACATTTTAAAATGTAAGATTGCCACGTGTTAAAATGCTATTGGTCTTCATTACCACATCAGTGTATTCTAATGATATTGATTAGGTATCTAAAAAATATCAATTTAACTTATGATTACTAAGTTTTAGTATCAACTAAGTAAAAAGAAAATACATATGTCAAGTTTATAATTCATCATTTTAGGAGTTAAAATTGAAATTTTACTATTAATGTTAATTTGTAATTTTACAAAATTTTTAAAATAATAAATAACACTTTAACCAGTTTTTGGGCCAAAGTCATTGCTACTACGCCTAAGTCACTTTGGTCGAATCAAGGATTTAGGACAGTTTTCAAACTTGCCTTTCAATGGAGAACCGGTCTTTCCCGGCCATTTTCAAGCACCAAACCCCAAATTCAACATGAGTGGATATTATATATATTCAAGTTCCATGCAAAAGTATTAACATAATAGTAGGGTAGAGGTGTGCATGTCAGGCCACCCGGCCCGACCCGAAGGTCCGCTCGAAATGTGAGAGGGTTTAGGCAAAAATATAGACCTGAAAAATGGACTTGGGAAAAAAATAAGGCCCGTTTAAAAAATGGGTCGGGCCTCGGGTAAGGCATTTTTGGTTCGGGCCCGGCTCGGCCCGGCCCAAATTCACTGCATGAGAAAAAGAATTTAATATTATTTTCTTATTGTTTTCTCCATATTTTGTTACTATTTTACTATTATGTTGCTACTATTTTATTGTTATTGTTTGGATATTGTATAAAACTTATTTTATTATTAAATTTTTATTATTTTAAAGACATTTGTTAATTTTGTTATTATTTTAGAAACATTTGCTTGTTAAGTTGCATCTATTTTAGTGTTATTTAAGTATACATATTTTTAAAATTTATTTTCAATTTGTTGAGAAATATTTATTTGATGTTTTTAGTATTTTTGATGGTTTATATATATTTTAAAATTATATAAAAATAATATAAAAATTAATATGGGCGGGCCGAGTCGGGCTCGGGTTTTAACATTTTTATTCGGGTCGGGCTTGGGCAAAATTTTAAGCCTTGTGTCCGGCTTGGCATGACCCATGCACACCTCTATAGTAGGGTAAGGTATTCAAATTTTTAAAAAAGAATCATTTACGATTTGAAAATCCCAATGCTTATTTATTAATTGAATTTTAAATAAAACGACAACTTACCTTTGTTGATTAATTATTATTCTATTTATTTTTATTATCTTTGTTGAAATATTTTGCTTATCCTTTATTGATATGAGTACTAGTGTATTTATACATGATATTACTAGTACTATTACAGCTCATGATAGGATCTCACTATTTTTTCTTGACTCTACTGCCTCTAGTACTAACATTCTCTACTAACTCCAGGCTTGTTGGGCACGTGTCTGCAGAGCACGCGGTCCTTTCTGCTCTTGGGACTAGCGCTCTAGGTGAGCTTCGTACCCGTTGGACACGTATCTGGGTGGTCTGTGGAGCACATGGCACTTCCTATGAGTTCCTTGGGTATATGCGAAGTGGGACTGCGACCTTCCCTAGATCCTCGCAAGCTGAGCCTGTACCCTTTTCTCGCGAGCTGGTTCTGCGAGTTGTATTTGCGATCCTGGCTTATGAATTTGCACGAGAATCCTGCGAGTTGGATCTTGCGAGCTGGGTCTATGGCTTTGCCTTGCGGTCGGGTTTGCCTTGTTATCCTATTGTGATCGGGTCATGGGTCAAAGGTTCGAATCTTTTCTAGGGTTTAGGTCTCAGGTTATTGACATATAACAATCTACTCCCCCCCTAAAATGGGCCTAAAAGGTGTCATAAAGTGGCGCTCCTTAGGTCCATCATATCAGCATTAAATGCAACTTACTAGGTACGTTTGCGAGCAATTCTCACGCATGCGTATCTGGTCGTTGAAATTTGAACTGTTTTCTTCTATTTGTATTAGGCCGTTGATTTTTTTGGTCACACAAATTGTCTAAGAGGTAGGAAGGGAACTTTTTCTTTAAAAGAGTGTCTCTCTCAACCTTAAATCCTTCATCTTTAGCATTTTCTGCAATCAGGACAGAGGTAATTTTTCAGAAACCTTGCTTTTTCTTTTAAATTTTTTACTTTCTTCTTTTACTTGAGTTATGGTGAAGATAAGGGGTATCAAAAATTAGATAGTTCAACCCCATTCATAGAGAGAACGATTGTCTCCGGTTCTAGTGACAGATAAACTCAACACCTATACCACCAAGTTGGAGGATCGGCGGTGAATGTTGGTCAATACCCAAGGAACTCGCAGGAAGTGACATGTGCTCCACAGGCCACCCAGACACATGTCTAGCAAGTATCGAGCTTGCCCATAGCGCCAGTCCTAGGAGTAGAAAGGACCACTTGCTCCGCAAACACATGCCCAACAAGCCTGGAGTTCGCAGATAATGTCAATATTAGAGGCAGTAGAGTCAAGAATAAATAGTGGGACTCTATCATGAGCTATAATAGTACCAGTAATATCATGTATAAATACCCTGATACTCATATCAATAAGGGGCAAGCAAAATATTATTCAACAATTTTCGATCTTTATATTTAACAAGTTTTAATAATAATAATTATCTAATTAGTTATAAAATATTTTAAGTCTTGTTAAATTAAACTATAAATTACATTATATTTTAATATAATTATTTGCTAAACATAATGTATTTTTCTTAAAATTACACGTATAACAAATACAATTACAAAGAATAAACCCAAATAACATAATCAAAATTAATCATTATAAAGCATGATTAGGTCAATAACTAGAACAAATCATGAAAAATAAAATAGAATAAAATAAATAAAAATAAAGAACACATAAATTTTACGTGAAACCCTTTCGGAAAAAAACCACAAGCAAGAGGAGAAGAAAATTCACTATGTCGAAAAATTTTTTACTCAAATACAAGAGGAATAGACTATGTCTATTTATAGGCTTGCAAAGCCATATTCTAGTAGGATTGAAACACCTTATCCTAATCAATATAAAATAGATGGAGTTTAATAAGGTTTAAAACCTTATTCTAAAATAAAATAAAAGAAGTCTAGTTCTATATGGATTTTACTTTTATTTTATTTTCCATCGTATTTTATTTAAATAAGAATTTGGGTCACTTAATTCTAACAATCTCCACCTTGACACAAATTCTCAATGAATAAGTTCTTCATCGCGAACTTTCAATAAACAAGTTCTTCACCTCTTCCAAAAACCCTTAAGGGTTTAACTTCAACAATGAACACCAACCAAGTCTAAGCAATGCTCAAACTTGGTTATAGGAAGTGACTTAGTCATCATATCTGCAGGATTTTCATGAGTGCTAATTTTGCTCACAACAATATCACCACGAGCAATAATATCACGAACAAAATGATACCGAATATCAATGTGTTTTGTTCTCTCATGAAACATTTGATCTTTTGTAAGAAAGATGGCACTGACCGTCACAAAATCATGCTGATTTGAAGGTCTTCATTGGGTTCACTAAATAGTCCTTCAACCAAATAGCTTCTTTACAAGCCTCAAGAATCGCCATGTACTCAACTTGATGGTAGACAAAGCGATCAGTAGTTTGCAAAGTGGCTTTCCAACTAATTGCACAACCTCCGATTGTAAAGACGTAACTCGTGAGAGATCTTCTTCTATCAAGGTCTCCAGCAAAATCAGCATCAACATACCCTATAACTCCATCTTTAGTTCTTCCAAACTGTAAGCAAACATTAGTAGTGCCTCGTAAGTATCTTAAAATCCATCGAATCGCTTTCCGGTGTTCTTTACGAGATTCGCCATGTATCGCTAACTGACCGATCGCATATGATAAATCGGACGTGAACAAACCATAGCATACATGAGAGATCCCTCGCACTAGAGTATGGAACATGTGACATGTACTCAATCTCATTATCCGATTGAGGAGATAAGGCCGATGAAAGTCGAAATGGGTCGCTAAAGCAAGACTAATGAGCTTAGCACTCGCATATTGAACTCCGCAAAGAACTTTCTCAATGTACCCCTCCGACTTAGGTACAATTTACTTGCTTTTCTATCTCGAGAATCTCCATACCAAGTATCTTCTTTGCTGGTCCTAAATCTTTCATCTCAAATTCTTCACTTAGTTGGGCTTTAACCTTTCTTATCTCTCTTTTATCTTTTCGCTATCAACATGTCATCAACATAAAGAAGTAGATACACAAAAGAACCATCACTGCTTTTTCTTAAAATAGACACAACTGTCAAAACTACTTCTTTTGAAATCATGAGAAGTCATAAAGGAATCAAACCTCTTGTACCTTTGTCTTGGTGATCTGTTTCAAACCGTAAAGGGACTTTTTCAAGAAGCAAACATAGTCCTCTTTTTCGAGACTATAAAACCCTCTGGTTGTTGCATGTAAATATCTTCCTCAAGTTCTCCATGCAAAAATGCGTTTTACATCTAATCGCCAAGCTCCAAATCATGCATGGCCACAATACCAAGCAAAGCTCGAATCGAACTATGCTTAACAACCGGAGAGAACACATCTGTGAAGTCCACTCCTCGAATTTGATCAGAACCCTTTGCAACAAGCCTTGCTTTATATCCGGTTCTTCAACTCTTGGAGTCCCTTCTTTCTTTTAAACACCCATTTACAACGAATGCCTTTTTACCTTTAGGAAGTTTTACAAGATCCCATGTTCGCTTTTTGTGGAGTGATTCCATCTCCTCTTGCATAGCAAACATCCACTTTTCTCGAGTCTTCACACTAATCGCCTCGAATAATTAAATGGCTCTTGATTCGCATCTATATCTTCAGCCACATTTAAAGCATAAGCAACTAGATCAACCTCGGCATACTTCTTTGGAGGTTTAATTTCTCTTCTTGTCCTGCTTTTGGCGATAGAGTATTGCGGTGAAGAAGCAACTCTATTCTCAATTTTTGTCTCGGCTTGAGGAGTTGATTCGTATTAATCGATGCTCCACCGCTTTTGGTTTTCTTTATTGGAAGAGTCTTTAAGAGATAAGTTAGGTAGCATAGCGTTTCATCAAAAACAACATCTCTCGCTAATCACAACTTTTCTATTTTCAGACACCATAACTTATAGCCTTTACACCAGCTTTATAACCAAGAAAAACGCATTTAATGGATCTCGGTTCCAATTTTCCATTATCAACATGAGCATACGCAGACACCCAAAAATCTTTAAATCGTAATAATTAGCGGGATTACCGCACCATACCTCTTGTGGAGTCTTTTTCTCAATGGCAACGGATGGAGATCGGTTGATCAAAAACATGCAGAGAGGTCGCTTCGCCCAAAATGACTTCGTAAGTTGGCATTTGACAACATACATCGAACCTTCTCCATGATCGCTCGTTCATTCGCTCGCAACGCCGCTTTTGTTGTGGAGTATGACGAATCGTCAAGTGTCTCATGATCCCTTCGACTTGCACAATCTATTAAACTCATCGTAGCGTAACTCTAAGCCATTGTCTGACGGAGGTATTTTATCTGCTTTTCCGTCTGCTTTTTCAATCATAATTTTCCAAGACTTAAATGTGGAAAACACATCGCTTCGCTTCGGGAAGAACGCCCAAACTTTTCGGAAAAATCATCAATAAAGGTTAGCATATAATTAGCTCCACCTCTCAAGGCACTCGACGGCCCCACGATCGTAATGGATATACTCCAACGCTTCCTTCGTGTTATGGATTCCTCTAGTGAATCGAACTCTCTTTTGCTTCCCAAAAACACGGTTGCTCACAGAAATTCGGTTTGCAAATTCCTTGCCCATTAAGAAGTCCTCTTTGCTTAATTACGCCATGCCATTCTCACTCATATGCCCTAGGCGATATGCCAAAGTTTAGTAATATCATCATCGACAAGGAAGAGGAAGCAATTTGCATCACCAAGAATGAGAGAACCTCAGAAACATATAACTTGGCAATCTTTCTTTGCCCTTTCATCACAACAAGGACCCTTTGGAAATCTTTAAACCCCACTTTCAGTTGTGTATCTCATGCACTTTTGAATCAAGAGTACTCAACGAAATTAAATTTCTTTTCAATTCGGAACATGCCGCACGTCACTAAGTATTCGACAACTCCATCAAACATCTTAACTTTAATTGTTCCAACACTGCGATTTTACATGAAGCATTATTTCCCATCAAAACAACACCTTCGAGATCATCGTTTCATAAGTTGTAAACCAATCCCGATTGGGACTCATGTGGAAGGTGCAACTGAATCAAGTATCCACTCCTCGCTTACTTTAGTATCATTGATGAAGCAACTAGAAGTTCACCATCGCTGTAGTCTTCTACAACATCACTTCACCGAATTTTTCGGTTGTTTTTCTTTTGATTCGCAGCCTCCCTTTTAATCTTATTTTGTAGCTTATAGCACTCAGATTTAATGTGCCCTTTCTTCTTGCGAAGTTGCAAGTTTTACCTCTGCTTGAAGATTTCGATCTACCCTTAGATTTACCACGAGGATTCCGTTCGTGTTCTACCACGATCATCATCAACATTCGGTTTTGTCTCCCACGAACAATGAGACCCTCTCCCGAGAGTTGGGTTTAACCACAAGATGCTTCATCTTATCATACGAGGTTAAAGAATCATAAACCTCATCAACCGTGAGAGACTCATGCTATATAAAATCGTGTCTCTAAAGGTTGAATAAGACGGGGCAACGAACAAAGTAGAATCAACCCTAGATCTTCCTTATCATACCGAACCTCCATGGCCTCCAAGTTTGAGAGAATTTCTTTAAACACCGTTAAGTGTTAGTGTCTGACGCACCTTCCTCCAAACGATGAGCATAAAGACGCCGCTTCATATGCAACTTGCTTGTTAGAGTTTTCGACATACATATTTGTTCTAGCCTCTTCCATAATGCGTGGCAGTTTTCTCTTTCATCACATCCCGCAAAATTTCGTTGGACAAATGCGATGTAATTGTGTTAATGCCTTTCGATCCTTACGCTTCTTCTCTTCATCTCATTAATGTCGAAGGCATCTTATCTATCCTAGCAGGGCATCCTCTAGATCCATCTGCAAGAACCGCTTGCATCTTAATTTGCCACAACGCAAATCTGGTGTTGCGATCCAACAATGAATTTCATACTTCAAAGACGCCATTACCGTGATCGAGATGAATAACCCTAAGCTCGATACCAATTTGTGAAAAATAAAATAAAATAAAATAAATAAAAATAAAGAACACATAAATTTTACGTGAAACCCTTTCGGAAAAAACCACGGAGAGGAGAAGAAAATTCACTATGTCGAAAAATTTTTTACTCAAATACAAGAGGAATAGACTATGTCTATTTATAGGCTTGCAAAGCCATATTCTAGTAGGATTGAAACACCTTATCCTAATCAATATAAAATAGATGGAGTTTAATAAGGTTTAAAACCTTATTCTAAAATAAAATAAAAGAAGTCTAGTTCTATATGGATTTTACTTTTATTTTATTTTCCATCGTATTTTATTTAAATAAGAATTTGGGTCACTTAATTCTAACAAAATCTAAATATATACCAAAAATAAATCCATATAACTAGAATCAGTACAAGTTGAGAACTCACACATAGTTTATATAGAGTAAAACTCGAACCTAAGATCTTAAAGTTCACATAGCCTTTAACCCTAGAATTAAGCTAAGTTTTTTTTTTAAATTGTTATTAACGATAATAATATATTTTGTTTTTCTTTTTCTTTTAATAATTTTTATGTAAATATATGTTAACTATTTAAAATTTAATTTAATCATAATGTTAGTTTAACATAATTTTATGTTTTAATCAATTTCTTTTCCATTATATTCTTTTAAATGATGGTAACTATTTTTACATAAAATAATTTAATAATTTATCATTTTAAGGTTAATATATAACTGAATTAAATATAATGTAAAATATTTAATTTTAATTAAAATCAAATATAAATTTTAAGGAAAGAAGTAAAATATATTTAATTTGATAATACTTCAATATGTAATTAAATTTTCATTATTTTATAATTAAAAATAGAGAAATGAATAAACTAAATAAAAATAATAATAAGGGTTAAATTTTTTAATTTACTTAATAAATAGATCTCAAGGAGCTTCTTAAAAAATGAGAGGATGCACAAGCATTGAGAGTAAAGCGTATTTTACAATAAACCGAGTAAATGTCAAATTTAACATCCTTAAATCAAATCCACTGAATTGCGGCATGCACTAATTACCAACCAAATATGGAGACTCGGATTTCAGCAAGGCTTTGGAAAGGGTGAAGTTGATTATCCTTTAGAGAAATTTGAGAACCATGCAAATTGATTGACTAAATCCCCCTTTGCGAACTGCAAAAATGTTGGATATAAAAGTAAGTTGCACAACTTCAATTGCAACTCAGATGGTGAGTTTGTGTGATTAGAAGCAAGAGCCCCACTTACAGAAACATATAAAAAGATTTGCTAAATTTGAATAAAATATATATTTTTCAAATTGTTCAATGTAAAATATTTTGTAACTCAATGGAGAGAGAGCCTGCGATAAGTCATTTTACACAAATTTAACTCTTACCTTTCTTTCACTTGCAAATCCTCTTTTCTTGGTTTTTTTTCTCGAGAAACAAAAACCCTTGTTGTTAACCAATTTCATCTCCTTTTTCATTCCCAAATTCCTTTTATTAAACCTAGGATCCGTGTCACCCATCCATTGTTCTTGATTGATTCAGGCCCTTGCTTCAGTTTATTCTCATGAAGTCGAAAGAATTTTCTAATCTATTTCTTTAAATTTTGCTCTTTCTTCTCTGTTTTTAATTTTAGCTAATGTTTTGGCAAGATATTTTTCACAGGGAAAATTGCATATTGAAGCTCAAATACGAAGGAATTCGTGATCGGTTTGCTGCGCCAAATTCTCAAGGCTCCTACCTTAGGTGAACATTTATTTCTTTTTCTTGGTGTCTTGATTGTCATGTGTTTTGGGTGTTTCTTGCTATTTGCTATACGTTATCGGATTTCTTTAAAAATGTTTTGGTTTTTAATGGCATAATTATTTATTTGGTCATTTAATTTTATGAAAAAATTATTTTAGTTATTTATTTAAATTTTTTTTTTATTCTTAAACTTTGTTTTTTTTGTCAAATCACCTTAAAATACATGAAAAGTTAACATTTTTTTAACTTTATTGACATGACATACATGTAGATTGCCATGTTAGCATTTAATTATTTTAAAAAATTAAAACTCAAAAAATATATATAAAACAATTTTTTTTAAAATCAATAAAAATGTTCAAAAAGCATAAAAATATATATGTAATAACCCACACCCAACCCAATCACCAAATCCAAGACGTGAGGTGTCACATTCATTACCAGAGCAACTATAATTTCCTTTCAATATCTAATGGACAAGTCAAATAATAAATTTTAGTTTCAAATCCTGATAAAACACAATATTTATTCAAATCTCGGGTATAAACAAGCTTAGAGAGCTCTTAAGAACATCAGCAATAAACGAGGGACTAAAACGTAAAAAAATTAAAATATAGGAGTAATGTTGTGACATTAAAGGATTCATGTCCAATACTGGGGGCAAAAACATGATGTCGCGACTTCAACTGAAGTGAATCGCAACCTTGAAGACAAGAAGTTGACGTCGCTACATCAACAGGAGAATGTCACGACCTTATAGGCGGGAGGCTCAATGTTGCGATCATAGGAGGGAAGAGTTGCGACTATGGAAAAAAATGTTTAACATCACGACATTAACAAAAGGATGTCGGGACTATGAAGGCATTTTCCCTTAACTTTTGCCTCAAACATGCTAAACATCAATAACAAATGGTCTAAATGACCAAACAACTCAACCTATCACAATTTAGGCATCAACTCAAATGTCAATTCATCATTTACATAATATCATGTAACGCCCCTAACCCATATCTGTCACTGGAATAGGGTTATGAGGCATTACCGGACTTATACACTATCATTTATACAAAACCGAGTCATAAAAAAATTTCATTCAAAAGTCAATTCTTTTGAAATTTCACCATAAAGTCCCTAAGGCCCAATACATGCTTTGGAAGTGGTTCAGAACTAAACTGGCAACTTTGGAAATTTTTCCTTGAAGATAGGGGCATACCCCTGTGTGGCATGGGACATGGCCGTATGGCCAGCCCCTGGGGATCACATGGTCGCGTGGCCATCCCGTGTGGAATTCTAACTTGCAATTTCTTAAGTATCAGAGGGGCACATGCCATGTGGCTAGACTGTGTGGTAATCTGATTTTTCACCATTTTTAAGCCATTTTCACACAATTTTGACACACGCCCATTCTTAAAACTTGTGTCCTTCACACGACCAAGACATACGGCTGTGTCTTTGGCCCGTGTACTGTCCTAACTTCATATTTAAGGATGCAGGGGGGACACAGTCATATCACACGCCCGTGGGCTTACCGTGTGTCACACATGGCCTAGACACACACCCATGTGTCTACCCATGTGGACCAAAATAGGCTCTTTAAGACTACTTTTCTCACCCTCATACTCACCTCCTACATAAAAACACAATTATATACTTATAAAGTCCAACCAATCCACTAGTCAAGCTAAAACATGTATATTTCATTATCTAACACAAACATTACATTCAACTTACTTATATACTTAATCATTCATTTAATTATATTAACAAATAACCCCTATACATGCCATATAAATCAAAAAGTTATTTAACAAAATCTATCGGAATGAATCTAGATAGTGTGATCCTTGATGTAGATCCAATCCTTCGTCTGTATATAAGTCAATCTACAAAATAAATAACATACACAAGTAAGCTTATAAAAGCTTAGTAAGCTCATAGGCATAAAATATAAATATTACCGAACATGGTACACAAACATATATCTTTTAAGTTAACTAATTCATCCTGTAAATCACAAATTCATTAACAAGCTCATTTGAATAATTTCCATGTTGCTATTCACAAATTTAACTCCTTTAGGCCCGATTTTCATCCACTTCCATTATCAAATTAGGGAACAATAATGGAATTGAGTGCTTCAGAATCACATTGGCATGGTAGAATCATGGACTTGCACATAGTCACATATCACACACCGAAGCCATAGCCCTTCCATGGTCTTACACGGATCACATATAATACCGATGCCATATCCCAGATATGGTCTTATACGAAATCAAATTATCAGATCACACCGACACCATAGCCCAGCTATGGTCCTATATGGGAACACTTATCACGTTGCAATAATGCCATAGCCTAGCTATGGTCTTATACGGGCTCACATATCACATCTTTTTCATCAATTTATCATGGTCATAAAATGAAAACACTCAAAACCATTGTTCCAACTAATTTGTACTTTTACTTAAACATTATTTAGAAATTAATACAATTTGATAGTATTCATCTACAATAAGATACCTTAGCAATCATAAAATTTTCATAATAAAACATTGAACTTTGCCATATGAACTTACCTGGGCTAATTTCCAAAAGTCGTAGAAATTTAAGGATTATTCTTACAATTTCTCCTTTCCACGATTCACTTCGTTTTCTTAATCTATAATTATAAAATCATTCCTTCATTAGCAGTGATTTCGATTCTATTCTACTTCATAATTTATGCCCTTTAATTTCAAAATTACACTATTACCCCAAACTTTTTAGTTTTTACAATTTAGTCCTTGCTCAATTTATTCATCGATTGAGCTAATTCCTCTCAAATAACACTTTATCAAGACATTATAAACTAATTCAAAGCCTTTAACACTCAAAATTTCATCTCAAAACCCTAATTCCAACAACTTTCACAATTAAATCCTAAAAATTGATTTCTATAAAAAATCTCTTCAAAATAAAATTAAAACCTCAATTCCATGATAAATCATCATAAACTTTTAGCACTTATTCATGGCAAGTTTCAAAATTATCCATGAAATCAAAAACTAATGAATTAAACAAGTGGACCTAGTTGTAAAAGTCTCAAAAACACAAAAATTACAAGAAATAATCAATAATTGAGCTTACATGTAATAAAAATATGAGAGACCAGCTTAAAAGAACCCTTCAATGGTGTTTTTGCTGGAATGGATGAAGAAAAATGAAGAAAACTCTAGATATTCTAATTTAATCAAATTTTTAACTATTAAATTTAACTAAATTACCAATTTACCCTTAGTTCACACCTAATTCCAGATTTTTCTTCTTCTATGTCGCCTCATGCATTTCTTTTAGGCATATTTATGCCTCAAATCCTTCTTATTTATTACTTATGCTATTTCATCATTTCCCACAGTTTTACAACTTATTCAATTTAGTCCTTTTTACCCAATTAACTACCGAAACCTTAAAATTTCTTGACGAAACTTTAATACTGACTTACTAACACTCCATAAATATTTATAAAAATATTTATGGCTTGATTTAATATTTTGAGGTCTCGATACCTTGTTTTCACTTCCAAATTATTTAGTATTTATTATAAAATACTATTCACTATTTCAATCATTTTCTTAACTTCACATCTAACTTATTTTCATTAAATTAGCAATATTTTCTACTCATTTATTGGATTTATTAATCTCAAATCACTACTCCGACATCACTGAAATTTGGGCCATTACAACTCTCCCCCGTTAGGAAATTTCGTACCTGAAAACAAATGTGGATATTGTGATTTCATTGATTCCTCCATTTCCTAGGTTACCTTCTCCAATCCATGTCTATGCCATAATACTTTTACTAACGGTACTCGTTTATGCCGTAGCTCTTTAACTTCCCGAGCTAATATTTTCACTGGTTCCTCCAAATAAGTCATATCGATTGTAGCTATATTTCAGTATGAGGAATCACATGTGAAGGGTCTGATCTATGTCGTCTCAACATAGATACATGAAACACATTATGAATCTTCTCAAGTTCTGGAGGCAAAGCCAATCTATAAGCTATTGGACCAATCCTCTCAATAACTTCATACGGTCTGATAAATCGTGGACTAAGCTTTCCCTTTCTACCAAACCGCAGAACTTTCTTCCACGGAAAACTTTCAAGAACACACGATCATCCACATTAAACTCTATATCTCTTCTTTTCAAATTTGCATAAGACTTCTGACGATCAGAAGAAACTTTCAAACATTCTCGAATAATCTGAACTTTCTCTTCAGTTTCCCGAATTAAATCCACTCCCACTAATTTTGATTCACTTAATTCTGACCAATACAACGAAGTTTTACATTTTCTTCCATACAGAGCTTCAAATGGTGCCATTTTGATACTATCTTGATAACTATTATTATAAGCAAATTCAACTAAAGGTAAATACCTTTCCCAGCTACCACTGAACTCGAGTATATAGCACCTCAACATATCTTCCAAAACCTGAATCACTCGCTCTGGTTGCCCGTCTGTCTAAGGATGAGAATCTATGTTGAAGTTTAACTTGGTGCCCAAAGCTTCTTGTAATTTACCCCAAAATCTCGAAATAAACCTCTGATCTCGATCAGAAATAATAGACGTCAGCACTCTATGTAATCTCACAATTTCTGACACATATAATTCCGCTAATTTTTCATGCGAAAAATCTGTTCTGACCGGAATAAAATATGCTGACTTAGTCAATCTGTCCACTATCACCCAAATTGAATCTTTCTTCTTTGGAGTCTCAGGCAACCTAGATACAAAATACATCGTCACATGTTCCCACTTCCATTCTGGAATCATTACAGGTTGTAACAAACCCGTAGGCACTTGATGTTTTGCTTTTACCTGCTGACAAATCAAGCATTTTTATACAAATTCACAAATTTCTCGCTTCATACTAGGCTACCAATACATTTTCTTCAAATCACAATACATCTCCGTACTGCCTAGATGAATCGAGTACATGCGACTATGAGCTTCTAATAAAATGTCATTTTTCAAATATGGATTATTCGGAACACAAATTCTATTGTGATAGTATAACATACCACTATCATTAATAGAGTATTCTAAGTTCAAGTTGTCTTGAACCATCTGTCGTTTCAACACTAACTACGAATCTTTATCTTGTAACTTGCGAATTCGAGGAAAGAATACTGGTTTTGCGTTTAATTCTGCCACCACAGAACCATCTTCATTAATAGAAAAATGAGCATTTAATGCTCGAAGAACAAATAATGACGATTTCCGACTAAGTGCATCTGCCACTACATTTGTCTTTCCCGGATGGTAGTCAATAACAAGGTCGTAATCTTTCAATAGCTCTAGCCATCATCTCTGTCTCAAGTTCAGATCTTTTTGCAACATTAAATATTTCAAACTTTTATGGTCTGTATACACATAACATTTCTCCCCATATAGGTAGTGTCTCCAGATTTTTAAAGCAAATACAATAGTAGCTAACTCAAGATCATGTGTAGGGTAGTTCCTCTCATGTGATTTCAATTGTCGAAAAGTATATGCTACCACTTTTCCCGATTACATCAGTACAAAGCCTAAACCATTCAAAGATGCATCATTATATACCACATACAGCACACCTAATTCAGCCTGAGTTAACACTGGAGCCTCTATCAACATTTTTTTCAACTGATCAAAACTTCGTTGACACTTATCAGGCCATACAACTTCAACATTCTTTTGTAGTAACTAGGTCATCAGTGAAGTAATCATTGAAAAGTTTTTTACAAATCGGTGGTAGTAACCGGCTAATCCAAGAAACTTCGCACTTCCGTAACATTCTTTGGAGTTTTCCAATTAATCACTGCTAACACCTTGCTCGGATCTACTCGTATACCATCAGCCGACACAATGTGACCTAAGAATCCCACTTCGTGAAGCCAAAATTCACATTTGCTAAATTTTGCATATAACTGTTTTTCCCTCAAAATCTGTAATACAATTCTCAAGTGCTGAGCATGCTCGGATTCTGTCTTTGAATAGATCAGTATATCGTCAATAAACACAACCACAAATCTATCCAGGTAAGACTAAAAAATTTGATTCATTAAATCCATAAAAGCAGCAGGAGCATTTGTCAAACCGAATGGCATAACTAAGAACTCATAATGACAATACCGAGTTCTAAAAGTTGTTTTCGGCACATCACATTCCTTTACCTTTAATTGATAATACCTCAATTTGAGATCTATTTTTGACAACACCGCAGTATCCTTAAGCTGATTGAATAAATCATCAATACGAGGCAAATGATATTTATTTTTAATCGTTACCTTATTCAACTACCTGTAATCTATACACAGCCTTAATGAACCGTCCTTCTTTTTCACAAATAACATAGGTGTACCCCATGGCGACATACTTGGTCTGATAAATCATTTGTCCAACAACTCTTGTAACTGTGTATTCAACTCTTTTAATTTTGCTGGAACCATTCTATACAGCGTCAATGATATGGGAGCTGTTCCCGAAAGCACATCTATCACAAACTCAACCTCTCTATCGGGTGGTAAACTTGGTAATTCTTCAGGAAATACATCCATGAATTCGTTCACAATCGATAATTGCTCTAACTTTGATTCAGAATTCCGAATATCAAGAATATAGGCTAAATATGCCTCATTTCCTTTGTGCAACAATTTCTAAGCAGAAATAGATGAAATCATTCTAACAATATCACCTAAATTTCCAGACTCAACCAAAATAATATCACCTGTCTAACATTTCAAACTGATTCGTTTTTCTCCATAATTCACTACCGCATCATGTTTCATTAACCAGTCCATGCCCAAGATAATATCAAATTCCCAGAAAGGTAACAACATCAAATCAGCAGGGAATTCATAGCCCTTAACTTTCAGTGGACAGTTATGACATATTAGATTAACTACCACACTTTGGCCTAACAGATTTGTAACTTGTACATTATAATCAGTAGGCTCAACAAATAAATTCTTTTCAGATACTAACATAGTACAAATATATGAATCCCTAGACCTAGGGTCTATTAAAGCATACACAGAAACATCATAAAGATAGAAAGTACCAGCAATTACGTCCAGAGCTGTCGCTTCTTCTCTTGCTCGAATGGCATAAGTACGAACAAGGGCCCTAACTTCTGATCGACTAGCAGTATCTTTCATACCCGAATGAGTAGCCTCTGTAGCACTGTTCTAACCAGAGCGTCTTCCTTTTTGAGAAGGAATTTTCTGTGTCTCCTTGTGTTTCACTTTTTCTACTTGTAGTTGGGGACAGTCGCGAATAAAGTGATCAATGGACCCACATTTATAACAAGCCCCTAACTTACTTCTACATTCACCGGGGTGACTTCTTCCACAATGTTGGCATTTAGGCCATTGGGTATTTTGTACACTACCCACAGTAACAGCAGGTCTATCAGATGCCTTGTAATCAGATTGTCTTGGTCTACTTTTTCCCGACCTTTCCCGTGCTGAAGTGGCTCGACTAAATTCTTCTTTAGATTTCTTTGCGGGTAAAGCAAAAAATGACTTAGATGCACTTCTTTTGAAAGATTCCTTGTTCCTTCCATCTTGTTGCATCTTTCTATTATATACTTCTTCAAGTTCCTGAGCACGATCTGATAGAACAACGAATTCTCATATCTCAATGCCCCCTATCATCATTATGATCTCATCATTTAGCCCTTCTTTGAATCTGATACACATTTCTTCCTCAGTGGGTACAATATCTCGTGCATATTTACTGAGATAAACAAATTCTCTCAAATATTTAGTCACTGACTTATTTCCCTGTCGTAAGTCGAGAAATTCTCTTTTCTTCTTATCCAAATATCTTTTACCAACATATTTCTTTTTAAATTCATTCTGGAAAAATTCTCAAGTGATTTTCTCAACCGGTACCATAGCTTCTATTGTTTCCCACCAGTTATAAGCTTCTTCTTTCAATAATGACATAGCACATATTAAGTAATCATCTTCTGAGCATGCCATTTGTTTAAAAACCCTCATTATACTTTGTAACCAATACTCAGCTTTGACAAGATCATCATCTGTTCTTCCTCGAAATTCTTCAGCCCCATGTTTTCTGAGCTTTTCAAACGAAGAACGTTTACTGGATTCCGTTGTTGGAGGAGGTGGAGGAGCAACTTGGGGTACTACTGCTGTTGAAATAGGGGGAGGAGGTTGCTGAGCCTAATTTCTTTCCCGCACATTCTCATTATACCACTGATTCATTAATCCATAAATCATATTTTTTAGTTCTTGTTCTCTCATCAATGAAATTGGAACTTCACTACTTGTTCCTTGTTCAGAGGTTTGTACTCTACTGTTAATTTCTTCTTGCTCAATTTGTTCTGGTCTATCTGACATATTTTCAAATCGAAGATAATCTATAATAAAAACAAGGATTAGATCAGATCATACACATCACACTATCACAGATTTATATGGCATCTATTTCTAAGCACTGTACATATCACACATATTCCGAGAATCGGCTAAATCGAAGCTCTGATACCACTAAATGTAACGCTCTTAACCCGTATCCGTTACTGGAATATGGTTGCGAGGTATTACCGAACTTATACACTATCATTTATAAAAAACTGAGTCATAAAAAATTTCATTCCAAAGTCAATTCTTTTGAAATTTCACCATAAAGTCCCTAATATGGGCCTACAGGGCCCAATACATGCTTTGGAAGTGGTTCAAAACTAAACTCACAGCTTTGGAAATTTTTCCTTGAAGATAGGGGCATACGCCCATGTGGCATGGGACATGGCCGTATGGCCAACCCATGGGGATCACATGGCCGTGTGGCCAACCCGTGTGGAATTCTGACTTGCAATTTCTTAAGTATCAGAGGGGCAGACGCCCATGTGGCTAGACCGTGTGGTAAACTGATTTTTCACCATTTTTAAGCCATTTTCACACAATTTTGACACACGCCCATGCTTAAAACCTGTGTCCTTCACATGACCAAGACACACAGTCGTGTCTTTGGCCCGTGTACTATCCTGACTTCATATTTAATGATGCAGGGGACACACAGTCATATCACACGCCCGTGGGCTTACCGTGTGTCACACATGGCCTAGACACACACCCATGTGTCTACCTATGTGGACCAAAATAGGCCCTTTAAGACCACTTTTCTCACCCTCATACTCACCTCCTACATAAAAACACAATTATATACTTATAAAGTCCAACCAATCCACTAGTCAAGCCAAAACATGTATATTTCATTATCTAACACAAACATTACATTCAACTTACTTATATACTTAATCATTCATTCAATTATATTAACAAATAACCCCTATACATGCCATATAAATCAAAAAGTTGTTTAACAAAATCTACCAGAATAAATCTAGATAGTGTGATCCTTGATGTAGATCAGATCGTTCGTCTGTATATAAGTCAATCTACAAAATAAATAACATACACAAGTAAGCTTATAAAAGCTTAGTAAGCTCACAGGCATAAAATATAAATCTTACCAAACATGGTACACAAACATATATCTTTTAAGTTAACTAATTCATCCTGTAAATCACAAATTCATTAACAAGCTTATTTGAATAATTTCCATGTTGCTATTCACAAATTTAACTCCTTTAGGCCCAATTCTCATTCACTTCTATTGTCAAATTAAGGAACAATAATGGAATTGAGTACTTCACAATCACATTGCCATGGTAAAACCATGGACTTGCACATAGTCACATATCACACATCGAAGCCATAGCCCTACCATGGTCTTACACGAATCACATATAATACCGATGCCATATCTCAGATATGGTCTTATACGAAATCACATTATCACATCACACTGACGCCATAGCCCAGCTATGGTCCTATACAGGAACACATATCACGTTGCACCAATGCCATAGCCCAGCTATGGTCTTATACGGGCTCACATATCACATCTTTTTCATCAATTTATCATGGTCATAAAATGAAAGCACTCAAAACCATTGTTTCAACTAATTTGTACTTTTAGTTAAACATTATTTAGTAATTAATACAATTTGATAGTATTCATCTACAATAAGATACCTTAGTAATCATAAAATTTTCATAATAAAACATTGAACTTTGCCATATGAACTTTCCTGGGCTAATTTGATAAAGTCGTAGAAATTTAGGGACTATTCTTACAATTTCTCCTTTCCACGATTCACTTCGTTTTCTTGATCTATAATTATAAAATCATTCCTTTATTAGCATCGATTTCAATTCTATTCTACTTCATAATTTATGCCCTTTAATTTCAAAATTACACTATTACCCCAAACTTTTTACAATTTAGTCCCTACTCAATTTATTCATCGATTGAGTTAATTCCTCTCAAATAACACTTTATCAAGATATTATAAACTACTTCAAAGCCTTTAACACTCAAAATTTCATCACAAAACCCTAATTCCAACAACTTTCACAATTAAATCCTAAAAATTGATTTCTATAAAAATCTCTTCATAATAAAATTAAAACCTCAATTCCATGATAAATCATCATAAACTTTCAGCACTTATTCATGGCAACTTTCAAAATTATCCATGAAATCAAAAACTAATGAATTAAACAAGTGGACCTAGTTGTAAAAGTCTCAAAAACACAAAAATTACAAGAAATAATCAATAATTGAGCTTACATGTAATAAAAATATGAGAGACCAGCTTAAAAGAACCCTTCAATGGTGTTTTTGCTGGAGAGGATGAAGAAAAATGAAGAAAACTCTAGATATTCTAATTTAGGGCTAGTTTGGCAATGCTTTTGAAAAGTGCTCTTGAAAAGTGTTGTGAAAAAATGCTTTTGAGAAGTGCTTTTGAAAAGTTTGGTTTAAAATTTGAGTATTTAGCATTACTGTTAAAAAGTGCTTTTGAGAAATAAAATGTCCATTTTAGAGATGTTATTATAAAGTAACAAATATGTATTTAAATAATATTTAAATTAGTTAATATTATTATATTTTAGTAAGAATATAAAAAAATTATTATAACTTCTTGTTAATATTTTAATATATAAAATATAAATTTTAAATATTTTTAAGCAATAAATATTAATTATTTATAAAATTTAATTAGAATATATAAACTATATTTTAAATATTTAAATATAACTATTAAATATTTGTAATTAGTATTTTAAAATTTATTTTTTATTTTTAATTAATGATTTTAACACATTTGTAATTAAGTACCAAGAAAAAAAAAGAGAAAGTACTATGTTATTGGAGGGGTGAAAAAGTAATTAAGCATTAAAAGTGCTTTTGGGAGAGGAAAAGCTAAAAATTTTAGCTTCTCCTTTTCAGAAGTGCTTTTCAAAAGCACTTATGAAAAGTTAAAAATTTCAGCCAAAAGCAGTTTGTTCTGCACAACTTTTCTTCTAGAAGTGCTTTTGGAGCCAGAAGTGTTTTTGAAAAGCAATGCAGAATTGGCCCTTAATCAAATTTTTAACTATTAAATTTTAACTAAATTACCAATTTACCCTTAGTTCACACCTAATTCCAGATTTTTCTTCTTCTATGTTGCCTCGTGCATTTCTTTTAGGCATATTTATGCCTCAAATCCTTCTTATTTATTACTTATGCTATTTCATCATTTCCCACATTTTTACAACTTATTCAATTTAGTCCTTTTTACCCAATTGACTACCGAAACCTTAAAATTTCTTGACGAAACTTTAATACTAACTTACTAACACTCCATAAATATTTATAAAAATATTTATGGCTTGATTTAATATTCCGAGGTCTCGATACCTCGTTTTCACTTCCAAATTGTTTAGTATTTATTATAAAATACTATTCACTGAAATTTGGGCCATTGATACTCACCTATTAGTGTATTATCTCAAGTACAAACCTATTCACTCTAGATTCGAGCATATACATACAAGTAACATTCTAATTTCAATTTATAGCATCACATAACTTGAATGAGAAAACTTATTTTTTTTATATCATCAAACAAACATATACACATTCAAAAGGTAAACGTTCCTATCATGAGCACCAAAATATCAAAAATGGACCTAAAAACCAACTCAAAATCTTAGGTACATACCATTTGCTATAAACATGACAAAACTATACAAACTTCCTAAGTCAAAAGTGGAATTTGGATGTTGCTAATCACTTCAAAGTTTTGAGATCTAAGATACCTTCACACAGAAATAAACAAATTGTACACTGAGCAATAATACTCAATGATGCTAACATGATTTAAATCAATAATAGAATTAGAAATAAGATCTCAAATACAATCAAAATGTGATTTAGATATTAACTAAATCAAATTTGCATTTCATGTCTCATGTGGCAATCCTCATATCATATTTCATTTGGCATATCATATATGAACATATAATATATTTTACTATCATATCACATTTACATATGTATCATATCATGTCACAACATTCATTTTATTTTCTCATATCTATCTTGAATCCATTGATTCGTTTTATATCCATATCGACCCTTAGGGCTCATTTTAACTAGTTCACATGATCTTTCACATACCATAATTTGATCTTTAACATTAATAATCAAGATACATCATTCAATATTAGCATTTCCTACCAAATGTCACATAGCATGGTATATATTTCATGATCTCTATTAACCAGACACGTACTCAAGACGAATACACAGATCATCCAACTATCACACCAATATATTTGGCACCCAGTGCCTCATCGGTATGCCTAAAGTATAAGTTGCAATCTGTGCCTCATTGGTATAAACCAAAGTATATAAATGTGCATAGCACCCCATCGGATTTTTGAAGTATAATATGTGCTCCACGCCTCATCGGTATAAACCAAAGTAAAATCTCGTACACTAATCCAATCCTATGACATACCAATTATACCCAACTCTGCCCAAGATCGTTATTAAGGTAACCAATGTTTCAAGCACATATAAATTCATGATCACATATCATATTTCGTACAATACCAATTTATATCATGTTTAATCCAATTCAATTCATATCATCACATGCATATCACATCTTTCACAAGTTACCAACCATGTAATACTTATCGAATTCATGAGACAAGTAGGGCCATTACCTTAATCAAGCTAGTTTGTAACAATTCATATAAATATATGCATATGTATTGAATTGAAATCATGGAAGCACAAACTGTATTATCAACTCGTCTACGACTCTCGCCTTTCCTTTTTCTTGAACGACCCAACGTTATCTTTAGTTAATTCAATTGAAGGACCAAATCTAAATAGATTAAGAAGGGATTTTCTTCCTTTCTCTCAAGCTTGGACGGCACCAAAAGAGAAAGAAGGATGACGTTTTTGTTTTTGTTTTTCTTTCCACTCACTTTCATATATATATATATACTACGATTATTGATTTAATTAACATAATTAAGCAAATTTAACTTATTAATGTAAGACATTTATATACGTTATAATTATAATATGATAGTTAAGTGGATATTATTAACATCTTCCACTATCGTATAAAAACAATGATTTAACAACTATTTAGGCGCTTTGCATATTTGCTAATTCGGTTATTATGCACATTCTAAATAAAAATTTAGTTTCGATTGAATTTTATAATTCATTCTTTGCACTATAAGTAATGATTTTTCAATTTAATTATTTTGCCATTTTTAATATATTTTCATACTACTTCTGCAAATCCTTCTATTCATATTTTTATTGGCTCGATTTACGGATTGAATATCAAAATTATATTTTTGACATTATTTAAAATCGAATCGTTACAAAATATTTTTAATATAAAATTTTAAACAATAAATTAAATACTGAGATGTTATTCATATATATATCATATAAGTAAAATTAATAAATATTAACATTTTCATTCATGTTGAGGTAATTTAATAAAAATATAAATTTAAAAGTTAAAATGAGAAAAATAAATAAATAGAAAACTAAGATATATATTTTTAAAGTTTGACAGAAAAAAATCATCATGTCTTTTCCAATGGGTAGTCTGTATTAGCGGTGAATTTCTAAGTTTGGGTTTTGCTTTTCTGTCGGTTCTCGGTTGATCGTTGCTTTTCTTAATTGGTTTTCTAATTGATTTTTGGTTTAAGAATATAAAAGCCCTTCAATTTTTTTTAAAAAAGAAAAGTAATTAAGTCTTTTTTTTTTAACTACTTAAAATTTTAAAATGTATTAAAATATCTTCAGATTTTTCAAAAAATACAATTAAACTCCTGCTTTTTTTCACTTAATTAGGTACTTAAACTTTCAAAATGTATAAAAAGACCCTCAAAATTTTTAAAAAGCAATTAAGACCCTACTCTTATTAAAAATTAAAAAATTATAAAAAATTAAAAATTAAAAATTAAAAATTAAAATTAGAAAAAATTATAAAAATCGTAAAAAATAAAAATTATAAAATTTTATAAAAATCATAAAAAATTAACGCCCATAGTTTCTTCAATTAAAGTTATCGGTGTCTTAACACAATATGACATGTGGCGAAAAATGATAAAAAATAAAAATTAATAAAAGTTATAGAAAAATTATAAAATGCTTCTTTTAGTACGATAAATTTTATAAATTTTTTACCAAATTTATATTTCTTTATATTTAATATAATTTTCTTACAACTTTATAAAATTTTATAGTTTTTATATTTCTATATATCTTATACTTTTTATGATTTTTATAAAATTTTACAATTATATATATATATTATGATTTTTATATATTTTTTATATTTTAATTTTTATTAAAATTTAATATTATTTATAGCTTTTATTGATTTTAATTTTATTATTTTTAATAAAAATAGGGCTTAATTGCTTTTTTTAAAAAGTTTGAGGGTATTTTGATGCATTTTAAAATTCAAATATCTAGTTGAGTGCAAAGAAACGTGGGGGCTTAATTGCTTTTTAAAAGGTTTGAGAGCTTTTGATACATTTGAAAGTTCAAGTACTCAAGCGAGTGTAAAAAGAAAAGCAGTGGCTTAGTTACTGTGTTTGAAAAATTTGAGGGCTTTTTGCACACTTGAACCTTGATTTTTTTTTATTAAATCTGACCAAAACTTTATCTTATCTACAATTTCTTATATAAAAAAAAAAGTAACTATTATATTCTTTTATTAAAACTAAAAGAAAACTTTTTCTGTTAACCTCTTTTCCCGTTTCTTTTACATTACTTCTTCTTAACATTACCTATGCATTTAGATCCCTAAATTAGTATTGTCGTCGCACACTTATTTTCCAAAATGATCTCTTTAGTTTTGCACCGATTGTTGAGAAATTGAAAATAAATGAAAACATCCTTTCTAACTCCTGGAAACCCCACAATGTTCATCCCTTTTCTTTCATTGTGTTCATGCGGTTCCCATACGATTAACTATTGAAGGCTCTCCTCCGAGTATTTTTTTTAAAGAAAATTGTGAATATAATGTTCACGACACTTGTCGTGATGTCATCTTTGCTTATCGTGTCATCGAACATCACATATTTCCTCGTCGTGACGTCACACATTTGTTTCTGTTAAGTACTTGCAAAACATCCGATAAATGCTAGTCACATCTCACATTATTAGAACAATTTACCTGCCATGCATTAGCTGGGGTATATACTAAACCACCCTAGGAATCCCTTGGCTGGTTCGGGCTGCTTAACTTTTTTGTGTCTATTTTAGCTTACTGCAATTGGTTCGAAAACTCATTTGTATTTATTTTATACTTTTTCTTATGTCCAACTCAATGGTCCTCAATTTTGCAGAGTTTCAACAAAGTACATAAGTTACTCAATGAAACCAACGGACCGGTAGTTGGGGATTTAGTGACAGCAGCTCCATTTGTCGTACGTGAAACAACAGTAAAGCTTGACTGCTTCCCCTTTTATATGTCATTCTTTTGGTATATAGGAAAGCATTAAGCTTCAAAGCTAAGATTTTCATCGAAACCCATATCGACCTACCACTAGTGTCACGGGCCAGAGTTTAGAGCCCGTGACCATCGAACCAAATGCATCCAATGGAGGTCTATTACTTAGATGGGGATCATTTGGCCCACGTGAGCTGGCCCGATTCAAGGAACTATTGGAGAAGCTTGTCGAATTAAAGTCTAGTTGGCCCGATCGGACTGGCCCGTTGCTCGAAGAGATTGAAGGTCCATCTACAAATATGGAAACATGATATGATATTATAATCTTAGAGATCTTAGATATGATATGGAATCTTATAAGATATTATTTTATAAGATTACATATCTTATCTAAGATATGTAATCTTAGAAGATATGATATTATATTTGGTGGTAGGTACCCTTTAATCTCGTCCGTCGATGTAATTGTATCTTGACCGTCGGTTTTGGGGGAGCTCAAGTATAAATAGAGAGCCTCCCCCTCATTTGTACACACTCCATTCATTGTTTCATTATTCTTTGTGAATAAGAGAATAGAGAGCATTTACTCAAACACTTTGTGTGCGTCCCTTTCTGTTGTTCTTATAAGCTTCTTTTGGCGTAAGTAAGTCTTCCGCTGTACGAGTTAGTGCCTTGGAGGAGTTCTTAAGAAGTCCTCATTCGAGTAAAGGCTGACTTGGGCGAGTTTGGACGAGCGAATCGCCTAAGGCCGCACGGATTGCGAGACGAAAGGTCTAGCCCCGTGACACTAGAACTGGATTCATCATGTCACTTGCATATTACATTGCGCTCTTCCTGTCATTTGAAGATCGGTATCATCACAAGAAGAGAAGTTGTAAGAGCTGCCTTAGATAAAGCTCGATAACTAAGGAAAAGCTTAACTCAAATGAAAAACAAATTGGAGAGAGAAAATGACACGTGCAGTACGTTCAATTTTGTCCTGTGTTTTACCTTTTTCTCAAAATTTACTCCTGTATTTAGTATGGGATTTACATTATAGCCATACAACTCTTTCACCAGGGTCAACACGCAGTTATTAAGAAGGAATTCATGTCAATCCCTTAAATCCGCAGATTTGATAGATGGCTAATAGGCCAAATATCTACATCAAAAGAGGCCAATGGGCATTGAAGATTCTTAAGTTACTCTTAAACAAACAATTTTCTTTCGGTGATTGGAAGAAAGTTGTTGGAGGAGGACGAAGAAGAAAACAAGTCAAAGCATAAAAATCGTATTGGTGTTTTTGGATTGTCAAGGAGGGGCGAGATTTGACAACTAATGTAATAGATTATTATGAAAAAAACCTTCCGCAACAACCAAGTTGGACCGACCAAAACATCATCATCCATTTCCAGGAGGACGGCAATCGTTCTTTTCTTTTTATTATTATTTTTATTCTAGCTTCACATGTCCCACATCCAGAGTGGAGAACCAGAAAAATACCTACCTCAAAATCTTATCACTCTAGTAGTTATAGCATTAGTGGTTAGTATGGCCAATTTGCACCTAACTGCCCGAATGTGTAGGCCACTGCATGTTCCCTTTTCATCTCTTCTTGTCCATTTCCAATATCTAATACTATCACAAAATATATGTTTTTAAAAAGATAATATTGTATAACACAAATAATTAACATATAAATTATTTTTAAAATAATTATATCTATTTCCTCACTTTATTTGCTTTTTTTCGGTGGGGAGTGATCTTTAGACTATGTCGCTTCAACTTGCACATCTGGTCCCTCCACTCTCCCCGAAGAACAGGAGTAAAGCCTTGTTAAAACCAAAAATGGCTCAAATTCCATCACATCCGCGACTTGATTTCTAAGACACCAAAGTAATTATATATCTTTTTTACTGAATCACAGTGAAGAGGCTTCCTATATAAGCACAACCAAATTAATAAAAAAAACCCTGTAAATGAAGTATAGAAATTAGAGGTTAAAGCCAAACATACAATTTACTTTTTCTTTTTCTCCAGCGGTCAAATTTTTTACCACCGTCAAATCCCACCAATGAAAAGAAAAAGTGCCTAAACAGAAAAACCAAAAAGATTTTTCATTACGACTAATAATTAATACAAAAGGTTTCATCATTTTTTCAGCGTAACCTAGACTTACCTCCACTACAGTGTGCACGATAGGAATTGCCCCCGGTGCATTTTAGCAAACCCCCCCCTCCCTCCTCTTCGCCCTTTTCTTTTCCCCTTCCTTTTTTCCCTCGGGGTAGCCGCCAAAAGAGACGGAACGAAAATTACAACTTTGTAATCATAAAAGTTGGAGGGTCATGATTCAATCAACTTGTTTTTTTTTTAACTTCCTATTTCCTTTCCCATTCACCATCTGAATCTTCCGGGTCGGGCATCTTGTTCAAGTCAACCCGATGTAAAAAACCGCCTGTACTTGGCTTCAACTCTTCGTCATAACCATGATTATAATTATGACCACGATGATTATGATGGTGGTGGTGGTGGTGAGCTGCCTCAAGAGCATCAACTCTAGCACCAACTTCAATTGCTTTTTTCCTTATAGAAGCCGCTGACAAATCCCCACCGAGCGAGCCGCCACCGGCGCTGCCAACTCTCTCTCCCGCCAAAAGGTCAGGAAAGTTCAACCTCGCCGACGGTCCACGCAGGTAAAAAACCGCCGTGTCATAAGCTCGAGCCGCCGCAACAGGTGTTGAATAAGACCCTAACCAAATCCTCGACCGTTTATTGGGTTCCCTAATCTCAGCCACCCATTTCCCCCACTTCCTCATCCTTATCCCTTTGTAAGGCCTCTCCGCCGTGGGCTTCCTCGAACTCTCCCTTGAAGCAACAACTCCTGTTCCATTCTCCATGCCTTGCAAATTATTGGAGAAATCCTATGTTCCTCAACTCTGGGTTGTGTAGTCGGGAGGCTTGGGTTTTTATTAGAACAGGGGAAGAAAGCTGGAACTATGAAGGGGGAGGAGAAGAATGGAGAGTTGGAGATGACATAGTTTAGTTTGGTTGTGTCATGTGTTTGAAATGTAATGTTTTTCCGACACAACAAAGTTATATTTTAGAACAAAAAAAGAAAGGCAGAGAGAAAGAGAAGGAAGAAAAACTATAAAAGAGAAAATCCAAATTCACCGACACAAATCTATGTGGAGTAAGGGAATTTTGTTATAAATACAACATACACAATATTATTATTCTTAGTAATTGTTATAACTGGGGGAAAAAAGGAAAACGGGGCGTGGACTTGAATGCTTTAAAGCTTGGCATGTTGGGGTTGTCTTTGGTATAAATATAAATATGAATTTTATTGTCTTCCATTTTCTTTTATCATCTTTGATTTCAAACTTATTTTACACCTAATTTATTGTTTAAATATTAATTTATGATTTTGTTTTCTTATTGCGATGCTTTCAGAATAGAATTTATTAATCTCATTTCTTTCATATTAAAATAGTGAGATGAAACCGGTGTCGTTAGGTGTTTGTTTAGCTAAGATTTCATACTGCAGTGTACTTTAATCATTAATTAAAGAATACATAAAAAACTTGATCACGCAAACAATTAAGTAATTAGGAAGGCGGTGATGGAGGGATTGGAGGAATTGTCGTTTTGTGGGCAAGTGAAGTGCATTTCAAAGGGTTTTAAAAAGGACATTACTTTTTTCATTTTCTCAACCTTTTTTAATTAATCAATAATTAAACTCAATTTCATGGTAATGATTCTATCTTTGTTTGTTTTGCCATCTTTTTATTATAATAAATAGTAATAATAATTTACGTAATTATTTATTTGTTTTTAAAGGAGTGAGTAGGCGAGCAAGAGCTAAGTGATAGGGTAGGTCGGTGTTCGGTCGGTGGATAGATACCGTTAGGAATTGACTTTCTCTCCACGCAATAACCATATAGGTGGATGGGCTTTTTTGTCTTTCTACTTTTTAGTTTA
Organism: Gossypium arboreum; assembly: GCF_025698485.1. Classification (NCBI taxonomy): domain Eukaryota; kingdom Viridiplantae; phylum Streptophyta; class Magnoliopsida; order Malvales; family Malvaceae; genus Gossypium; species Gossypium arboreum. Next base: position 26,740,271 of record NC_069081.1, read on the forward strand.
TAAACTTTTTTTAGCACGTTTGTTAAAATTTATAGCTTTCATTGTTAATTGGAGTTTTTTAGAATACAGAAACATAGAAATAAATAATTGATAGGTGATAGAAAGTTTTGATATTAATGAGGAACGCGGAGGTCTTGCACATACTTGTAATTAGAGCTGATTATGGGTCGGGCAGCCCGGTTCAGCCCGAAGGCCCGCTCGAAAAATGAGAGGGTTTGGGTAAAAATATAGGCTCGAAAAATGCGTTTGGCCAAAAAAAGAGGCCCGTTTAGAAAACGGGACGGGTCTCGGTACTAGTTTTTTGGCTGCCCACTTACCCAAATTATTTATTATATATTTTTTATTTTATTTTTAATCATTTTAAAATTTTAATATAACTATTTTTTATTATATTGTAAATTTGTGTATTGTTTTAATAATTGTTTCAGTATCATTTTTATTTGTTTTAATATTTTTTTTATGTTTTTAAATATATTTGATTTATTATATTTTTAAATATTTTTATTTAATGAAATAAGAAAAAAATTTAATATGGGTCGGGCCGGGTAGGGCTCGGGCTTAGCAATTTTGGACAAATTTTTAGGCCTATATTTCGGGCTGGGCTCGGGCCTAGTAGACGAGCCTAAAATTTTATCTGGACCCTGCCCGAACCCGGCCCATGATCACCTTTACTTGTAATCAGTGGGTTTTCGATATTTTTATTGTATCGTATATTAGTTTGATTTCACATTTTAACTGTTTGAAGTTGTATTTATATTTGTATTGTAAACTAAAATGTTTAATATCTAATTTTCATTTATATCAGTTTTGAGTTTAATTTTTATGCAATTCAAGCATTTATTGTTGGTAAACAAGTTAAAAGAAATCTCTCTACTACCGGCTTGAGTTAGAGTGAGCTGTAAAGAAGGTAGAGAATAAGGATCCATTACTTGTGAATAGTGATGACTTGGAAATGGAGGAAGCAATCTTTAAGGAGAAGTTTATGGCAAATGCACATGGAGACAATAAGATGGAAGGGGTTCTTGAATGATAATCAGATAGCTCTACTGTGACAGCCCTAAAGTGACCCTAGTCAGAAAGCGGTTTCGGGACCGCTAAACCGAGTCACCAAATTATTTGAATATGATATTTATTGTCTAAAATATGTGAATATGAATGTGTGAAAGTTTTAAGCTTCGATTTAGTAAATTGCATGTGAATTTAGTCAATAGGACTTATGTGTGACACTTTTGAAATGTGATAGGTTAATCTATAAGGATCTATTAGTGCATGTAATCAAAAGGGTGGACTTGCATGTCAATTTTCCCCCCCTAATTAGTAGTGGCCGGCCATGAGCATGAGGGTGGACAAAATGTTATGGCTAAAAAAACATGTCATGAACATGTTGGGTTAATGCTTTATGTTAGGAAAAATAAAATAAGGAGTATGGGCAATAAAATAATAATGGGAAGGTAAATGATGATGAAAAAAGAAAAAGAAAAAAAAAAGAGCTCTCATGTTGTTCTTGGCCGAATAGAAGAAAGAAAATGAAGGAAAAAGAGCTTTGAGGAAATCGGCTATGGTGGTTTGCTAGACTAAGGTATGTTTGATGATGTTCCATGAGATGCATGCATGCTTTAGTTGTTAGCTTGAGTTCTACCTAGCCCATGGTCTAAATCTTGCTATGTGATGGAGATGACACTCGGCCATGGATGTATCATTCTTGCTTGGTGTTGATGTTGTGTTGATGAGATATCAAGTTATTTTTGTGACCCAAGTTGAGATTTGGATTTTGGAATGAGTAAGGTTTTCGGCTATGGTAATTATAAGGGTGATGGATGTTGTTTCATGCTAAGTCTAGATGAACAATGTTTGTAACGCCCCCACGCCCGAGACCGTCGCCGGAGTCGAGTATGAGGTGTTACTAAGCTTAATTTAACATATTTAGAACTATGGATTATTTATTTCTACATTCACAGCTTTTAAGCTACTTGCATCACAGTCACAAGAAAAATTATATCTCGAGTTACGAAACTCGAAATCAAGATCCGTAAATTTTCTCTAAATATAGACTCATATACCTATCTACTAATTTTTTTCTAGAATTTTTAGTTGGTCCAATTAGTACATTTTATTAGTTAAAGTTACCCCTGTTTCAGGACTTGACTGGTCTGACCTCTTTTTACTACAAACCACATTTCTCTCTGTACAAAATCCATATGACTATGAGGTTTATTTCTCCTAAAACTAGACTCAATAAGGATTCTGATAATATAAAATACACTACCTAATTATATCTTTACAATTTATGGTGAATTTATAAAATTGGAATAGGGGATTCAAAAACTGCTATGACCCTGTTTCACTAAAATTAAAATATCTTGTAACATATAATTCCATTACCTGTTTCATTTGTTTCATGTGAAACTAGACATAATAAGCTTCAATTTGATATGTATTCCATCACCAAGTTCAATTTCTATGATTTTTAGTAAAATTTTAAACTCGCGTCAGTGCTGCTGCGAGATTCATTTATGGCAAATTTCATCCCTTTTATGAGTTTTTATGCACAAGTATCTTAATAATTTTCCTTAACATCAAATATAATCTAAACTAACTATTTTCATAATTTATCATTATCAAGCATTTCCTCAACCATTCCATCACCATACCATAAGATCATTTACACAAAAAGGTATATTGCTATACATGCCATACTTAAATTTACAAGCCATTACCAAAAGTCTTAGGATAGTGTGGTGAGCCTTGACCTATCCCGACTCTGAAATGGCTTGTCCAAAACTACAATGAGTAAGAAGGAGGAGTAAGCATAAATGCTTAGTAAGTTCATATGCAAATAATAAGTAACATAACAAACAGTCATACCAATCAACATTAGCATGTATCACTAAAACACATATCACATTTTTAATCATTTTTCATCATCTTATTACCTTATTGTGGTTGTATCAATACTCAACCCGAGGGTTAAATACATACCTGTCCAAAATATCCATTTCACATCTCTTACCAATACGTCTCTTTACATCTCGAATATTCCTCCATTTGAGTAGAACTTTACCCGTTGAACACATCGGAATATAATTCGGATACATGGATAACTTGCACATAAGTGCCATATATGCAATCAAGCAATCATGTAACCCGCCCATAGGCGAACTCGGACTCAACTCAACAAGCTCGGGCGTTCGCATCCATAAGTGAACTTGGACTCAACTCAACGAGTTCGGATGCCTAGTTACATCTCACGAACTCGGACTCAACTCAACGAGTTCGGACATTCGCATCCATAAGTGAACTCGGACTCAACTCAACGAGCTCGGATGCTCAACCATCCTAGTGACATGTCACTTGTATCCTAATCTATTCCTAAGGTTCAAACGGGCTTTTTCCTCGAACACTTATCCTTGCGTCTTCCGTAGAATGCCAAATCAATACTCGGTAACAATTATATTTAACAAGTAGTTCACATAATTTACATATTATTTGAAATTAACCACAAAGCATACATTTCATAATAAAATTCAGCATAACATATAATTAACATCAATAACTTAAAATAACCATTATGCTACATTATTTGCACATGAACTTACCTTGGTACCAAAATACAAAGATTTTGCAATTTAGTCCACAATCTTTTCTTTTCCTCGATTGAGGTCGATTCCACGTCTTTCTTGATCTAAAATAACACATTTAGCTTATTTAATACTCACATTATCAAATTAATCCTTAACTCAAATTTTGGCAAAATTACAATTTTACCCTAAACTTTTGCATATTTACATTTTTGCCCCTAGGCTCTGGATTAAACTTTATTCCTTATTCTTATGTTTTACAACATGCTGATCACTTTTCTCTTCTATGGAAACATCAAATTCTCACTCTAACATGTACTTGTGACTATTAGGTATTTTTACCGATTAAGCCTTTTACTCGTTTTTGCTTAAAATCGAGTAGTACAAGTTGTCTAACATAATTTAAAACTTCATATTCTATCATAAAACATCAAAATACACAAATTTCACCTATGGGTATTTTTCCAAATATAAACCCTAGGTTAAATTATTGCTAACATAAGCTTTATCGAGTTCTAGGGATCTCAAAAACGTAAAAATCATTAAAAGCGGGCTTGGAATCACTTACTATGGAGCTTGGAAGCTTGAAACAAACCCTAGCTATGGAGAACCCTTGAAATTTCGGCCTAATGAAGAAGATGGACAAAATTGGCTTTTAATTTTGTTTTTAATTCATTTTAATAACTAAATGACCAAAATACCCTTACTACTAAACTTTCCAAAATTCCTTCCATGTCCTAATTTTGTCCATGAACTTAAAATTGGTCAAATTGCTATTTAAGACCTCCTCATTAATATTCCAAAACAATTTCATACTAAAACTTCTAGAATGCAAGTTTTGCAACTTATTCGATTTAGTCCCTACTTTCAATTTAAGCACTTTAGGCATAGAATTTCATCACAAAATTTTCACACAATCATGAAATCATATCATAAACCTCAAAATAATTATAAAATAATTATTTCTATCTCGATTTATGGTCACGAAACCACTATTACGATTAGGCCCTAATTAGGGATATTACAACTCTCCCCTTTAAGGATTTTCGTCCTCGAAAATCTTACCGATAAACAGATGTGGGTATTGATTTCTCATAGTTTCTTCAGATTCCCATGTAGCTTCTTCGACTCCATGCCTTTGCCACAACACCTTCACAAGTGCAACATTTTTATTCCTTAGTTGTTTGACCACTCGAGCTAAAATCTTAATCGGTTCTTCTTCGTAGGTCATATCTGGTTGTAGTTCAATTTCTGTCAGTGAAACTACATGTGAAGGATCCGAACAATACCGACGTAACATAGATACGTGGAACACATCATGAATCTTCTCTAATTCAGGTGGTAATGCTAGCCGATATGCTACCGGTCCAACTTTTTCAATTACTTCATACGGCCTAACAAAACGCGGACTTAATTTGCCTTTCCGTCCAAATTTGAGGATTTTCTTCCACGGAGTCACCTTTAAAAATATTTTATCACCAACTTGAAATTCAATGTCTTTTCGCTTTAGGTCTGCATAAGATTACTGTCTATCTGAAGCAGCTTTTAAACAATCTCGAATTATCTTCACTTTTTCTTCAGTTTCTTTTATTAGATCAACTCCATAAATCTGATTTTCCTTGAGTTCAGTCCAATACAATGGTGTTCGACACTTACGACCATATAATGCTTCATAAGGTGCCATTTTCAAGCTCGTCTGATAACTATTATTGTAAGCAAATTCTACCAACGGTAAGTATCTTTCCCAACTTCCTTGAAATTCCAATACACAACATCTAAGCATATCTTCAAGAATCTGAATTATTCTTTCTGATTGTCCATCAGTTTGTGGATGAAAAGCAGTATTGAAATTTAACTTCGTACCTAATGCGTCTTGCAACTTTTGCCAAAACCGCGAGGTAAACCTTGGATCTCTATCTGAAATAATCGATAATGGTATTCCGTGTAATCTAACAATTTCTCTAATATACAGTTCAGCCAACTTGTTAAGAGAATAATCCGTACGTATCGGGATAAAATGAGCCGACTTAGTTAATCATCAACTATTACCCGGATGGCATCTTTCTTTCCGAGTCAATGGCAATCTGAAACAAAATCCATAGTAATCCGATCCCATTTCCATTCGGGAACCATAATAGGTGGAGTAATCTCAAGGTACTTGGTGTTCACTTTCACTGTTGACAAATTAAGCATTTGGACACAAACTCGATATATCTCTTTTCATTCTATTCTACCAATACATTTTCTTCAAGTCATTATACATTTTCGTACTACCGGATGAATCGAGAAATAACCACTATGTGCTTCAGTAGGATCTTTTGAATCAATTCCTCATTCTTGATTACACAAATCCGATCTTTAAACATTAAGCATCCATCGAACCAATTCTAAAATCGATCCCGTATCAGCTTCACACTATTTTCTTTTGGCTAGCAAATCCTGATAATTTTTCCGAGTTTGAAATCTCTTGTAAAAACATCGGTCTTGCTCTTAACTCGCTAGAATCGAACCGTCATCTGACATTTTCAACTGAGTGTTCATAACTCTCAAAGCAAACAACAACTTTCTACTTAAAGCATCGGCAACCACATTCGCTTTTCCCGGATGGTAATCAATAACAAGCTCATAATCTTTCAATAACTCCAACCATCTTCGCTGTCTCAAATTCAAGTCTTTTTGTGACATCAAGTATTTAAGACTTTTGTGATCGGTATATACTCGGCACTTTTCACTATACAAATAATGTCGCCAATTCTTCAAAGCAAACACCACTGCAGCCAATTCCAAATCGTGAGTAGGATAATTCCTCTCATGAGGTTTTAACTGCCTCGAAGCATAAGCCACCACTTTTCCTTCTTGCATGAGTACACACCCCAAACCATTTAGAGAAGCATCACTATACACCACAAATTCTTTACCTAATTCGGGCTGTACCAACACTGGTGTTTCAGTTAATAACTTTTTCAATTCTTCAAAACTCTGTTGACATTCTTCCGTCCATTCAAATTTAACATCCTTTCGGAGTAGTCTAGTCATAGGAGCAGCAATTATAGAAAATCCATTTACAAACCGCCGATAATACCCAGCTAGCCCCAAGAAACTTCTAACTTCAGTTACGTTTTTTGGTGGTTTCTAATCAACAATGGCTGAAATTTTACTAGGATCAACCCGTATACCATCACCTGAAACAATATGACCCAAAAATCCAACTTCTCGGAGCCAAAATTCACTTTTACTAAACTTAGCATACAGCTGCTTATCTCTCAAAGTTTGCAAAACTATCCTCAAATGCTTAGCATGCTCTGTCTCATCTTTTGAATAAATTAAAATATCATCTATAAACACCACAACAAATCTGTCCAAGTATGGCCGAAATATGCGATTCATTAAATCCATAAACATAGCAGGAGCATTTGTCAACCGAATGGCATAACTAAAATTCATAATGACCGTACCTTGTTCTAAAAGCGCTTTTAGGCACATCCGACTCCTTTACCCATGATTGGTAATACTCGGATCTCAAGTCAATCTTTGAAAACCATGTCGCTCCTTTTAGCTGATCAAACAAATCATCAATTCTTGGCAACGGATACTTGTTTTTGATTGTCACCTTGTTTAACTGCCGATAATCAACACACAACCTCATAGAACCATCCTTCTTTTTCACAAATAACACGGGAGCACCTCAAGGTGAAAAACTCGGTCTCACAAAACCTTTATCAGTCAACTCTTGCAACTGTGACTTTAATTCCTTCAAATCTGTTGGTGCCATTCTATACGGAGCAATCAAAATCGGAGCTGTTCCCAGTATCAAATCAATACCAAATTCTACTTCCCCGATTGGAGGCAAACCCGCAATTCTTTCCGAAATACGTCCGCAAATTCACACACAACAAGTAATCGATTCAACTTTCTTTTCAACTTCTTTTGTATTAATTACATGCGCCAAATAAGCTTCATAACCCTTTCTCAGATATCTTTGAGCCGACATTGAAGAAATCACACTAGGCAATGCCTTTGATTTATCTCGATTCAACCCCAGAGTTTCACCATTTTCACACTTTAATTCTATAACCTTTTCTTTGCAATTTATTTTAGCATCATGCAATGTCAACCAATCCATACCCAAAATAACATCAAACTCATCAAACAACAACAACATCAAGTCGGTAGGAAAGTAATGATCCCGAATCATTAAAGGACATTTCTTACATACTTTATCAACAATCACACATTTGCCTAACGGATTCGACACTCTAATCATAAATTTCGTGTTCTCAACAGGTATATTCATACTAGACACCAATTTCATGCACACATATGAATGAGTAGAACCGGATCAATCAAAGCAATAACATTAACATTATAGAGAGAAAATGTACAGTAATCACATCGGTGAGGAAGCATCTTCACGCGCTTTAATAGCATAAGTTGTAGCCGAGCCCTTCCTTCAGTCTAACGGTGCATCCTCGCTACATTCTTATTGCTTGTTTCACTTCCACTTTTCTCGGATACCTTCCCTCGAGTCTGCACCACTAGCTTTTACATTCGAAATTTTTCTTTCTCACTCTCTCGGGCGGTCTCTAATAAAATGATCAGGAGAACCACATCGAAAACATTCATTTGCTCTGCACGGACCAAAATGATTTCTACCACACGGTGGCACTTTCGGGTTTAACAAATCTCGAGTTCCCTACTTTGGCTCATGAATATTCGAGATTTAGGACCCACATTTTGCTTCTTATAATTCCCATATGATTGTCCGGTGAAGCTTGGGAACGAGGATTCATATTCCTTGACTTTCTAGGTTGCTGTGAAAATGAACTACTCATCGGTCTTTTCTTCCAATTTCTAGTCTCAGCCTCTACCTTTTTCTTTTCTTTAAGTAGTTCTTCAGCCTTGCAAGCTCGATCAACCAGTACTACCATTTCTTTTAGTTCAAGGATCCCGACAAATACTTTAATGTCTTCGTTGAGCCCGTCTTCAAATCGTCGGCACATCTTGGCTTCTGTAGGAACATATTCCCTGGCATACTTACTCAATCAAACAAACTGTAACACCCCTAACTCGTGACCGACGCCGGTGTCGGACACGAGGGGTTAACGGCCAAATCCTCTCAAGATACCAACCAATTTGACATTACCAGTCAGGCTGGAAAACTGCATCACCGTCGCCTTAAAAATCATATCTCGAGTTTCAAAACTCGGAAACTGGTTTCGTAAATTTTCCCTGAATTTAGACTCATATACCCATCCATGGATTTATTTTTAGAATTTTGGTTGGGCCAATTGGTACAGTTTATTAGTTAAAGTCACCCATATTACAGGGATCGACTGCTCTGACCTTCGTGCGTTACAACTTGGATATCTCTCTGTACAGGGCTTTAATACTGGTGCCGTTTGTTTCTAATGAAACTAGACTCAAAATGGAATCTGTACATATAAGGCATGACTCCTAATTCTTTCTGGATAATTTATGGCAAATTTTCAAAGTCGCGACAGGGGTCCCAGAAACCGTCTGGCCCTGTCTCACGAGAACTTTAATATCTCTCAATATACTGCTCATATGGTCGTTTCGTTTCGTCCATATAAAATAGATTCATCAAGGTTCAATTTCATAATTTACTCACTATTTAATTCTACTTCTACTATTTTTAGTGATTTTTCAATCTCATCTCACTGCTGCTGTCCGCAACAGTTACTGCAGTAGACTATGCCAATTTCATGAATCTTTCCTTGGCCTTAATCATCCATCATACATGACACAAATTATGGGCACCATATCAAAATTAGAGTTTCTAAGACTCGTGGCTATAGGTTCTAGCATCTCACTCGACGACCACATAGGCCATTTTCACATGGCTTAAAGTTTACAACCCACAATTCGACAAAATATAATAGCCTATACATGCCAAATGTTCTTCAACAACAAAAACAATACCACAAGATTTCAGCGGTGTGATGACTTCAACGACGGTCCCGATCACATAAACAATACGAGTCCGAGAGACCTAAAATGGGTGACAAGAAAAACACCGAGTGAGTTTACAACTCAGAAGTCATAAGCATTAATCAATCCATCGATAAAGTTACTACTACATGTACAACAAATGAGGCTAGGTACTCGTCCATACCGAATTTATACCATAATACCTCGGACCTTTCGGTCCAATCTCGTACCAATTCATACATCCACATTTCATATTCTACACAACAAGATAATCGAAGCATTTTTACACATTAACTCATTTTCCAGCACAACCATACACACTTCAATCGTCACATAGATTTAAGGCTTACCAATTTCAATCCCCAAGCATGAACGAATTCTCTATTCGTCATGAGCTCGAGGTACTTACCCGATCCGCTGTCCATACTCAATTCAATGGAGACACACCCTCCATATATATAGAGTACGCACACATAGTGCTTACCACTCGATTTCGCACACTTAGTGCCACGTAATTTAAGCTCGCACACACAGTGCCATACCCTCCGAACTCGCACACCCAGTGCCGTATTTTTCCAGCTTGCACACTTAGTGCCAAATATTTCCAGCACGCACACTTAGTGCCATATATTTCCAGCACGCACACTTAGTGCCAATCTCGTCACCATACACACGTATTGCCCGCACACATAGTGCCGAAAGCAAACTTTCTACACATTCCACTATTTCTATTACATTCAACAATTATCCTCATTCCATACACATACAATTTCATTTATACATATATATATCATTCCATTAAACACAATTGCATAGATTTTCCAATCATTTAAGCAATATCAAACATATGTGTAATGACTTACCTTGTGTTCGGTAAATAATTCCAAGTCGGCTACTCGATGATCTTCGATTTCCCCTTGTTGGACGCCTCTCCTTTAGGATCTTGAGCTTAAACAAATAAATTAGCTCATTCAACCGCTTTGGTACATATATTGGTATCCACATTTTAATGATCTTATGACATACGGAACGACATAGTAAAATTTTTATCTTACTACCTTACGTTCTTAGCTATTCGGCTAATAGCCTTATGCAATTACCATACTATCAATAATCCAATCACATTCATTACTCAAGTATAGTATTTTCACATTCGGCAATAATATTACATACAATAGCCGATTCTTCTTACTTTGTATTTATGCAACTATTTGATCATTAGTTTAGTTCAAACACCCATACACCAAGATTTATCAAGTTTAGCATGAAACATAACCTTAATCCTCAATGACCACTATGGCGAAAATCCTAGTCAACCCAAAATCACAATTTCTAACACATAATTGTTCATAACACAATTAAAGCATCCTCTCCATTCCAACACTTCAAGACACATACATTTCCCACAAATCTCCAACTTCATATTCGGCCTTAGTGTACATACACAAGCTGATTTTTTCTTCCTATCATCCAACCTAACTATATGAATATTTAACTAGCTCACACTTCACCCATCCACAATCACTCATTTAACACAAAGAAAATAATCAACTCCTTCACTATCTACCATGGCAGTATACTTCATGCACCACCCAAATCCAAAATTTTAACATGGGCTAGTTAAAGAACTTAGTAATCAACTTTCATTAAGCTGAAATTTCAAAATCTAACATGAATTACTAACCTTGTTTTGAGCTTAAAGTTGACCGAAATCTCCTCCCCTTTCTTTCTTCAATTTCGCTAAGAGAGAACCAAAGGAAATGAAGCTCTTTTTTTTTTCTTTCTTTGCTCCATTCACGGCAACTTGGGGGAGGCATCACACACTTTTTTTTTTTCTTATTTTATTCCCTTTCTTTTAAATTCCTTTCTTTATTCTAGTTTGTCTCCCATAATCCAATTTCTTATTATAATATCTAAGGCAAACAAATATATTGCCCATCATCAATCTAACTTGGCCGCCACCATAAGGAAAATTTGGCAATTTGACATGCAAGTCCAAGCATTTTCTAATATGTATCAATAGGCCACTTTAACATTAGCCTAGCACATTTCTCAATTTCCTCACATAAGTCCTTTCTAATAAATTTCACCTCTGAATGACGAAATTAAGGCACGAAATTTTCACATATGTACGTTCATGCACAATAAACATAGAAAATAATAATTAATTATTCTTGTGTCTCGGTTTTGTGGTCCGAAACCACATCCCGACTATGGTCAATTTTGGGATGTCACAACTCTCCCCACTTAAGAAATTTTCGTCCCGAAAATCTTACCGTAAATAGGCTCGGTATCGCTCTTTCATAGAGTCCTCAAGTTCCCAAGTGGCTTCTTCAATTCGTGTTTATGCCACAACACCTTCACTAACGGGATTTTCTTATTGCGCAACTCTTTTACTTCACGCATCATAATGCGAACGGTTCCTCTTCATAGCTCAAATTAGGTGAATCTCAATCTCGGATGGAGCAATTACGTGCGATGGATCGACCTATATCGTCAAGCATCGAGACATGAAAAACGTTGTGAATCCTTTCGAGCTCGGGGCAAAATTAATCGATATCGATGGCCCAACTCGTTCGGATACTTCATATGGCCCGATGAACCTCGGACTCAATTTGCCCTTACGACCAAATCTAAGCACCTTCTTCCAAGGTGAAACTTTGAGAAAGACCTTGTCTCCAACCCGATATTCAACATATTTTCTTTTCAAATCCGCATCGACTTTTGGCGATCCGAAGCGACTTTCAAACTTTCACGAATTACTCGAACTTTTGCTCGGCATCCTTAACCAAATCAACCCGAAGAATTTACCTTCACTAAGTTCAGTCCGAATAATGGGGTACGGCATTTACGACCGTATAAAGCCTCGTAAAGGCGCCATCTTAATACTTGATTGAAAGCTATTGTTGTGGCGAATTCAATCAAAGGTAAATACCGTTCCCATGAACCACTAAACTCAAGGATGCAACATCTCAACATATCCTCGAGTATTTGAATTATCCGTTCGGATTGACCATCGGTTTGGGGATGAAAAGCGGTGCTAAAATGCAGCTTGGTACCCAAAGCATCTTGCAATTTCTTCCAAAATCGTGACGTAAATCTTGGGTCTCTATCCGACACGATAGAAATAGGCACCCCGTGTAATCTCACAATCTGGGAAACGTACAATTCGGCTAGTTTGTCCATTGAAAAATCCGTACGTATGGGGATAAAGTGAGCCAACTTAGTCAGTCTATCGACAACGACCCAAATCGTATCCTTCTTACTCACTGACAATGGCAGTCCGGATACAAAGTCCATTGTGACTCGATCCCATTTCCATTCGGGTATCATGATCGGCTGAAGTAATCCCGATGGCACTTGATGTTCCGCTTTCACTTGTTGACATATCAGACACCTTGAAACAAATTCAGAAATGTCTCGTTTCATACCGGGCCACCAAAATTGGCGTTTTAGGTCATTGTACATTTTAGTACTACCGGGTGGATTGACATTCGACTACAATGGGCTTCATTTAGAATTATCGAAATAAGTTCAATTCTTTGGAAACACAGACGACTTCGAACCTCAAACAATCGTCATCATCAATTTGAAACTCGATTCCTTGTTCGAACACACTCGGCCCGTTTTGCAAGCAACTCCTCATCAACTTTTCGAGCTTCCGAATTTGATGAGCCAACAATGGTTTGGCCTTTAATTGGCTACTAACACATTGTCGGGTAGAATAGACAAGTGTACATTCATCGTCGTAAAGTAAGCAAGTGATTTCGACTTAAGGCATCCGCAACCACATTAGCCTTTCGGGTGATAATCAATGACGAGTTCATAATCTTTTAACAACTCGAGCCATCATCTTTGTCGCAGATTTAAGTCTCTCGAGTCATCAAATATTTGAGACTTTTGTGATCCGAATACACATGGCACTTCTCACCAAATAAGTAATGTCGCCATATCTTCAAGGCGAACACGATGGCGACCAATTCGAGATCATGGGTTGGATAATTTTTCTCATGTGGCTTTAATTGTCTCGACGATAGGCCACAACTCGACCTTCTTGCATCAATACGCAACCTAACCCATGTAGGGAGGCATCACTATAGATGACAAACTCTTTGCCGATTAATTTGTACTAGAACCGGAGCTTTCGTCAAATGGGTTTTCAATTGGTGAAACTTTTCCGACACTTTTCCGTCCATTCAAATTTGACATCTTTCGAAGCGGTTTTGTCATGGGTGTGGCTATCATCGAGAATCCTTTCACAAACCGTCGGTAGTAACCGCAAGCCCCAAAAAGCTCCTAACGGTAACATTCCTTGGAGGTTTCCAATTGACTATGGTCGAAATTTTGTTCAGTCCACCCCGACACCGATCACGGACACCACGTGCCCCAAAAGCTAACCTCTTTCAACCAAAATTCACATTCTTGAACTTTGCGTATAACCGCTTATCTTGTAAGATTTGCAACACTAGCCTCAGATGTTCAGCATGTTCAGTTTCATCTTTCGAATAGACCAAAATGTCATCGATAAATACAACTACGAACCGATCCAAGTATGGCCTGAAAATTCTATTCATTAAATCCATAAACACCGTAGGGCATTAGTGAGCCCAAACGGCATCACCAAGAATTCGTAGTGACCGTACCTCGTTCTAAAAGAGGTTTTGGGTATGTCCGATTCTCGGACCCTCAACTGATAGTACCCCGACCTCAAATCTATCTTTGAAAACACCGAGGCTCCCTTTACTTGATCAAACAAATCGTCAATTCGTGGCAATGGATATTTATTCTTTATCGTCACTTTATTGAGTTGACGATAGTCGATGCACAACCTCATGGTTCCGTACTTCTTCTTCACAAACAATACAGGTGCGCCCCATGGAGAAAAACTCGGTCGAGCGAAACCTCTATCCGTCAATTCTTGCAATTGAACCTTCAATTCCTTTAATTCCGTTAATGCCATACGATGCGGGGCTATTGAATCGGCGTAGTACCGGTACAACCGATGCGAATTCCACTTCTCGAACCGGTGGCAATCCCGGTAACTCCTCAGGAAAAACATCTGAATACTCACAAACCACTGGTACCGATTCGAGTTTCCTTTCCGTCTCTTTACTTCCAAACACATACGCAAGGTATGTTTCACACCTTTTTCACATACCTCCGGCGGTCATAGAAGATATTATCATTGGCGCTCCTTTTAAATTAGTAGACTCGACTCGGACTACCTCATTATTTGCACTCCTCAAATCAATGGTTTTCCTTTTGCGATCCACCTTTGCATCATGTACGGTCACCAATCCATACCAAGAATAACATCGAATTCATGAAATGGTAGAAGCATCGGATCGGTAGGAAAAGCAGATTCTCGAATTATTAGGGGCATCTCTTGCACACTTTATCAACAAGCACGTATTGACCCAAAGGGTTTGACACTCGAATTACGAACTCGAGAGACTCAACGGTAGAGTCTTCTTTGGATGCTAAGGTTTCACATACATATGAGTGAGTAGCGGGGTCAATCAATGCAATCACAATAGTATCAAAGAGAGTAAAAGTACCAGTGATAACGTCGGGGAGGATGCCTCCTCTCGTGCGCGGATGGCATATGCTCTAGCAGAGCACGGGTCTCGGATCGGACGGCCGTATCGAGGCTTCTCTCGATTACCACCCCTACCTCCGAGATTCTCGGGGCCTACCTCCACCGTCGTTCCACTAGGTCTTGCACCTTGCGTCTTATTCCTCTCATCTAGCTCGTGCAATCTCTAATGAAGTGGTCCTTGAACCGCATCCATAACAGCCCTATTAACAGACTTACCCCAACATTCACCTAGGTGTCGTCTTCCACATTGGGGCATTCAGGTCTCTCTTGACGACTATTGCCCACACTAGCTACTGAAGTAGCTCGGGAGTCCGTCAATGGTCGGGCTCTAATGGAAATTCCATGATCGTCCTCGACTTCTTGGTGTCCTCCCCGAACCTCTTTACAGCCGAGAACGGAGCTTTACTCGTCGATCTTTTACGGTAATCTCTTGCTTCAAATTCAGCCTTCTTCTTCTCCTTCCCAAGTTCTTCCGCCTTGCGAGCTCGTTCGACTAGTGTCACGAACTCCTTTATCTCCAAAATTCCCACTAGTAACTTTAACTCTTCATTCAATCCTTCTTCAAATCTTTTGCACATCGCAACCTCATCAGCCACACACTCCGGGCATACCGACTAAGTCTTACGAACTCATGTTCGTATTCGATCTGATCATCCGGCCTTGCTTGAGTTCCAAGAATTCCTTACGCTTCTAATCGATGAACCGTTGACTAATGTATTTCTTTGAATTCGGATTGAAAGAAATCCTGTAACTCGTTCATTTGGGACTATGGAAATTAAAGTCCTCCACCAATAGTAAGTGAGTCTCGCAACAAGGATATAGCACACTTAAGACATTCATCGGTGTGCATGGCAGTTCATCTAACACTCTAATGGTGTTATCGAGCGAACTTCGGCCTTTTCGGCATCATCAAGAACTATGGCCTTGAACTCCTCTCGGCGCTTCCTAATCAAGTCCACGGTGGTTTACTCAGCCTCACAGGATCAATAACTGGAGGCATTGCGGGCTCTTGGGGTGGAGTATTTAAATTCGGGAATGGTTGGACAGCCGGGTTGGTTCGGGCATATTCGCGACCCACTCATTCATCATAGTGAAGAAGGCTTGTTTCGCCCCTTCATTTTGATTATTCGCGGATGACCGAGGCTCAACAGCGGTGTCCCTTGCGCAGAGCAGCCGCTACACTTTCAACGTCATCCGCCAAGGGTCTCTCTATCCCGAGTTCCATCGCTAATCAAAACAAAAATTTCAACCGTCAGAAGTCATCACATTATTAAGCACTATCAATTTGGCATGTATAGCTAGACTCACACGCTCTATGGTAGTCCTAGAACCGACTAAACCATAGCTCTGATACCAATAAAATTGTAACACCCCTAACTCGTGACCGACGCCGGTGTCGGACACGAGGGGTTAACGGCCAAATCCTCTCAAGATACCAACCAATTTGACATTACCAGTCAGGCTGGAAAACTGCGTCACCGTCGCCTTAAAATCATATCTCGAGTTTCAAAACTCGGAAACTGGTTTCGTAAATTTTCCTGAATTTAGACTCATATACCCATCAATGGATTTATTTTAGAATTTTGGTTGGGCCAATTGGTACAGTTTATTAGTTAAAGTCACCCATATTACAGGGATCGACTGCTCTGACCTTCGTGCGTTACAACTTGGATATCTCTCTGTACAGGGCTTTAATACTGGTGTCGTTTGTTTCTAATGAAACTAGACTCAAAATGGAATCTGTACATATAAGGCATGACTCCTAATTCTTTCTGGATAATTTATGGAAAATTTTCAAAGTCGCGACAGGGGTCCCAGAAACCGTCTGGCCCTGTCTCACGAGAACTTTAATATCTCTCAATATACTGCTCATATGGTCGTTTCGTTTCGTCCATATAAAAATAGATTCATCAAGGTTCAATTTCATAATTTACTCACTATTTAATTCTACTTCTACTATTTTTAGTGATTTTTCAATCTCATCTCACTGCTGCTGTCCGCAACAGTTACTGCAGTAGACTATGCCAATTTCATGAATCTTTCCTTGGCCTTAATCATCCATCATACATGACACAAATTATGGGCACCATATCAAAATTAGAGTTTCTAAGACTCGTGGCTATAGGTTCTAGCATCTCACTCGGCGACCACATAGGCCATTTTCACATGGCTTAAAGTTTACAACCCACAATTCGACAAAATATAATAGCCTATACATGCCAAATGTTCTTCAACAACAAAAACAATACCACAAGATTTCAGCGGTGTGATGACTTCAACGACGGTCCCGATCACGCATAAACAATACGAGTCCGAGAGACCTAAAATGGGTGACATGAAAAACACCGAGTGAGTTTACAACTCAGAAGTCATAAGCATTAATCAATCCATCGATAAAGTTACTACTACATGTACAACAAATGAGGCTAGGTACTCGTCCATACCGAATTTATACCATAATACCTCGGACCTTCGGTCCAATCTCGTACCAATTCATACATCCACATTTCATATTCTACACAACAAGATAATCAAGCATTTTACACATTAACTCATTTTCCAGCACAACCATACACACTTCAATCATCACATAGATTTAAGGCTTACCAATTTCAATCCCCAAGCATGAGCGAATTCTCTATTCGTCATGAGCTCGAGGTACTTACCGATCCGCTGTCCATACTCAATTCAATGGAGACACACCCTCCATATATATAGAGTACGCACACATAGTGCTTACCACTCGATTTCGCACACTTAGTGCCACGTAATTTAAGCTCGCACACACAAGTGCCATACCCTCCGAACTCGCACACCCAAAGGTCAGTATTTTTCCAGCTTGCACACTTAGTGCCAAATATTTCCAGCACGCACACTTAGTGCCATATATTTCCAGCACGCACACTTAGTGCCAATCTCGTCACCATACACACGTATTGCCCGACACATAGTGCCGAAAGCAAACTTTCTACACATTCCACTATTTCTATTACATTCAACAATTATCCTCATTCCATACACATACAATTTCATTTATACATATATATATCATTCCATTAAACACAATTGCATAGATTTTCCAATCATTTAAGCAATATCAAACATATGTGCTTAATGACTTACCTTGTGTTCGTAAATAATTCCAAGTCGGCTACTCGATGATCTTCGATTTCCCCTTGTTGGACGCCTCTCCTTTAGGATCTTGAGCTTAAACAAATAAATTAGCTCATTCAACCGCTTTGGTACATATATTGGTATCCACATTTTAATGATCTTATGACATACGGAACGACATAGTAAAATTTTTATCTTACTACCTTACGTTCTTAGCTATTCGCTAATAGCCTTATGCAATTACCATACTATCAATAATCCAATCACATTCATTACTCAAGTATAGTATTTTCACATTCGGCAATAATATTACATACAATAGCCGATTCTTCTTACTTTGTATTTATGCAACTATTTGATCATTAGTTTAGTTCAAACACCCATACACCAAGATTTATCAAGTTTAGCATGAAACATAACCTTAATCCTCAATGACCACTATGGCGAAAATCCTAGTCAACCCAAAATCACAATTTCTAACACATAATTGTTCATAACACAATTAAAGCATCCTCTCCATTCCAACACTTCAAGACACATACATTTCCCACAAATCTCCAACTTCATATTCGGCCTTAGTGTACATACACAAGCTGATTTTTTCTTCCTATCATCCAACCTAACTATATGAATATTTAACTAGCTCACACTTCACCCATCCACAATCACTCATTTAACACAAAGAAAATAATCAACTCCTTCACTATCTACCATGGCAGTATACTTCATGCACCACCCAAATCCAAAATTTTAACATGGGCTAGTTAAAGAACTTAGTAATCAACTTTCATTAAGCTGAAATTTCAAAATCTAACATGAATTACTAACCTTGTTTTGAGCTTAAAGTTGACCGAAATCTCCCTCCCCTTTCTTTCTTCAATTCGCTAAGAGAGAACCAAAGGAAATGAAGCTCTCTTTTTTTTCTTTCTTTGCTCCATTCACGGCAACTTGGGGGAGGCATCCACACACTTTTTTTTCTTATTTTATTCCCTTTCTTTTAAATTCCTTTCTTTATTCTAGTTTGTCTCCCATAATCCAATTTCTTATTATAATATCTAAGGCAAACAAATATATTGCCCATCATCAATCTAACTTGGCCGCCACCATAAGGAAAATTTGGCAATTTGACATGCAAGTCCAAGCATTTTCTAATATGTATCAATAGGCCACTTTAACATTAGCCTAGCACATTTCTCAATTTCCTCACATAAGTCCTTTCTAATAAATTTCACCTACGAATGACGAAATTAAGGCACGAAATTTTCACATATGTACGTTCATGCACAATAAACATAGAAAATAATAATTAATTATTCTTGTGTCTCGGTTTTGTGGTCCCGAAACCACATCCCGACTATGGTCAATTTTGGGATGTCACACAAACTCTCTTTCATATTCTGAGACTGTCATATTACCTTGCTTCAGCTCAAGAAACTCTTTACATTTCTGATCAATAAACCTTTCACTAATATATTTCTTCCGAAACTCTTCTTGAAAGAATTCCCAGGTTACCCTCTCTTTTGGTACCACCGAAATCAAAGTCTTCCACCAATTATAGGCTGAATCTCTCAACAAAGATGTAGCACATTTCAAACATTCTTCCGGTGTACAAGATAATTCATCAAATACCCAGATAGAATTTTCAAGCCAGAACTCAGCTTTCTCTGCATCATCATCAATATTTGCTCTAAATTCTTCAGCCCCTTGTTTACGAATTCTGTCAACGGGGGTTCTGTGAAATTTTATCATATCCATACCTTGAGGCATCGGGGATACAGGTTGAGGAATTGGGGGAGGTGGGGAAGATCGTACATTTGGGTTCGTACGAACGAACTCAGTGTACCATGCACTCATCATTTGGAGAAAGGCTTTCCGATCCCTTTCTCCTCCTCCCTGACCAACAGTAGGGGGTGGGTTTTCAGTCGGCGCTGCTCCTTCAGCCGGAGCTGGCGCATTACTCTCTACTTCATCTCCCACAGCTGGATCGGGATCCATTTACTATATAAAAAAAATTCATTTAAAAAGGTCAGAAGTCGTCACACTATCACAATTCATACATATGGCATGTATAGCAAAATCTGTACATACAACACGTAGTCCGAGAACAGACTAAACCTACTCTGATACCACTAAATGTAACGCCCCCACGTTCGAGAACGTCGCCGGAGTCGAGTATGAGGAGTTACTAAGCTTAATTTAACATATTTAGAACTTTGGATTATTTATTTCTACATTCACAGCTTTTAAGCTACTTGCATCACAGTCACAAGAAAATTTATATCTCGAGTTACGAAACTCGAAATCAAGCTCCGTAAATTTTCCCTAAATCTAGACTCATATACCTATCTACTAATTATTTTCTAAAATTTTTGGTTTGGCCAATTAGTACAGTTTATTAGTTAAAGTTACCCCTATTTCAGGAGTTGACTGGTCTGACCTCTGTTTACTACGAACCACATTTCTATCTGTACAAAATCCATATAACTATGAGGTTTATTTCTCCTGAAACTAGACTCAATAAGGATTCTGATAATATAAAATACACTACCTAATTATATCTTTACAATTTATGGTGAATTTCTAAAATTGGAACAGGGGATTCAGAAACTGCTATGACCCTGTTTCACTAAAATTAAAATATCTTGTAACATATAATTCATTTACCTGTTTCATTTGTTTCATGTGAAACTAGACATAATAAGCTTCAATTTTATATGTAGTCCATCACCAAGTTCAATTTCTATGATTTTTAGTAAATTTTTAAACTCGCGTCAGTGTTGCTGCAGTATTCTGTTTATGGCAAATTTCATCCCTTTTATGAGTTTTTATGCACTAAGTATCTTAATAATTTTCCTTAACATCAAATATAATCTAAACTAACTATTTTCATAATTTATCATTATCAAGCATTTCCTCAACCATTCCATCACCATACCATAAGATCATTTACACAAAAAGGTATATTGCTATACATGCCATACTTAAATTTACAAGCCATTACCAAAAGTCTTAGGATAGTGTGGTGAGCCTTGACCTATCGACTCTGAGCTGGCTTGTCCAAAACTACAATGAGTAAGAAGGAGGAGTAAGCATAAATGCTTAGTAAGTTCATATGCAAATAATAAGTAACATAACAAACAGTCATACCAATCAACATTAGCATGTATCACTAAAACACATATCACATTTTAATCATTTTCATCATCTTATTACCTTATTGTGGTTGTATCAATACTCAACCCGAGGGTTAAATACATACCTGTCCAAAATATGCATTTCACATATCTTACCAATACGTCTCTTTACATCTCGAATATTCCTCCATTTGAGTAGAACTTTACCCGTTGAACACATCGGAATATAATTCGGATACATGGATAACTTGCACATAAGTGCCATATATGCAATCAAGCAATCATGTAACCCGCCCATAGGCGAACTCGGACTCAACTCAACGAGCTAAGGCGTTCGCATCCATAAGTGAACTCGGACTCAACTCAACAAGTTCGGATGCCTAGTTACATCTCACGAACTCGGACTCAACTCAACGAGTTCGGACATTCGCATCCATAAGTGAACTTGGACTCAACTCAACGAGCTCGGATGCTCAACCATCCTAGTGACATGTCACTTGTATCCTAATCTATTCCTAAGGTTCAAACGGGCTTTTTCCTCGAACACTTATCCTTGCCGTCTTCCGTAGAATGCCGAAATCAATACTCGGTAACAATTTTATTTAACAAGTAGTTCACATAATTTACATATTATTTGAAATTAACCACAAATCATACATTTCATAATAAAATTCAGCATAACATATAATTAACATCAATAACTTAAAAATAACCATTATGCTACATTATTTACACATGAACTTACCTTGGTACCAAAATACAAAGATTTTGCAATTTAGTCCACAATCTTTTCTTTTCCTCGATTAAGGTCGATTCCACGTCTTTCTTGATCTAAAATAACATATTTAGCTTATTTAATACTCACATTATCAAATTAATCCTTAACTCAAATTTTGGCAAAATTACAATTTTACCCCTAAACTTTTGCATATTTACATTTTTGCCCCTAGGCTCAGGATTAAACTTTATTCCTTATTCTTATGTTTTACAACATGCTGATCACTTTTCTCTTCTATGGCAACATCAAATTCTCACTCTAACATGTACTTGTGACTATTAGGTATTTTTACCGATTAAGCCCTTTTACTCGTTTTTGCTTAAAATCGAGTAGTACAAGTTGTCTAACATAATTTAAAACTTCATATTCTATCATAAAACATCAAAATACACAAATTTCACCTATGGGTATTTTTCCAAATATAAACCCTAGGTTAAATTATTGCTAACATAAGCTTTATCGAGTTCTGGGATCTCAAAAACGTAAAAATCATTAAAAGCGGGCTTGGAATCACTTACTATGGAGCTTGGAAGCTTGAAACAAACCCTAGCTATGGAGAACCCTTGAAATTTCGGCCTAATGAAGAAGATGGACAAAATTGGCTTTTAATTTTGTTTTAATTCATTTTAATAACTAAATGACCAAAATACCCTTACTACTAAACTTTCCAAAATTCCTTCCATGTCCTAATTTTGTCCATGAACTTAAAATTGGTCAAATTGCTATTTAAGACCTCCTCATTAATATTCCAAAACAATTTCATACTAAAACTTCTAGAATGCAAGTTTTGCAACTTATTCGATTTAGTCCCTACTTTCAATTTAAGCACTTTAGGCATAAAATTTCATCACGAAATTTTCACACAATCATGAAATCATATCATAAACCTCAAAATAATTATAAAATAATTATTTCTATCTCGGATTTATGGTCACGAAACCACTATTCCGATTAGGCCCTAATTCGAGATATTACAATGTTAGTGCTTATATCTCGATATTTATGAGTTTCTTTCTTGGTTTTACCTCAAACCCATAAAGTATTCTCAATTGGTGTTGTTAGAGGTTTCGGTCATGGGATTATAAGCTTGTTAGTTTTGATGGTGAAATTTATGCCTTGTAAGGGTAAATGGTTCAAAGGAACATTCGGCCATGATGTAAAAATTATGGTGGAGTGATGTTAAATGCTTTGAATATTGAATATATATATATATATTGTTATAAGTTGAATTTAAGGTTTGCTAAATTGTCTTTGTCATTGCCGAATGTGTGTATAGTTAAAGAGAATCTGTTTAAGTGCTTAGTTAATTGATATTGAGTTAATGATATGTGTATTCGGTCATAAAGTTGCACATGAGGAAATGTTAGATTAATGGTATTAAATTGCTTAATGTGATTAAAAATGCGTATGACCATTTTGTATTTGAGCTAAAGATGGCCATATGACCTATCAAATTCATTGTCATATTCGGCCATAAGCTAGCATAATGAGACTTTAATAAGTTAAATTTGTTTGAATTAGCCCAAGAGCTTAGAGGACCAAAGTTGGATAAGGGAAAGGAAAAAGTGATCGAATAGCCGTCGAAATCGTTCGACAACATCCGAGGTAAGTTTTCGAGTAATGAAACTTAGATTATGATTCGATTAGATTATGTTATAAGCAAATCAAAATCATGCCCTTTGTATGTAGCTATTGAGCCGAAAATGATAATGCTTGATAAGTGAATTGTGTTTGAATTCTAGTTATGAAAATGAAATATTGATGTGTCATGATTTTTTGATATGTGCATGGATATTCGGATTGATAACCGGGCTAAGTCCCGAAGGCATTTGTGCTAGTGGCTAATTCCGGGCTAAGCCCGAAGGCATTTGTGCGAGTTACTATATCCAGGCTAAGTCCCGAAGGCATTTGTACGAGTTACTATAACTGGGCTAAGTCCCGAAGGCATTTGTGCGAGTTACTATAACCGGGTTAAGTCCCGAAGGCATTTGAGCTAGTAGCTATATCCGGCTAAACTCCGAAGGTACTTGGTTTGGGAATGAGCGATCTTGCTGTAAATTTCAAATTAATACGCTCATAAAATCCAAACGATGAGGTATGTTTCGTATATGCATCGGAAAAGTCGATTCGTTTTAAATAGTATTCGTTCAATTGATTAACGAATTTTCGGCCTTTAGTTAGGTTTGATACCTTGTGAATGAATATATTGATTGATGAGTGAAGTAAGTATGTTTATGAGAATGTGCATATATGAAGTTATCCATTTAGCCATATGAATGTTATACCTTAGCCGAAACTAATTTCATTATTCAAAACTTACTAAGCATTAAATGCTTACTCCGTTTCTTTGATTCTCTGTTTTATAGATTTTGGTTCGTCAACTATCGACTGGATTGTCAAGTCAAGTCGTCCACACTATCAAAGCCCCCCTTGGTACACTTTTGGTTGAACTCTAAAATGGCATGTATAGGACTACCCTTTTGTTGTTGGTCATGTACCCTTTGGTTTTGTATAAATTTGGATAGCCATGCGAAAATGGCTTATATACACTTTGAGCATAGCATTATAATCGTCTTGTATGTTGTTCATTGAGAGGTATGGAAATGTTTGGTAACGATTAGCCATTGGGAATGGTTAATTATGATTGTTTTGATGCTATGTATGACAAACTCTAGTTGATTCATGGAAAACCATGAAATAGGTAAGGTTTACCTTAAAAACAGATGCTGACAGCAGTAGTGGTGTGGATTTGAAAAATCACTAAAAATAGTAAGAATGGAATTAAATAGTGAATAAATTATGTAATTGAACCTTGATGAATCTATTTTCATAGGGAAGTAATGAAACGATCATATGAACAGTATTTTATGAGATTTTAAAGTTTTTGTGAAATATGGCCAGAGCAGTTTCTGGATTCCCTGTTTGGACTTAGGAAATTCATTATAAATTAACCAGAGATAGTTAGAAGTCATGCCATATATGTATAGATTCCTTTTCGAGTCTAGTTTCTTTAGAAACAAACGGCATAAGTATGGAAGCCCTATACAGGGAGATATATAAGTCGTAATGCATGAAGGTCAGAGCAGTCAAACCCTGAAACAGGGGAGACTTTAACTAATAAACTGTACTAATTGGCCCAACCAAAAATTCTAGAAAAAAATTAGTAGATAAATGTATGATTCTAGTTTCAGGAAAAATTTACGGAATTTGATTTCGAGTTTTGGAACTCAAGATATGATGTTTAAGGTGATAGTGACACAATTAGCCAGCTAGTCTGGAGATTTTTAAAATGGACTGTAAAAATAAGGGAATTAAGTCCATTAACCCCTCGTGTCCGACTCCGGCAACGGTCTCGGGTACGGGGTGTTACAATTTTATTGGTATCAGAGCTACGGTTTAGTCGATTCTAGGACTACCGTAATACGTTTGGGTCTAGCTATACATGCCATTTTGTGATTATTTGATAGTGTGGTGATTTCTGACATTTGCAAATGTGTTTATTTATAGTAATGGATCCCGATCCCGACCGAGCGGTAGCTGATGATCTTGAGAGTGTAGCGCCTGCTCCCGCACAAGGGACAGCGCCGGCGGACTCTCAACCTATTGCTAGCAATCCGAATGATGAGGCTAGGCAAGCTTTTTATAGCGTGATGAATGATTGGTTTAACCAATACATTTGAACTAATACGGCTGTTCCACAACCTCCATTCCCGACTAATGCCACCCCCGCACCTACAATACCTCCGGCAACCGACCAAATAAGGTCAAATAAGCCCCCAGTTGACAAAATTCGAAAACACGGGGCTACTGAATTTAAAGCTACGGATAGCGATGATGCCGAGCAAGCTGAATTTTGGTTGGACAACACTATTCGGGTACTCGATGAGCTATCTTGCACACCCGATGAGTGCCTAAAGTGTACTATCTCCTTGCTACGTGATTTTGCCTACTATTGGTGGAACACGTTGACTTCTGTTGTGCCCAAAGATCAAGTAACTTGGGAGTTTTTCCAAATCGAGTTTCGAAAAAAGTATATCAGTCAGAGATTCATGGATCAAAAACGGAAGGAATTTCTTGAACTTAAATAAGGTTTCATGTCGGTTACTGACTATGAACGAAAGTTTGTAAGGCTTAGTCGGTACGCTTGAGAATGCATTTCTTCAAAAGCCGTAATGTGTAAACATTTCGAGGATGGACTGAATGATGATATAAAGCTGTATGTTGCCATTTTGGAAATCCGAGAATTTGTGGTACTTGTCGAGCGGCTTGCAAAGCCGAGGAGCTCAGTATGGAGAAAAGAAAAGCTGATATGGGAGCAAAGGAGTTTCGTAAGAGGTCTTCGGGGAGGCCCTTTCAACAGTCATCGAAGAAATTTAGAGATGATTTGGGCCGATCTAGAGACACTTTGGGTTTTTCTAGACGAGATCTTGATCGACCCCCTATGAGTGCACGAGTCACTTCGGTCGCCAGTGTTGGAAATGATCGTCGAGACAGAACGGAGTGTCCGTATTGTGGTAAATGGCATTCGGGGAGTTGTAGATACCATGACCGCTCCTGTTACAAGTGCGGATCAGTTGACCACTTTATTAAAGATTGCCCGGGTTGTGCGAGCAGAATGTAAATCGAGTGGGAAACACGGTGCTACTCTTGCTCGGGTAGACCATCTAGGAATACGGAAATGCTAGTGGCGGTCGAGAGGATCTAGAGATGCTACAACCAGATCTCGAGGCTCGTGCTCTGCTAGAGCTTATGCTATACGTGCACGCGAGGATGCTTCTTCACTGATGTTATTACGGTACTTTCACTCTCTTTGATACTAATGTGATTGCTTTGATTGACCCCTGGTTCTACTCATTCTTATATATGTAAACCTTAGCAACCAAGAAGACTTTACCGTTGAGTCTCATTGAGTTCGTAATTCGGTGTCAAATCCTTGGGTCGTTATGTGCTTGTCGACAAAGTGTGTAAGAAATGTCCCTTAGAAATCTGAGGTTCTTGCTTCCGGCCAATTTGATGCTTTTGCCATTTGATGAATTTGATGTTATCCTCGGTATGGATTGGCTAACCGTTCACGATGCAGTTGTAAATTGCAAAAGAAAAACTATCGATTTGAGGTGTGCAAATAATGAGATGATTCGAGTTGAGTCTACCGACTTGAATGGGTCGCCAGCTGTAATGTCATCGATGTTGGCTCAGAAATATGTAAGAAAGGGGTGCGAAGCATACCTTGCGTATGTATTTGATGATAAAGAGTTAGAAAAGAAGCCTGAATCTGTGCCAGTGGTTTGTGAATACCCGGATGTTTTTCCCGAAGAATTACCTGGCTTACCACCTATTCGAGAGGTAGAGTTTGGCATCAAGCTTGTACCTGGGACTACACCGATTTCGATAGCTCCGTATCATATGGCACCAATCGAGTTAAAAGAGTTGAAAGCTCAGTTGCAAGAGTTGACGGATAGAGGTTTCGCTCGACCAAGTTTCTCACCTTGGGGTGCACCAGTATTGTTTGTGAAAAAGAAGGACGGAACCATGAGGTTGTGCATTGATTATCGTCAGCTGAATAAGGTGACAATAAAGAATAAATATTCGATACCGCGTATTGACGATTTGTTTGATCAACTAAAGGGAGCCTCAGTGTTTTCAAAGATAGATTTGAGATCGGGCTATTATCGATTCTTGTAATTCGAGATTTGAATATACCCAAACCGCTTCGAGCGAGATACGGTCACTACGAATTCTTAGTGATGCCGTTTGGGCTCACTAATGCCCCCGCGATATTTATGGATTTGATGAATTGGATTTTTAGACCGTATTTGGATCGGTTTGTAGTTGTGTTTATCGATGATATTTTGGTCTATTCGAGAAATGAAACCGATCATCTTGAACACACAGGATTAGTGTTGCAAATTTTATGGGATAAGCAGTTATATGTTAAGTTCAGTAAGTGTGAGTTCTGGTTAAGAGAGGTTAGCTTCTTGGGTCATGTGGTATCTGCATTGGGTATTCGAGTTGATCCGAACAAAATTTCGACCATACTTAGCTGGAAGCCTCAGAAATATTCTTGAGGTTCGAGCTTTTGGGACTTCTTGGTTACTACCGACGGTTTGTAAAGGTTTCTCGATGATAGCCACACCAATAACGGCTACTTCAAAAGATGTTAAGTTGAATGGACGGAAAAATGTCGAAAAGTTTTGATCAATGAAAACTTATTTGATGAAGCTCTAATTCTAGTGCAGCCCGAATCAGGCAAAGAGTTTGTCATCTATAGTGATGCCTCCCTACTTGGGTTGGGTTGCGTATTGATGCAAGAAGGTCGAGTTGTGGCCTATGCGTCGAGACAATTAAAGCCACATGAGAAAAATTATCCGACCCATGATCTTGAACTAGCTGCCATTGTGTTCGCCTTGAAAATATGGCGACATTACTTATTTGGTGAGAAGTGCCATGTATATTCGAATCACAAAAGTCTCAAATATTTGATGACTCAAAGAGACTTAAATCTGCGACAAAGACGTTGGCTCGAGTTGTTGAAAGATTATGAGCTTGTCATTGACTATCACCCGGGAAAGCTAATGTGGTTGCGAATGCCTTAAGTCGTAAATCACTGTTTGCTTTACGAGCGATGAATGTACACTTGTCCGTTCTATCCGAAAATGTGTTAGTGGCAGAATTAAAGGCCAAACCATTGTTGATCCATCAAATTCGTGAAGCTCAGAAAGTTGATGATGAATTGGTTGCAAACGGGTGAATGTGTTCGAATACGGAATCGAGTTTCAAATTGATGATGACGATTGTTTGAGGTTCAGAAGTCGTTTGTGTGTTCCAAGAAATTCAGAACTCATTTTGATGATTCTGAACGAAGCTCATTGTAGCTGAATGTCAATTCACCCGGGAAGTACGAAAATGTACAACGATCTGAGACGTCAGTTTTGGTGGCATGGTATGAAACGAGACATTTCGATTTTGTTTGAAGTGTTTAATATGTCGACAAGTGAAGGCGGAACATCAAGTGCCTCTGGTTTACTCCACCGATCATGGTACCGAATGGAAATGGGATCGAGTCATGATGGATTTTGTGTGCAGGTTGCCATTGTCGACAAGTAAGAAAGATGCGATTTGGGTTGTTGTTGATAGACTGACTAAGTCGGCTCATTTTATTCCCGTACGTACGGATTTTTCATTGGATAAACTAGCTGAATTGTATGTTTCTCAGATTGTGAGATTACACGGGGTGCCCATTTCTATTGTGTCGGATAGAGATCCGAGATTCACCTCGCGATTTTGGAAGAAATTGCAAGAAGCTTTGGGTACCAAGTTGCATTTTAGCATTGCTTTTCATCCCCAAACTGATGGTCAATCCGAGCGGATAATTCAGATACTCGAGGATATGTTGAGATGCTGCATCCTTGAGTTTAGTGGTTCGTGGGAACGGTATCTACCTTTGATTGAGTTCGCTTACAATAATAGTTTTCAGTCAAGCATTAAGATGGTGCCTTACGAGGCTTTGTACGGTCGAAAATGCCGTACACCATTGTTTTGGACCGAGCTCGGTGAAAGAAAAATTTTCGAGTTGACTTGATTAAAGATGCTGAGCAAAAGTAAAATAATTCGTGAAAGTCCGAAGGCAAGATCGGATCGTCAAGTAAATGACTGTGATTTGAAACGAAAGGACATTGAGTATCGTGGGAGATAAAGTGTTTCTTAAAGTTTCACCTTGGAAAAAATACTTAGATTTGGGCGTAAGGGCAAGTTGAGTCCGAGATTCATTGGGCAGTATGAAATCTCCGAACGAGTTGGTCCGATTGCATATAGGTTGCTTTTACCCCGAACTTGAAAGGATCCACAACGTTTTTCATGTTTCGATGCTTGACGTTCTGATTTGATCCTCGCACATAATAAGTCCTCCGAGGTTGAAATTCAAACCGATATGAGTTATGAAGAAGAACCAATTCAGTATCCTAGCTCGTGAAGTGAGAGAGTTGCGAAACAAAAGGTTCCTTTAGTAAAAGTGTTATGGCTCAAACACGGGATGGAAGAAGCTACTTGGGAACCCGAGAACTCTATGAAAGAACGATACCCAAACTTATTTACGGTAAGATTTTCGGGACGAAAATTTCTTAAGTGGGGAGAGTTGTGACAGCCCTAAAGTGACCCTAGTCGAAGCGGTTTCGGACCGCTAAACCGAAGTCACCAAATTATTTGAATATGATATTTATTGTCTAAAATATGTGAATATGAATGTGTGAAAGTTTTAAGCTTGATTTAGTAAATTGCATGTGAATTTAGTCAATAGGACTTATGTGTGACACTTTTGAAATGTGATAGGTTAATCTATAAGGATCTATTAGTGCATGTAATCAAAGGGTGGACTTGCATGTCAATTTTCCCCCCCTAATTAGTAGTGGCCGGCCATGAGCATGAGGGTGGACAAAATGTTATGGCTAAAAAAACATGTCATGAACATGTTGGGTTAATGCTTTATGTTAGGAAAAATAAAATAAGGAGTATGGGCAATAAAATAATAATAGGAAGGTAAATGATGATGAAAAAAGAAAAAAGAAAAAAAAAAGAGCTCTCATGTTGTCCTTGGCCGAATAGAAGAAAGAAAAAGAAAGAAAAAAAAAAAGCTCTCATGTTGTTCTTGGCCGAATAGAAAAAAAGACAAAGAAGGAAAAAGAGCTTTGAGGAAATCGACTATGGTGGTTTGCTAGACTAAGGTATGTTTGATGATGTTCCATGAGATGCATGCATGTTTTAGTTGTTAGCTTGAGTTCTACCTAGCCCATGGTCTAAATCTTGCTATGTGATGGAGATGACACTCGGCCATGGATGTATCATTCTTGCTTGGTGTTGATGTTGTGTTGATGAGATATCAAGTTATTTTTGTGACCCAAGTTGAGATCTGGATTTTGGAATGAGTAAGGTTTTCGGCTATGGTAATTATAAGGGTGATGGATGTTGTTTCATGCTAAGTCTAGATGAACAATGTTAGTGCTTATATCTCGATATTTATGAGTTTCTTTCTTGGTTTTACCTCAAACCCATGAAGTATTCTCAATTGGTGTTGTTAGAGGTTTCGATCATGGGATTATAAGCTTGTTAGTTTTGATGGTGAAATTTATGCCTTTTAAGGGTAAATGGTTCAAAGGAACATTCAGCCATGATGTACAAATTATGGTGGAGTGATGTTAAATGCTTTGAATATTGAATATATATATATTGTTATAAGTTGAATTTAAGGTTTGCTAAATTGTCTTTGTCATTGCCGAATGTGTGTATAGTTAAAGAGAATTTGTTTAAGTGCTTAGTTAATTGATATTGAGTTAATGATATGTGTATTCGGTCATAAAGTTGCACATGAGGAAATGTTAGATTAATGGTATTAAATTGCTTAATGTGATTAAAAATGCGTATGACCATTTTGTATTTGAGCTAAAGGTGGCCATATGACCTATCAAATTCATTGTCATATTCGGCCATAAGCTAGCATAATGAGACTTTAATAAGTTAAATTTGTTTGAATTAGCTCAAGAGCTTAGAGGACCAAAGTTGGATAAGGGAAAGGAAAAAGTGATCGAATAGCCGTCGAAATCGTTCTACAACATCCAAGGTAAGTTTTCGAGTAATGAAACTTAGATTATGATTCGATTAGATTATGTTATAAGCAAATCAAAATCATGCCCTTTGTATGTAGCTATTGAGCCGAAAATGATAATGCTTGATAAGTGAATTGTGTTTGAATTCTAGTTACGAAAATGAAATATTGATGTGTCATGATTTTTTGATATGTGCATGGATATTCGGATTGATAACCGGGCTAAGTCCCGAAGGCATTTGTGCTAGTGGCTAATTCCGGGCTAAGCCCGAAGGCATTTGTGCGAGTTACTATATCCGGGCTAAGTCCCGAAGGCATTTGTGCGAGTTATTATAACCGGGCTAAGTCCCGAAGGCATTTGTGCGAGTTACTATAACCGGGCTAAGTCCCGAAGGCATTTGAGCTAGTAGCTATATCCGGCTAAACTCCAAAGGTACTTGGTTTGGGAATGAGCGATCTTGCTGTAAATTTCAAATTAATACGCTCATAAAATCCAAACGATGAGGTATGTTTCGTATATGCATCGGAAAAGTCGATTCGTTTTAAATAGTATTCGTTCAATTGATTAACGAATTTTCGGCCTTTAGTTAGGTTTGATACCTTGTGAATGAATATATTGATTGAAGCGTGAAGTAAGTATGTTTATGAGAATGTGCATATATGAAGTTATCCATTTAGCCATATGAATGTTATACCTTAGCGAAACTAATTTCATTATTCAAAACTTACTAAGCATTAAATGCTTACTCCGTTTCTTTGATTCTCTGTTTTATAGATTTTGGTTCGTCAGCTATCGGACTCGGGATTGTCAAGTCGAAGTCGTCCACACTATCAAAGCCCCCCGGTACACTTTTGGTTGAACTCGAAAATGGCATGTATAGGACTACCCTTTTGTTGTTGGTCATGTACCCTTTGGTTTTGTATAAATTTGGATAGCCATGCGAAAATGGCTTATATACACTTTGAGCATAGCATTATAATCGTCTTGTATATTGTTCATTGAGAGGTATGGAAATGTTTGGTAACGATTAGCCATTGGGAATGGTTAATTATGATTATTTTGATGCTATGTATGACAAACTCTAGTTGATTCATGGAAAACCATGAAATAGGTAAGGTTTACCTTAAAAACAGATGCTGACAGCAGCAGCGGTGTGGATTTGAAAAATCACTAAAAATAGTAAGAATGGAATTAAATAGCGAATAAATTATGTAATTGAACCTTGATGAATCTATTTTCATAAGGAAGTAATGAAACGATCATATGAACAGTATTTTATGACATTTTAAAGTTTTTGTGAAACAGGGCCAGAGCAGTTTCTGGATTCCCTGTTCGGACTTAGGAAATTCATTATAAATTAACCAGAGATATTTAGAAGTCATTCCATATATTTATAGATTCCTTTTCGAGTCTAGTTTCTTTAGAAACAAACGGCATAAGTATTGAAGCCCTGTACAGGGAGATATATAAGTCGTAATGCATGAAGGTCAGAGCAGTCGAACCCTGAAACAGGGGAGACTTTAACTAATAAACTGTACTAATTGGCCTGACCAAAAATTCTAGAAAAAAATTTGTAGATGGATATATGAGTCTAGTTTCAGGGAAAATTTACGAAACTGATTTTCGAGTTTTGGAACTCAGGATATAATTTTTAAGGGAATTAAGTCTGTTAACCCCTCGTGTCCGACTCCAGCAACGGTCTCGGGTGCGGGGTGTTACATCTACATGAAGATGATGTGCATATCTCAACGGACCTGTAACACCCCAAACCCGTGACCATCACCGGATTTGAACACGTGGTGTTATCGGGCTTACTTCCCTTATTACTCTTTTTGAAACATTTGTTTTCTGTTCCAGGCAGGCTAGCTAACTGCGTCACTGTCGCCTTAAAATTCATATCTCGAGTTTCAAAACTCGGAAATTGATTCAATAAATTTTCCCTGAATTTAGACTCATATATCCATCCATGGATTTATTTCTAGAATTTTTGGTCGGGCCAATTAGTACAGTTTATTAGTTAAAGTCACCCATGTTACAGGGGTCGACTACACTGACCTTCGCGCGTTACAACTTGAATATCTCTCTGTACAGGGCTCTAATACTGGTGCCGTTTGTTTCTAATGAAACTAGACTCAAAATGAAATCTGAAAATATAAGGCATGACTTCTAATTCCTTCTGGATAATTTATAGTAAATTTTCAAAGTCGAGACAGGGGATCCAGAAACTGTTCTGGCCCTGTCTCACGAGAACTTTAATATCTCTTAGTATACTGCTCATATGGTCGTTTCGTTTCGTCCATATGAAAATAGATTCATCAAGGTTCAATTTCATAATTTATTCACTATTTAATTCTACTTCTACTATTTTTAGTGATTTTTCAATCTCATATCACTGCTGCTGTCCGCAACAGTTACTGCAGTAGACTATGCCAATTTCATGAATCTTTCCTTGACCTTACTAATCATCCATCATACATGACACAAATTATGGCCACCTTATCAAAATTAAAGTTTCTAAGACTCGTGGCTATAGGTTCTAGCATCCCACTCAACGACCACATAGGCCATTTTCACATGGCTTAAAGTTTACAACCCACAATTCAACAAAACATAATAGCCTATACATGCCAAATGTTCTCCTAGTTCAACTACGAAGACAATACCAAAAGATTTCCAGCCGGTGTGATGACTTCAACGATGGTTCCGAGCACGCAAACAATACGAGTCCAAGAGACCTAAAAGGGGTGACAAGAAAACACCGAGTGAGTTTATAACTCAGTAAGTCATAAGCATTCAACCACCATCCATTAATAAAGTTATCACAACATGAAACAATAAACGAGGCTAGGTACTCATCCATACCGAAACTATACCATAATTCCTCGGACCTTTCGGTTCAATCTCATACCAAGTCATACATCCACATTTCATGTTCTACACAATAAGATATTTGAGGCATTTTCACACACTAACTCATTTTCACCACAATCACACAATTGCAATCATCACATAGATTTAAAGCTTACCAAGCTCAACCCCGAGCATGAACATATTGCCTATTCGTCATGAGCTCAAGGTACTTACCCGATCCGCTGGCCATACTCAACTTGATGGAGACACACCCTCCATATAATTGTTCGATCGGAGATATATATATATATATATATAGAGCACACACACGATTGCTTAATACTCGATTTCGCACACTTAGTGCCATGCGATTTAAGCCCGCACACATAGTGCCATACCCTTCGAGCTCGCACACCCAGTGCCGTATATTTCCAGCATGCACACTTAGTGCCATATATTTCCAGCATGCACACTTAGTGCCAATCTCGTCACCGTACACACGTATTGCCCGCACACTTAGTGCCGAAAGCAACTTTCTACACATTTCACTATTTCTTTTACATTCAACAAATGTCATCATTCCATACACATACATTTTCATTTGTAAATATATATATCATCCCATTAAACACAATTGCATAAATTTTACAATCATTTAAGCAATATCAAATACGTGCTTAATGACTTACCTCGTGTTGGGTAAAATAGTTCCAAGTAGGCTACTCGATGACCTTCGTCTTTCCCTTGCTTGATTCTCCTTCTTTGACTCCTTGAGCTTGATCAATAAATCAACTAGTTTAACCATCTTGCTAAACATTCATAATTCAACTACACATGCATATGTATGCTTGTATATTCGGCAACCATTCTTACTAATCACCCATTTGGTCGATTATACACATAACCGAATATGCACCAAAAACTTGATTCAACATCACCTACATACTCACCCTAATGGCCGAATATACTTGCAATTTTTACAAACATTCTCCAACAATTTATTCTTTAAACAAACACATTTATCATTTACTTCATAACCAAAACATCATGTGCAACATATATACACACATAGGTGCAAGGCCGAATTTCAAGGTGTCCATAACCATCCAAAACACAAATTTTAACTATCATGCAAGAAGCATAAACCACGCTCATGAGCATACCATGGCCGAATACCTCACACCATACCCCTTTTAAATTTTTGGTCGTGGTTAAACAAAGGACTCAATGCCCTACTCAAGAATACTAAAAAGAAATTTCAAGAGTAGTCAATCCATCATTACATGCATCATTAGCAAGCTTCACATTTAGCATGCAATGGCCTCAACACAATATCAACCTTGGCCAAAGACCATGTGACACCCCTAATGTGACCCTAGTCGGAGAGTGGTTTTGGGACCACGAAACCGAGTCACAAGAATAATTAAGTGTTATATTCCGTGCTTATTGTATGTGGAATTGGTATGCGTAAATATTTCGTGTCTCGATTTTTATTAATTAGGTGCTAATTTATAAGAAAGGACCCATGTGCTAGGACTTGAAAATGTGATAGGTGTATTTTAAGTGGCCTAATAATGCATGAAGTGAAATAAATGGAGTTGCATGTCAATTATCCCATTCCCTAAGGTGGATGGCGGCCATGACAAATTATGGGCAAGGGAAACATGTTCCCAACATGTTTTACTAATGGATGATGTTAGAAATGATAAAATAAGAGTATGAAAAAAAAAAAGTGTTCATTCTTCTCCATAGGCTTGGCGAATGTCCTAAGGAAAGAAAAGAAAAATTTGTTCATCCTTTCTCATCTTCTTGGCCGAAAATACTAAGGGAAAAGGGGGAGGATTTTTGCTTCATGCTTGGGTTGGAAGAGACCTAGAAGGAGATTTGGCTAAGTTTACATCAAGATTAAGGTATGTATGAGGTTGTGTTGGGAGTTTCATGCATGGTTTGGTTGCTAATTTGATGTGCATGTTAGCCATGGCTCAAATCCTTGTTATGCCATGGAAATGGTATTTGGCCAAAGTTGTTATGGTGATAAAGCCATTGCATGCTAAGTGTGAAGCTTGATGATGATGCATGCAATGATGGATTGTCTACTCTTGAGTAAGATTTTGAGTTTTCTTTTTGTGTTTAACCATGATTGAAGTTGAATGGAGCATGATTTTCAGATTCGCCATGATGCATTCATGAACATGGTTCATGCTTCTTGCATGTTAGTTAAAATTTGTATTTTGGATGGCTATGGACATCTTGAAATTCGCCATGCTCATATTGTATATATATGTTTGCACATGATGTTTTGGCTATGAAGTAAGTGATGAATATATTGGTTTAAAGAAGAAGATGTGGAAGAATGCTTGTGAAATTGCAAGCACAATTCGCCTAGCACACATATAAGTGCTTGATGCTATATTATAAGTTTTGGGCCACAATGTGCAAAGCATTAACTAGTAAAATGCATGCTGTTTTGTGAGGTATTAAGTGCAAAATTGACCTCAACATGTACATGAATATTCGGCCTTGGGTAGCCTATTGAAGGCCTTAGCTTTTCCTTGATGCTCAAATAAATTGTATTGAATTGCTTGATGTAGTATAAAATGTGCATGACCATTGTGTATTCAAGCTAAAGAGTGGCCATATGACCATTTAAAACTCCTTGTCATATTCGGCCATAAGCAAGCACAATGAGGTTTTAATAAATTGAATTTGTTTGAATTTGCTCAAGAGCTAAGAGGGCCACAATTGGACAAAGGGAAGGAAAAGGTGATCGAATAGCCGAAAAAGCCGTTCGACAACATCCGAGGTAAGTCCTCAAGAAGTGACCTTACTTGAATTATGTGAGATGAAGTATGGATGTGTATGATTATTGATTTATGTGTATGAGAAATTGAATGATACCGGGCTAAGTCCAAGGCGAATATGCTTGTGAATATATGTGCGTTTGAGCCTTAGTAACGAAAATGAAATATGTATGTCCAATGATTATTGATGTATGTGTACATGAGAAATTGAATAATATCCGGGCTAAGCCCCGAAGACAATTATGCTGGAAATTATATCCGGTTAAGACCAAGGCAATTGTGCTAGTGGCTATATCCGGGCTAAGACCGAAGGCATTCGTATGAAGTTATTCTATCCGGCTAAGACTCAAGGCATTTGTGCACGTGATTATATCCGGTTATATTCCGAAGAATCTTGGGCTGGACGTGAGTGTTGGTTGCTGTAATGAATTCAATTAGTACACTTGAAAGGCCCAAAGGATAAGGTACGTTATATGTGCATTGGAAAGTCGACATGTTTGAGCAATATTCGCTCAATCGACTAATGAATTTCAGTTATTGAATTGATTGATACTTTGTGAAATTATATAATGATGAAGTGTGAAGTAAGAATGTGTATTAATGAAATGATGCATTTGGCTATGTGAATGTATTGCTGTAATTAGAGTTGATTATATTCCTTGAGACTTACTAAGCATAAAATGCTTACCCGTTGCTTTGGCTCTCGTTTTCTAGATTTCGCTCAAGCAATCGGATTTGGGATCGTTGAAGTCAAGTCATCCACACTATCAAGCCTCCATTTTGGTATAAATTTTGGTTGAACTTGAAGTGGCATGTATAGGACTACCCTTGTTGGTTAAATATGTTGTGATGTATATATGTACGGCCATGCGAAAATGGCTCAAAAAGGAAGCATGAACTTAGACTAATTGTGGTTTGTATGTATATATTTGGTGTCATGATGTGGCTATGGCTTGGAAATGGGAATGTTGGTCATATGATCAGCCATTGGCATGGTTAAAATGATCATATATGAACCTATGTATGGCAAGACTAGTTGGTTCATGGTGACTACCAAATAGGTAAGACCTACCTTAAAACAGATGCTGCCAGCTGCAGTGACGTGAATGTGAAAAATCACCAAAATTCGTAGGAATGGAATTAAATAGTGAATAAGCTATGTAAACGAACCTTGATGAGTCTATTTTCATATGGAAGAAACGAAATGGTCATAGAAGTTACATGTTAAGAGATATTAAAGCTATTGTGAGACAGGGCCAGAACGGTTTCTGGGTTCCTGTCGCAACTTTAAAATTTACTATAAATTATCAAAAAGAATTAGGAGACATACCTTATATTTACAGATTCCATTTTGAGTCTAGTTTCATTAGAAACAAACGACACCAGCATTAAAGCCCTGTACAGAGAGATATTCAAGTTATACCGCGCGAAGGTCAGAGCAGTCGATCCCTGTAACATGGGTGACTTTAACTAATAAACTGTACCAATTGGCCTAACCAAAAATTCTAGAAATAAATCCATGGATGGATATATGAGTCTAAATTCATGGAAAATTTACGAAACCAGTTTCCGAGTTTTGAAACTCGAGATATGATTTTTAAGGCGACAGTGACGCAGTTTTCCAGCCTGACTGAAAATGTCAAATGGATGGGCAAAGCAAGGGAACTTGGCTTGTTAACCCCTCGTGTCCGACACCGGCGATGGTCTCGGGTTCGGGGTGTTACAGACCATTTCCATGGCATAACAAGGATTTGAACCATGGCTAACATGAGCATCAAGTTAGCAACTAAAACATGCATGAATCTCATGATACAACCTCATACATACCTTAATCTTGATGCAAGTATAGCCAAAACTCCTTCTAGATCTCTTCTAAACCAAGAAATGGAGCAAAAATCCTTCCTTTTTCCCTTAGTATTTTCGGCCAAAGAATTTAGAATGGATGAACAAATTTTTTTCTCCTTTCTTTTCCTCTACTCACGGCAACAAGGGGGGCATCCATGCTCATTTTTTTGTTCATTTCTTTAATGCTAGTCTTTATTTTATGACTTCCTACATACACCACTAGCAAAACATGTTGGAAACATGTTCCTTGCCCATAACCTTGTCATGGCCGGCCACTCCTCCTTAGGAAGTGGATTATTTGACATGCAACTCCACCTTTTTGTTAACATGCACTAATAAGCCATTTAAAATTAGCCTATCATATTTCCCCATGTTTCACATTGATCCCTATTTAATAATTTCTCATGCAATTGGTAAAATTAGAGAATGAAACTTCCACATATGCATGCACACACATAGTAAGTATAGAATATAACAATTAATTGTTTTTATGACTCGGTTTAGTGGTCCCGAAACCACTTTTCGACTAGGGTCAATTTAGGGCTGTCACAGGACCCTTATCTAGAAATTTTCTTTTCTAAAAAAGTTCATGGTCTAATTGATCAGAGTATGCACCAAATGCTTATTGTTCGTTTTCTTGGTTTAACAATTGGGTATTGAACACTTGAGAACATAATTAAAAGCCTTTGGGAAGTTGGTGAATTCAAAATTGTCGATCTGGATAATAATTATTTCCTTGTGAAGTTTGCCAATCAAAAGGACTATGATAAGGTCTTGGTAGGAGGATCTTGGATGGTTTATGGACATTATCTTATTGTTCAGCCATGGAGCCACGAGTTTTCTACAAAAATGTCACATCTATCGAAGATTGTTGCTTAGATTCATTTACGAAGACTCCCATATATGTACTATGGGCTTAATGAGGGCAATTGCAATGGTTATTAGTAAGCTGGTTAAAATAGACTCCTATATATGTACTAAGGGCTTAATGAAGGCAATTGCAAAGGTTATTAGTAAGGTGGTTAAAATAGACTACAACATACAAATTTTGGTAATCGGGGGTGCTTTATGAGGATTGTTTTTGTGATCGACTTGAACAACCCTATTGTCTCCTTCATTGGGGTTAATAAGGTTTAAGAAATATATTAAATATGAGGAACTTCCAACAATATTCCATGTGCGTGGGAGATTCGACCGCTTTAAAGAGAATTGATTCTTGAGTGATAATGTTGGGTAAAGTATGTTAGGATCTTGTGGCTTGAGTGTAGTTTATTCGTCATTTATGCTTGTAATTTTTTGAATAGATTGGTTTAAATAAAATTCTAGTATTCACATTAATCTCTTTTGTACTTGTCCTCAATGATTTTTCCATGCAAAGCAAAATATAAGCAAATATTGACTCATTGATTACCTAGTGTTTAACTAATACTAAGTTGCATATGTTGTTGGATTGTAATGTGAGAAGACAACTTGAATTAGCAGGTAACCTAAAAGGTCCATAATCTTATGAATCGAAATTAAGCAAATCGATTAAAGGGCTATTATGTTGTCTAACAAGTCCAAATGGGGAGATGCATTGTCTTGGGTATTATAGTGGTTTCCTCTTCTAAGATAGAGACAAAGATGTGATTGTTTGGATTGACAACACATCAGATGAAATCCAAGTTGAATTAATCCTAAATTCATTTATGGATTAATTTACTTGTGACATTCATAGTGTGGCTTACCTCAATCTTGCGTAAGTGACAAGCTATATGTAACGCCCTCAACCCGACCTGATTTACCGAGTCCGGATATCGAGTGTTACCAGGCGGTGCAAAACATTTAGTAAAAAAGTTTATTATTTCTTTTTTAAGATTGTTATTTGAAGTCCATAAGAAAATCTCAACATTTTTAAAAATTTGAAATGGAGTACATGATAAACATTTTATTACAAATCTGATTCAAATCTCTACAAGTTAGGGAATTATTTAAGATAGACTTAAAAGAAAATTTTTAAAGTTGCACCACCAATCCTCTGTATGCATAACAGCCCAATCTGCCACCAGCTTGGTGTACTTTTGGTGTTGTCCCTCCAGGCGAATCCACTTATCAGCAAACCTGAAAAGAAGTAATAACCTCATAAGTATAAAAGTATTTAGTAAGTTCATTGACAGTACCTTGGCGAAGTCTTGTAATACTTTAGGACTTTACATGGTTCAACTTCTACTCTTTGCCATTTACTATGACTGAGACCGTAAGGTCTTATTCTTCATGTACACACTAATTATAACATCCTTGTTATACTTAATCTTTTGTACTTAATTAGTAGGAGGGCCCTTCTCGTTGTTTCATGATTCTCTTGCCCCAATATACTGTTGTAAGAGAATACCTTTAGAAACCATTTCCACCGATCCACAACTCAACTCATGCTCTTCTTCCAATTAATTTCTTACTGTTATCATCTTGGGCGAACACATAAATATGTTGGATACTTACATAGTTTTTCATATTATTGATTCTTACTCAAACATGTCGTGATTCATGTAATTTCTTATACCTATACAAATAATTCACTGCAAGCAACATCCAAGTGAACTCTATATCATGCTATAACATAATCTCATTTTGATACTCTATATAATTCCTTCAATATTACACTACAAAGGCTTTTCTTTCATTTTGCGCCACAAAGGCTTTTCTTTCATATTATGCCACATGTTTTTCTTTCATATTACACCACAAAGGCTTTTCTTACCTAACGTGTTTACAATATGGACTTGCCTAAACTCACGTTATGTGAGGATTGCCCATCATCATCCTGAGACATGCAGAGAACCTGTAACACCCCTCACCCGTATTCAATGCCGAAATAGGGCTACAGAGTATTACCGGACTTATAAAACAATTATACAATCACTTCGTCCACATTTTCAAAATTCATGCAATCATCATTCAATCTCAATCATAATGTCCCTAATATAAGCTTACGAGGCTCTAATCATGCTTTGGAAATGGTTCGAAACTAAATCGACAACTTTGGAAACTTTCACGAAACCTTGAAATTTTTTCTCAAAACAGGCGTGTGACCTAGCCATGTGTCTCACACGGCCAACAGACACGCTTGTGTCACTGGCCGTGTCGACATTCAAAATGGGAGCACATGGCCGTGTCCCAGCCCGTGTCTGACCTCGTGTAACTCTCTAACTTGGGTCACACGGCCAACACACACACCAGTGTAGCTAGCCCGTGTACCCTAAAAATTACCTTACACGCCCGTGTACCAGGCCGTGTGCTAGGCCATGCCAAATATTTTGGATTATGGCATGTATAGAGGACTTAGTTATTTTGTTTTATGTCATAATTAATTTGGCCTAAAATGTTAGCCTTCAATATTTGATAGCTCATTTTGTATATGACCATTGATATTAATTGATATCGTTCAAGCTATAAGGTATGGATGCATGATTAAGTATGAAAGTTGAATTGTTTTAACTTGGATATATATATATATATATATATATATATATATATATAAAATCTACGTCATGGTTTCGTACGATTTCATGTGTTATATTCTGGTAATGTCTCGTACCCTGTTTCGGTGTAGAACACGAGTAAGGGGTGTTATATTTTAGTGGTATCAAAGCTATGGTTTAGTTGGTTCTCGGATTTATGTAGCGTGTGTAAAAGTCTATCTATACATGCCATAAATATACTGTGATAGTGTGATGACTCCTGATAATTTAAATTGTGTTTTCATATAGTAAATGAATCTCGACTGAGTTGTAGCTGACGATGTAGAAAGTAATGCGCCGGCTCCACGCAAGGGACAGCGCCAGCTGAGAGTAGACCTGAGACACTTGATCAGGGAGATGGGGCTCGGGAGGCCTTTCTCCGTATGATGAATAATTGATATATAGAATTTGTTTGAGCAAATCTAAATGCTCAACCTCCTCCAACCCCTCCTATTCCTCAACCGGTTCCCGTAGTTCCTCAAGGTGCTGAAATGGTAAGATTGAACAAGCCTCTAGTTGATAAAATTTGAAAGCAAGGGGCCGAAGAATTCAGGGCTAATATAGATGATGATCTCGAGAAAGCAGAGTTTTGGCTTAAGAATTCTATCAGGGTATTTGATGAGCTTTCTTGCACTCTTGAAGAATGTTTAAAATGTGCTATATCTTTACTGAGGGATTCAGCATATCATTGGTGGAAGACACTAGTATCCGTGGTTCCGAAAGAAAAGGT
Source organism: Gossypium arboreum (assembly GCF_025698485.1). Taxonomy (NCBI): domain Eukaryota; kingdom Viridiplantae; phylum Streptophyta; class Magnoliopsida; order Malvales; family Malvaceae; genus Gossypium; species Gossypium arboreum. The sequence goes on from NC_069081.1 coordinate 26,783,742, forward strand.
TACATGGGATTTTTTCCAAGAGGAATTCAGAAAGAAGTACATAAGCCAGAGGTTCATTGATAAGAAACAGAAAGAGTTTCTCGAGCTGCAACAAGGTAAAATGTTTGTGGCAGAATATGAACGTGAATTTGTTCGACTTAGCAAGTATGCCCAAGAGTGCATGTCTACTGAAGCTATTATGTGCAAGAGGTTTGAGGATAGGTTAAATGAAGACATCAGATTGTTAGTTGGGATCTTAGAGTTGAAAGAGTTTGTGGTATTCGTCGATCGAGCTGGTAAAGCTGAAGAGCTGAACAAAGAAAAGAGAAAAGCTGTGATTGAAGCCAGAGATGCAAGAAAGAGGCCAACGATTAAGTCGTTCCAATATCAGTTAAAGAAATCCAAAGACATGAATCTTCAATTGACGGTTTCAACCGGATATTCGTACTGAGGCCGTGAGAGATCATATTTGGGTTCTAAAACTCAAGCTACTTCAATGACAAGTGTGTGGAACGCGAGCCCTAATAGACTTGAGTGTTAGGATTGTGGTAAGCAACATCAAGGTGAGTGTTGGGTGATTAGCCGAGCTTGTTTCAGGTGTGGTTCTCGAGAACATTATATTAAGGACTGTCAAAAAAGGGTTGAAGAAAAAAAATTTCTGAATGTCAGACAGACTAACACTACTAATAGAGGTAGACCTCCGAGAAATACTGGAAGTGGAGCTAGTAGTAAAAGTGTGATGAAGGATTCAACTGGGAGATCAGAAGCTAGAGCACCTGCTGGAGCTTATGCCATACGTGCTTTGTGAGGAGGCGTCTGTAACACCCCTTACCTGTGTTTGACGCTGGAACAGGGTACGAGGCATTACCGGACTTAATCACTAATCATCGTATAAAAATCGATTCATAATTTCACTCTAATTTAAAACTTTTTCAAACACATTCAAGCTGTCCCTTAAAAAGAGCTTACAAGGCCCATATCATGCTTTAATTCAACCACACACATAGGCAAGCATGCACATTCATAAATTGCATCATTTAATTAATAACATAATCAAGACTATCTACATTAAATGACTTTATACAATAGAGACCTTCAAATAACATAGGTCAGTATTTTAAGCCAATTCCTAGCAACTTAATAACAATTAAATGAGTCTCCATACATGCCAAAGACTTAAAATACTTTAAAACCTTTATATATTGATCAATAGTTTGATAGTGTGATTTAACCTCTGGCGACCTCCAACTCGAGCTAACATCTGCGACACTATAGGAAAAAGGAAAGGAAGCGAGTAAGCATTATAGCTTAGTAAGTAAGTATGTAAATATTAATAAACAATAAATTATCATACTTTAAACAAAGTCACAATATGTTCCCGGAATATTACCATCACAAACACACATACTTTCACTATTACAATCATAAACAAGTTCAAAATAAGCTGTCTAGTAGAGTACTAGAAACTAAATTATTTATTTCTAGAGCTACAGAACTCCAAATTACAAACCATTAATTTTTCTTGAAACTAGATTTACATATATTCTTACCATAAAAATTTCAGGATTTTTGGTCTAGCCAATTAGTACAGTTTATTCATTGAAGTTACCCCTATTTCATTGCTCAACTGTTCTGATCACTCTTCACTACGAATCAATTTTCTCCTCGTACGGAATTCAAAGTATGTTATTGTTTATTTAATTTGAAACTAGACTAATTAAGGATTTCAAGCATATAAATTATATCCCCTAAATATTTTTTTAAAATTTTTAATTATTTTTCCAAGTTAGAATAGGGGATCACGTAGTCATTCTGAACCAGTCTCTCAAAAACTTAAATATATCATAATATAGAATTCCTTTGCTTGCTCTGTTTCTGTTATATGAAAATACACTCATTAAGCTATAATTTTATATTTCATTCAGTCTCTAATTCAATTTCTACTATTTTTGGTAAATTTTTAGATTCATGTCATTGCAACTATCCAGAACAGTTTTATTGTCAATTTTGATCTTTCACACTTCAATTGTATTCATCACTTTCCCATAACAATCTTTCCAATTTCCAATCACATATCGAGCATATTGCTCATAAGTTACACACATATATACTTACACTTATTATCAAAAAGTCATACACAATTTCATTTAATCAATTTCTCAGTTGAACGCTTTGGAATAATAACAGATACGTGATGGTATCGCACACAGCCTACCTTTAAAATTGAAGCTCTCTTGTACACATAGTGGCCTTCACTTAGCTCCACTCATGTGACGTAGCTCGATTGTACACATAATTTTGGCTCTCTTGTACACATGGTGAACACTTAGTACCACCTATGTGACCTAGCCAGTTTATCACGTAGCTCTCTTGTCTACATGGTGTCCTTCACCTGGAACCACGGATGCGACCTAGCTACATATATCCCGTAGCTCTCTTGTCTACATGGTGTACACATAGTATCACCCATGCGACCTAGCTACATCATAATGTCTCGTAGCTCTCTTGTACACATGATGTGCACTCAGCACCATACATGTGACATAGCTACAAACCATCTGTATCATCCAATCTTTCCGAAGGTTCAACCGGGATTTCTCTCTCTTTCTAATACTTGATTCCATACTTCCGATAGTCAATTATGATTCAAAAATCAGCTACAATACATAACATATGCTGAAATACAAAAACATAATAAAGATAATGTATTATTTACATACAAACTTACATACTTTCTCATTTCCATATCGAATTAATATTGAACATTTAAATCATCATAATTATACTTACTTTCAACACCTCGGCAATCATAGTAAATATATCAATTTTACATTGAAACATGCATAAATTAATGCTTATTATACATATGAACTTACTTCGATACTAAAACGGCCATTTTACCAACTTTCCCGATTTTTGATTTTTCTCCCATTTTAGATTCAAATCTCGTTTTTCGGGATCTAAAACATCATATTTTACTTATTTAATTAATGTACTATTCAAAACAGTCCTTAACTCAAACTTTGGAAAAATTACAATTTTACCCCTAAACTTTTGCATATTTACACTTTTGCCCCTAGGCTCGGGAATTAAACTTCATCCCTTATTCTTATGTTTTATGACATGCTGATCATTTTTCCATTCTATGGCAACATCAAATTCTCACTCTAACACATAGTTATGAACAATAACAACTTTTACCGATTAAGCCGTTTTACTCATTTTTGCTTAAAACTGCTTAGCAAAAGTTGTTTAACATAATATCAGCCTTCATGTTATACCATAAAACATCAAAATAAACACATTTCACCTATGGGTATTTTTCCAAATATGAACCCTAGCTTAAATTATTGCTAGAATAAGCTTAATCAAGTTACTGGGATTCCAAAATCGTAAAGAACTTGAAAAACGGGGCTAGAACGGACTTACTATTGAGATTGGAAAGCTTGAAAACCCTAGTCGTGGCTTCCCCCATGCTAATTTCTGCCTCCATGAAAAAGATGAGTAAATTTTGGCTTTATTTTCCCTTTTTATTTCTTTTAATTATCAAATGACTAAAATGCCCTGAAGGCCTTTCTTTAAAATTTTGTCCTATTCATGCCCATTTTTGTCCAAACGAAATATAATGGTCAAATTACCATTTAAGGACCTCCTCTTTAAACCCCCATTTCAATCAAGTACTTATGAATTAGAACACATATTTTGCAACTTTTGCAATTTAGTCCTAAAAGTCCAATTAAGCACTTTATCAGTAAAATTACTTAACGATATTTTTACACAATATTTTAATCAATAAATAAACCTTAAAAATTAATCAGAATAAATTTTTTGACTTCAAATTCGTGGTTCTAAAACCATCGTTCCGTTTAGGCCCTAAATCAGGCTGTTACAGCAACTTCTGCAAATAAGCCCTAATAGGCAAATTAAACATGCAATCTATAAAATTTCTTATCAATACTCTAACACATGCATCTAATCACTCAGTAAATCATAAAAATTAATCGAAATAAAATTTTCTATCTCAGATTTGTGGTTCACAACCACTATTCCATTTAGGCCCTATTTCGAGATGTTACAGCGTCATCTCTCGATGTGATTATTGGTACATTTTCTCTTTATGATACTACTGTTATTGCATTGATTGATCCTAGATCTACTCATTCTTATGTTTACGAGAATTTAGTATCTAGTAAGAGTTTTGCTGTACAGCTTACTGAATTTATGATTAACGTGTCAAACCCCTTAGGCAAATATGTGTTAGTAGAAAAGGTTTGCAAGAATTGTACTTTGATGATTCAAGGTCACTGTTTTCTGGCTAATTTGATGTTGTTACCATTTGATGAGTTTGCTTTCATTCTAGATATGGATTGGTTGACATTACATGATGCCAAGGTAAATTATAGATAGAAAACCCTTGAGTTGAAATGTGAAAACGGTGAAATTCTTTGGGTTGAAACAAATGAATCAAATAAATTGCCTACGGTGATTTAGCACAAGTCTACTCAGAGATACATGAGAAAAGGGTGTGAAGCTTATCTTGCATATATATTGAATACCAGGATGTTGGAGTCGAGGCTTGAATTAGTACCGGTAGTCTGTGAATTCCCGGATGTATTTCTAGAAGAATTTCCTGGGTTGCCTCCGATTAGAGAGGTAGAGTTTGCCATTGATTTGTTGCCTGGGACTGCACCGATCTCGATTGCTCCTATAGAATGGTTCCGACTGAATTGAAAGAATTAAAAGCTCAGTTGCGAGAGTTAACAGATGAGGGGTTTGTCAGACCGAGTTTCTCTCGCTGGGGTGCTTCCGTATTGTTTGTAAAGAAAAAATATGGATCTATGAGACTTTGTATTGACTACCGACAGCTCAACAAGGTGACTATAAAGAACAAGTATCTATTTCTGAGAATTGATGATTTGTTCGACTAGTTGAAAGGGGCAATAGTGTTTTCAAAGATAGATTTGAGATCCGATTACTATCAGTTGAGAGTTAAAGTGTCAGATGTGCCAAAAACCGCTTTCAGAACGAGGAATAGACACTATGAATTACTTGTGATGCCTTTCGGTTTAACTAATGCTCCAGCCATTTTTATGGATTTGATGAATCGAATCTTTTGTCCATATTTGGATAAGTTTGTGGTTGTGTTCATAGATGACATATTGATTTATTCTCGAGATAAGCCCAAGCATGCCGAACACTTGAGAACGACATTATAGATTTTGAGAGAAAAGAAATTGTTCGCTAAATTCAGTAAAAGTGAATTTTGGCTTCATGAAGTTGGATTTTGGGACATCTACTTACGGGTGATGGTATTCGGGTTGATCCGAGCAAAGTTTTGGCGATTGTTGATTGAGAACCTCCAAAGAATGTAACTGAGGTTAGAAGCATTTTGGGTTTAGCTAGATATTATCAATGCTTTGTCGAGGGATTCTTAATGATTGCCTCTCTTATGACTAAGTTACTGCAAAAGAGTGTTAAGTTCGATTGGATTGAAAAGTGTCAGCAAAGTTTTGAGAAGTTGAAAACGCGATTGACAGAAGCACCAGTGCTAGTGCAACCCGAGTCGGGTAAAGAGTTTGTGATCCATAGTGATGTGTCATTAACTGGTCTTGGTTGTGTATTAATGCAAGAAGGTAAAGTGGTAGCTTATGCCTCGAGACAGTTGAAACCGTACGATAAGAATTACCCGATGCACGATTTGGAATTAGCCGCCATTGTTTTTGCTTAGAAGATTTGGCGTCATTATTTGTATAGTGAGAAATTTCGAATCTTTACTGATCACAAAAGTTTGAAGTATCTAATGAATCAAAGGGATTTGGATTTGTGACAATGGAGATGGAACAAATTATTGAAAGATTATGACCTAATGATTAACTATCATCCGGGAAAAGCAAATGTAGTCGCAGATGCCTAGAGCAGAAAATCCTTGGTTGCTTTGAGAGCAATGTGTACAAGTTTGGTTATGTATGATGACGGTTCGATTTTGGCCGAGTTGAGGGCTAGGCCGTTATTTATTCAGCAAATTTGTAAGGCTCAGAAGAATGACAGTTATTTGTAAGCCAAGCAAGCTCAATGTGAATCAAGTTGTAACTCAGAATTTTGAATCGGACCAGATGATTGCTTAATGTTCCATGATTGAGTATGTGTATAGAAAGATACTGAGTTGATTTAGAATATTTTATATGAGGCACACAGTGGTAGTTTGTCAATTCATCCTGGCAGTACAAAAATGTATAACAATTTGAAGAAATTATATTGGTAGCCGGGTATGAAAAGAGACATTTCTGAGTTTGTATCAAAGTGTTTGATCTGTCAACAAGTGAAAGCCGAACATCAAGTGCCTTCGGGTTTACTTTAGCCAGTGATGGTTCCCGAGTGGAAATAGGACAAAATCACAATGGATTTTGTGACAGGTTTACCTCTAACTCCGAAAAAGAAAGATGCCGTTTGGGTTGTGGTTGATAGATTGACAAAATTGGCTCACTTTATACCGATACATACCGACTACTCACTTGGTAAGTTGGCTTAATTGTATATTGCTGAAATTGTGAGATTGCACAGAGTACCTATGTCCATTATTTCGGATAGAGATTCAAGATTTACTTCGTGGTTTTGGAAAAAGTTGTAAGAAGCCTTGGGTACAAAATTGAATTTTTTGGATTGCGTTTCATCCGTAAACTAACGGTCAATCCAAAAGGGTAATTCAAATTCTTGAAGACATGCTTCGATGTTGTATTTTAGAATTGGAAGGTAGTTGGAAGAAATACCTACCACTAGTTGAATTTGCTTACAACAAAAGTTTTCAGTCGAGTATAAAAATGGCACCTTATGAGGCATTGTATGGCCGCAAGTGCCGAACACCTTTGTATTGGACCAAGCTTAGCGAAAAACAGATTCACGGAGTTGATTTGGTTAAAGAAATCGAAGAGAAAGTAAGAGTAATTTGAGATTGTTTGAAAGCTGCTTCCGATAAACAGAAATCATATGTAGATTTGAAAAGAAAAGAGATTGAGTTACTGGTCGGAGATAAAGTATTTTTGAAAGTGTCCCCATGGAAGAAAGTTCTCGGATTTGGCCGGAAAGGCAAGTTGAGTCCACGTTTTATTGGTCTGTATGAGATTATTGAAAAAGTAGGGCTAGTGGCATATCAGTTAGCTTTGCCAACAGAATTGGAAAAGATCCATAATGTGTTTCATGTGACGATGCTGCAACGTTATCGTTCCGATCCTTCGCATGTGATTCCTCTAATGGAGATTGGTATTCGACCGAATATGACTTACGATGAAAAACCGGTTAAGATTTTGGCTTGGGAAATTAAGCAGTTGAGAAATAAAAGTATAGCCTTAGTAAAAGTATTTTGGAAAAGGCATGGAATAGAGGAGACTACGTGGGAACCAGAGGAAGCCATGAGGAAACAATACCCAATCCTCTTTACCGGTAAGATTTTCGGGACGAAAATACTTAAAGGGGGAGAGTTGTAACAGCCTGATTGTGTCTAGTCAGAACAGTAGTTTTGGGACCACAAATCCGACATAGAAAAATGTGTTTTTATTATATTTTTATGGTCTACGTTTTTATGGAATTATTTTGTAAAAAATTTGTTCAAAAATTTTGACGTTTGGGCACTCGATTTAGTCAAAAGGACTAAATTGTAAAAAGTGAAAAAGTTGAGTTCTACATGTTAGAGGTGTCCAATTGTAATGAAATTTTAAATTGGATGTCCTTATATGGTAATCAGACCATTGGTTAAGTTGGTGGACAAAAATGGGCATGGTTAGGCATGTTTCCAAAGTTTTTCATTAAGGGCATTTTGGTCATTTAGTTATTAAAATGAATTAAAAACAAAATTAAAAGCTAATTTTTGTCCATCTTCAACCCCTTGGCCGAATTTCAAATGAGGAAGACATATCTAGGGTTTTTCAAACTTCCAAGCTCAATTGTAAGTCCGTTATTGCTCCGTTTTTAATATTCTTTATATTTTTGAGATCCTCATAGCTCGGTTTACCTATTACTACCAATATTTTTAGCTAGGGTCTATATTTAAAATTTTAGCCATGGATGACATGCATGTATTTTGATGTTTTATGGAAGAATATGAATGTTTGGAGTGTGATAAACAACTTTTACTAAGTGATTTTTGTTGAAATTGCATAAAAGGACTAGTTTGTAAAAAAGTGTAAAATATGTGTAAGTGTGTGATTTAATGCAAATTGTGGACTGCTATAGTTATGAAAATGGTTTGGCTAAGCCTAAAATACAAGGAAATTGAATAAAAATATTTCCCGAACATAGGGGCAAAATCATAATTTTGTGAAACTTTAGGGACCTCGTGTGAAACACGCCCGTGTTTTAAACCCGTGGTTAAACCTGTCAATTTAACATGAGCGTGCATCTGCATACATGGGCGTGGGAGAAGCGAACGAATATCGACACGGCCGTGCAACATGGCCGTGTACACTAGTGCGCCTAATTTCGAAAATTACAAAACGCACGGGCTGAGCTTAGAGCACACGGGCGTGCCCCACGGTCGTGTGCCCCAATTTATCTATAAATACCTATTATTTATTTTATTTTATTTTTATATATTTTGAAATTATTATTTTTATTTCCTTTTAATACTATTTTATCATGAGTTTTTACAATTTTTATTCTTCGGCTATTTCATTACGAGTAATTATGCTTCAGTATACCCCTTAAAGAGTTCTTGATTTTATCACAGTTATAAAGAGCTACTCAGCCCATCCTTACATAAGAATTAAAAACTCCACCGGGAAAGGTTCTCCACGACTGTCATGTCCTACTCGACCACGACCATAGCAAACGTCAGATATAATATTCTTTTTGCGCAAGACTTATGGACTAATGAACCTCTAGCATCGCCGGAGAATCCTCCTCCACCCTCACGCCGATTATTCTCCAAAAATCCAGTTCAAGGAAATTTATTCATCACTCAGGAATTTTCAGTTCTCTCCCTTTCTTATATTTATATTCTTTTCTACATATATATCTTTGTACATTGAGGGCAATGTACATCTTAAGTGTGGGGGGGTATTCATTTCACTATCAGAAAAATCCCTGAATGATTGTCTTGTTCTCTTGAAAAGCTCTCATATCATGTTTAGGATAAATTTTGATTGATTTATGACTTTTATTGGTATATCTTGAATTAAAACATAGGCATTTATGCATTGAGGGTTTAAACTTTAAGACATTAGGGAATCAAGTATGATAAGTTGATTTTTGAAGAATTTAAAACTTTTAGGTTGTTTCCCCAAATTTAGGTATTATCTTGAGTTGGAATTCACAAGTTTAAACATCAAAAAGTCATAATTTTTGTGAGATCTTGAGCCTTTAGAGCATCTATTATTTCTTTCATACTCACTTTCATTATGAGTGTGTTAGTATTGAATTGCTATTCTAGAACTTGCTTGATTATGCATGTCAAGACCACACCATTTGATTTGATATGTCTAAATGATAAAGGCACTTAGGTTTAACCCACTCACTCCATAAAAGCCTACCTTCACAATTAACACTTAGCAAACCCCCTTGAGCCTAACAACCCATTCATTATTTACCCTTGATATTAACCCATAACTCATTATTGTTGAAATCCCCTAAATTAATTTGATCCCTATTTTTGTCAAGATTTGAGTTGGAATAATTGCTTAGCTATATTTTATTCTTTTTTGTAATTTGACTTGTTCTTAAAAAAATGTATACATATTAGTAGTAGTGATCTTTTGAGATAAAGAAGTTAAATTCCATATTCTGAGAAAAAGCTCTGTTGTACGCAATTGATGACTAGTCATTTTTCTAGTTAGGCAATTTTTCAATTCAATCTCGATTCTAACCCTTTCTTTCAGCTTGTGACCACACCCTTAACCAAAGCCACGTTACAACCCTCTAAAGACCTTTTAATTGATGTTTCATCTCAATTTATAGTGGTGGAGATTTGCTTTTCATGCAAGCCTATGGTAATGACTCTTCATTATTGACTATTGAGTGCTTCATTTTATTTTCCTTAAACATCTCGAGTGATTTGAGTGAATCTTTAGTAAGGATGTGAAACTCTGTGATATTTTGAATCAAAGGTAATTACTTAAATGAGGGGAGACATCTATGTTTTCATGATAAAATGCTCAACTTGGAATGTTTGAAACTTTGATGTTCTTTCAGTTGAATTTTCAATGTATGATTACCTATGCATTATTTTGAGATATTATGGATAGAAATTATAAGTTGAGAAGAATTTATTTTGATTATGAGTTAAGGATTTTGCTTAAGGACAAGCAAATGCTTAAGTGTGGGGGTATTTGAGAAACCGTAATTCATACATATTTTTATCCCATGCTTAGCACATTTTATGGATGATTTTTCCTTAAAATTGGTGAATTCGATGGTCCTAATGCCTTAATTTCATGTTTATACTTAGGTGAGCATAGGAGAGTGGAAAGAACGAGAAACGGGCCAAAAATAGAGAAAATGGGCCAACGTATGAAATCAACATGGCCTGGACCTCCTCACACAGGGAGACCACATGGTCGTGTCAATTTGGTAGAATCGAAGCACGACTCACACGAGTGAACCACACGCCCGTGCCTATTTAACAAGCTTGACCACGACCTTAAGCAATCGCACACAGGCGTGTCCTTGCCGAGCCCAAGTTTAGTCCAATTCAGAAAAGGCCAATTTTGAGGTTTCTTAGGCATTCTAAAGCCTATAAATACACCCTAGAGGAGGAGGGGAAAAGACGCACAGAGGAGGAAGCAGGGAACTGCTCAAGGAAAGCCGATTGATCCATCTCAGAAGCGGGATTCATCATCAAGACTGAAGATTTCCCCTCAATTTCTCTTTAGGAGTTTTGGGTTTTTCTTTATGTTTTGTAGTCATTATTCTTCTGAGATGTTTACCTTTTTATTTATGAACTAAAACCCCTAAATACCTAAGAGGAATGAAACCTAAGACAGATCTTGTTATTATTATCTGAATTGTATGATAAATATTTGACTTGTTCTTAATTATGTGTTCTTAATTTCTTGTTTTGATATTTCAGGATATTGATTCAAGTTAAGCTCTTATTCAGAGAAGGAATAGACCCTGTCTAAGAGTACAGTTGTCATAATTAAGCAGAGTTGATTGCGCGCCTAAAGATAGGGTGACAAGATTTTACCAGATTAGAGTGAAACCTAATAAGGGGATCCATAGACCGAGTTACTGCAACCCTAGGGAGTTAATTAGAAATAGATTTCAATTATTCAACCGAGGGTTAGATGTTTTTAGTCTCGAGAGGGATAATAATATAACTTAGGGATTTCTACGGATCAAGTCAAATGAATAAATCGTCCGATTCAGAGTCAAATAACAAGTAAAGTCTAGGTGGATTTTTCCTTAGGTATTGTCTTAATTGAATCGTTTTTCCAAAAGTAATTCCCCAATTCTATTTTCTATGAATTCTTAGTTTAGTTAATTAGTTATTTAAAACAAACCCCATTATTCTTAGGCTAGATAATAAAAAGACAGTCGTTACTAGTACTTTTAGTTCCTTTGGGTTCGATAATCCGGTCTTACTAAAGCTATACTACCGTTCGAAAGGTACACTTGCCTTCATCGTGATAATAGTTAGTTTCAAGCATGATTCATTATAAATATTTAAAACCTGTCACGAATATCACGTATCACTCGATTGTAAGTCCGTTTTAGCTCCGTTTTTAATGTTCTTTTCATTTTTGAGATCTTCGTAGCTCGGTTTACCTATTTCTACTAATATTTTGAGCTAGAGTTTATATTTAAAATTTTACCCATGGATAACATGCATGTATTTTGACGTTTTATGGAAGAATATGAATGTTTGGAGTGTGATAAAAAACTTTTACTAAGTGATTTTTGTTGAAATTGCATAAAAGGGCTAGTTTGTAAAAACGTGTAAAATGTGTGTAAGTGTGTGATTTAATGCAAATTGTGGATTGCTATAGTTATGAAAATGGTTAGGCTAAGCCTAAAATACAAGGAAATTGAATAAAAATTATTTCCCGAATCTAGGGGCAAAATCATAATTTTATGAAACTTTAGGGGCAAAATTGTAAATTTTTCCATGGGATGTTTTTGGGTTAATTTGAATAATGTGAGCATTTTAATAAGTCAAAAGTGTTATTATAGACCAAGAAAGACGTGGAATCGACCTTGATCGGGGAAATGAAAAGATTGTGGACTAAAATGCAAAATTTCTATATTTTGGACGGAGGTAAGTTTGTATGTAAATAATATTTTGATTCTTTTTATGTTATTATCTTTTGTTACTATATGAGATGTGGCTGCCTATTGATCGCATGATTCGTAACAAGTAATAATGAAGATCAAACCTAGACTAACTATTATCACAACGAAAAGGCAAGCGCACCTATCGAACAATAGTATAGTAATGGCAAGACCAGGATATCGTACCCAAGGGAACCAAAAGTTCTAGTAATAACGATCTTTTTATTATCTAGCCTAAGAATAAAAAGGGTTTGTTTATTAAACTAATTATTTAAACTAATTAACTGATTTAATTAAAGCAAAGAGAAAATTTGGAAAAAGACTTGAAGAAAAGCAATTGATAAAGTCGACACCCAAGGAGGAATCCACCTAGATTCCACTTGTTATCTGACTCTGAACCGGACGATTTATTCACTTGACTTGTTCCGTAAAGATCCTTAAGTTAAGTTATTATCCCTATTCAAGACTAATAATGTCTAATCCCTAGATTGAATAACCGAGACTTTTCTCTAATTAACACTCTAGGGTTGCATTAACTCGATCTACGGATCCCCTAATTAGGTTTCACCCTAATCTGGAAAAATCTCGTAACCCTATTTCTAGGCGTTCGATCAACTCCACTTAATTATGCCAAATCTACTCTTAGGTAGGGTCTATTCCTCCTCTGCATAAGCACATCAAATCATGAATTAATACCCGAAATATTAACTCAAGCATTAAGAACACATAATTAAGAAAAAAATCAAGTATTTATCATACAATTCAGATAATAATAACAAGATCCATCATAGGTTTTATCCCCCTTAGGTATCTAAGGGGTTTAGTTCATAATAAAATAAGAGTACATCTCAAAAGTATGAAAATAACAAAAAATAAAAAAATCTCTAAAACCCTTGAAGGAATTCTGAGAGAGATCTTCAGTCTTGGAGTAGCTCCAGCTTTTGAGATTGATCGTCTGGCTTTCTTCAATTAATCCCTAGCGTGTGGTACTGTATTCCAGAAAAGTTCTGGAAAGAGCGGCCTCCTTCTAGGTCACACTTAGGGTGTTTATATAGGCTTTGGATTGGCTTTCTTCCTCCCTAAGTACCTTTTTCCTTGTAAAATACAACTCTTTGAAAAAGGGACACGCCCGTGTGCCACTACCATGTGACGTGATTACCAGGCCGTGTTCGATCCATTTAATTGCACACGGCCGTGTGGGCTCAATGGCCAGGCCGTGTGAATCGTGAAAACCTTAGTCGACACCCCCAAAGACCACGGGCATGTGACATGCCCGTGTGGCAAGGCTTAGGCCGTGTCATCTTCTCGATTTGGTCTGTTTTTGTCCCTTTTTAGCTTGTTTTTGGCTCCTTTCGACTATTGGTGCTCTCCTGAGCACAAAACATGAAATAATCGGATTAAGAGCACCAAAATCTACAAATCTAGTAATAAACATCCATAAATATGCTAAGTATTTGGGGTATAGATATGTATAATTTGGCGTTTATCAAATACCCCTACACTTAAGCATTTGCTTGTCCTCAAGAAAAATTCTCATTTACTACTAGAATTCATTCTTCTTAATCACATAATCATTACTGATAATGTTACAAGTTATTCCACAGAAAATTATACAGTGAGAATTCAACTATAGGGGCATTAAAAGCCTCAAACAATCTAAATCGAATATTTTGATAATAAAATCATAGGTAATCTCCTTCCTCTAAGTAATTAACTTTAGTCCTAAATATATAAGAGATGACATCCTCACTAAAGATTCACTCAAATCACTCAAAGTGTTTAAGGTTTAAGATTAAGCACTTGATTGTCTAACATGAAAAGTTATTACCATAGGCTTGCATGAAAATCAAATCTCCGCCACTTGTAAATTAGACGATATACTAATCAAAAGGTCTTTGCATGGATGTAATGGGGTTGAGGTTAAAGGTATGGATACAAGCTGAAGAGAAAAGGGTTAGAATCGAGATAATTTCAATATATTACCCCACTATCAAAAACTTAATTACTGAACCACAAACAAATATCTAGAACTATTTTACATGAGTTCATGACAACTTTAGCTTGCTGAGAATTACAATAATAATACTGAGTTTTTTTTTTTAAGAACAAATCAAGTCGATACAATATAGAAATCATACTTCATGAATCAGTAACAAAAAATGGTGAACATAGCGAGGTAACAATATTAAATTCAATCTCGATAAAAAGGGTCAAATTCAGTAGGAGGATTTCAACAATAATGGGTTAAAAGGTTAATGATGAGGGTTAATCAATGAAAAAAGGTTAGTAGGCTCAAGGGGTTTCACTAAGGGTTTAATTATGTGGGAAGGCTTTTTATGGAGTAAATGGGTTAAATCCTAAGTGCCTTTATCATCTCAGTATATCAAATCATACGTGTGATCTCGATATGTATAATCGAAGCAAGTTCTAGAATAACAGTTCAATGTTGACACACTCAAACCACAAAAGAAGTGAGCAAGAAAGAAAGCTATATGCTCTAAAGGCTCAAAATCTCACCAAAATTTGGGTTTCGATGTCATTCCAGAGACTTAAGATTTCAAGATAATACCTCAATTTAGGAAAATAATCTAAAAAATTTTAGTTCTCAAAATATCAACTTATCATGCTCGATTCTCTAATGTCCTATAATCAAATAATCATGCATAATTCCCATGGTCTAATTCATGACATACCAAAAATAATTATAAATCAATTAGAATTTATTCGATCAAGATTATGAGAAAATCACTTAAGCACAAGACCAACTTCTGGGATTTGAGAATAATGCAAAAAGTTAGGTTTCATGTTCACCCCCCACACTTAAGATGTACATTGCCCTCAATGTACAAAGATATATTATTCAAAATAAAGAAAATCATAAGAGGAATGGAGGTGAAACTCCCTGTTATTTGGATGTGGAGCTTGATTCTAAGGATAGAGTGTTCGGGGAAAATGGTGGCTGCCATTGTTCTTGGCTAGATGAAAAAATTGGGTTGTTGAACATGGCACTTGTGAGGTAATGTTTCCCTTTTTTTTCCTCATTCCATAAAATATTCCTAGCAGCTTTGCTTGGAAGTCTGTAGAATCATGAAGAGTTGATTAAGAGTTGGTGTGGAAGAGAGCGTAGTGGAATTACTTGTTAGAAATACCAGAAAATAAAAAAAGTAAAATTTACTAATATAGATATGTCTTTCAAAATAAAATAATAATTGAAATGAAAATAAAAATCAAAAGAAAAAGAAAAAGAAAATAAAATAAAAATAAAACTAAATAAAAAAATAGGAGGATTCAATGATCCTCGTCGGGGGGGGGGCCTCAGGTGGTGGTGCTGGAGTGGCGATGTGGAAGTGTTGGTACAGCTACTGCATCATGGCCTGCATATCATTCATCTGTCGGTCCCGTCACCGATCTCGCTCGTGGATCATCTCGAACTGTGTAGTGCAATACAACTCGAAATGGGCTAGTCGGTCGGAAAGATGTGCCAATGAAGCAGCCGCATGAGGTGGTCATTCCCTAGGTGGCGCGGTAGAAGGCTCCTCATGCCGTTGGGGAACACCATCAGGGATGTCCTCAAGATCCTCCTCGTCAATGGCATGCGAGAGACGATATTGAAGAGGATCGGTCCCATGTCGGCGCTTGATCATCCTCATGTGTAACATAGTCGTGATGCCTTGTGGGGACATCTGACCTATCAGGGTAAGCGCTGATGATTGGGCGGCGGTGTAGAGAAGGCCGAAGTGTCTGGCAAGTCACGTCACGTAGGGGCCGATGGAGATCACTCCCTTCCTATACCGCTCGGTTTGATGGCGAATGGCAAAAGCAATAAAGTGGGCAAAGTCAGTCACGTGTGCATTCGCCATGCACCATAAATAGTAGGCGTCGTGGGTGTTGACGAGGCTGGTGCTTTCTCTCCTTCCGGTCAAGGTGTGTGCCAATATGGCATGGAGATATTGTAGGGAAGGGGGGAGAGCTGATGTAACAGCCCGATTTAGACCCTAATCGGAATGGTGGTTTTGGGACCACGAATCCAAGTCAGAAAAATATTTTTAAATTATTTTTCGTGTTTATTTTGTGTGAATTTACATCTGTAAAATTTTCGTGATTTCATTTTATCGTTTGGGTATCCGATTAAATGAAAGGACTTAATCGTATAAATTGAAAATTAGCTAGTTTTAATTGTAAGGACTGTTTTGGTAATGGCTTTTTAAATAGAAGCCCCTAAGTTGTAAATAGTCCATGTCTTTATAAGTGGTACGGTGGTAGGTAAAAATTTAATAGTTTTTATATTATGTTATTTAAGTTATACAAATATGTAAAGTTAAGCTTTATTTTATAATAAGATATTATGTGTATATATATATTTATATTATAATGCGTGAAATTGAAAGCCAACCCATGTCCATTATCTTATGTAAGAGACGAAAAATGGCTTATAACATAAAGCTTGGTTATAATTTTAAAAAGGGTAATTTAGGAAATCAAGTAATAAATTATATAATATATGTTATATGTTATATCATAAAATTATCTAAGTGCTCATATACCTCCATTGCTGAAACTTAAGCAAGAAAGAAAACAAAAAAAAAAGCTAGGGTTCGGTTATATTCAGGCTTGATTAAGGTATGTGTTTAGCTCAGTTTTTGATAATTTTTATGTTTTTGAGATCGTTGCTTCGAGTACTACAAAACCTATGTTTAAATTTTGAATTTTGATGAATATTTTAAGTTATGCCATTGATGAGAGCTTGTGATTTTATTTTTTTGATGATGAAATATGAAAGGTAGGTGTTGGGTTAACATATTTTGTATTGGAATTTTTGACGATTTTCAGTAATTAGGAATTAATTGCAAAAATAAAAAGTTGAGGGACTAAATTATGAAATTGATGGAAAATATGGACTTGTATGTATATAGGGAGCATTCGGTCTAATTAGAATGTAGCCAAATTTTGTGTATTTTGTGTTTTGTGCAATCGGGACTAAATTGTAAAAATTGTAAATGTTAGGGGTAAAATGGTAATTTACCTATTTATGTGTTTTTAGACTAAATTTAATGAAAATATGTTTGAATGAGCTCAATTTGAGTATTTTTAGATCAAGAACTAAAGAAATCGGATTTGGATCGGGGAAAAACGAAAGTTGTTGACTAGCTATCTGATTCCATTTTGTACCGTCTGAGGTAAGTTTATAAGCAAATAGACGTACTTAGTTTTAATTAAATGCTAAATATATATGCTGAAATGAAATTTGTAAATTTATATATGCTATAGCCGAATGTGAATAAGTTTGGCTACTATATTTCCGAATTTGTTCCGACGGAGTTACGACGTCCGAAAGCCCCGTATGAACCTTAGGAATAGTTAGGATACATATGTCATGACATAGGATTCTGATATATGTGTGCGAGTAAGACCATGGCATCGATATGTGGTTCCGATATGTGTTTACGAGTAAGACCCTGTCTGGGACAGTGGCATCGATATATGACTACATGTAAGACCACGTCTGGGACGTTGGCAGTGTACGACTTGTGTGATTATCCGAGTGTCCTATCCAATTCCGAATGGTTCATCGGGTAGAGGTATACTGAGAACAAATGTGTAAAACAAACTATAGATCAGGTAAGAATTTATTTGTTATTTATTTGAATAAGTAAGCACCTTGGTTATTTGTTACAAATCTTGTAAGTAAAAACAAATTTAGAAAAAAAAATATGTGTATTTGATATGTGTATTTATTTGTGATTGACTAGTAAGCATGTTATAATAGTTCTTACGTGTATGTGATTAAGTGATGAGGTATGTGAAAAATAAAATAGAATAAAATAAATAAAAATAAAGAACACATAAATTTTACGTGAAACCCTTTCGAAAAAAAAAAACCACGCGAGAGGAGAAGAAAATTCACTATGTCGAAAAATTTTTACTCAAATACAAGAGGAATAGACTATGTCTATTTATAGGCTTGCAAAGCCATATTCTAGTAGGATTGAAACACCTTATCCTAATCAATATAAAATAGATGGAGTTTAATAAGGTTTAAAACCTTATTCTAAAATAAAATAAAAGAAGTCTAGTTCTATATGGATTTTACTTTTATTTTATTTTCCATCGTATTTTATTTAAATAAGAATTTTGGGTCACTTAATTCTAACAATCTCCACCTTGACACAAATTCTCAATGAACAAGTTCTTCATCGCGAACTTTCAATAAACAAGTTCTTCACCTCTTCCAAAAACCCTTAAGGGTTTAACTTCAACAATGAACACCAACCAAGTCTAAGCAATGCTCAAACTTGGTTATAGGAAGTGACTTAGTCATCATATCTGCAGGATTTTCATGAGTGCTAATTTTGCTCACAACAATATCACCACGAGCAATAATATCACGAACAAAATGATACCGAATATCAATGTGTTTTGTTCTCTCATGAAACATTTGATCTTTTGTAAGAAAGATGGCACTGACCGTCACCCTTTGCAACAAGCCTTGCTTTATATCCGGGTTCTTCAACTCCTGAGTCCCTTCTTTCTTTTAAACACCCATTTACAACGAATGACCTTTTTACCTTTAGGAAGTTTTACAAGATCCCATGTTCTGTTTTTGTGGAGTGATTCCATCTCTTCTTGCATAGCAAACATCCACTTTTTCGAGTCTTCACGCCTAATCGCCTCGGAATAATTAAATGGCTCTTGATTCGCATCTATATCTTCAGCCACATTTAAAGCATAAGCAACTAGATCAACCTCGGCATACTTCTTTGGAGGTTTAATTTCTCTTCTTGTCCTGTTTTTGGCGATAGAGTATTGCGGTGAAGAAGCAACTCTATTCTCAATTTTTATCTTGGCTTGAGGAGTTGATTCGTATTAATCGATGCTCCACCGCTTTTGGTTTTCTTTATTGGAAGAGTCTTTAAGAGATAAGTTAGGTAGCATAGCGTTTCATCAAAACAACATCTCGCTAATCACAACTTTTCTATTTTCGAGGACACCATAACTTATAGCCTTTTACACCACTTTATAACCAAGAAAACGCATTTAATGGATCTCGGTTCCAATTTTCCATTATCAACATGAGCATACGCAGGACACCCAAAAATCTTTAAATCGAATAATTAGCGGGATTACGGACCATACCTCTTGTGGAGTCTTTTCTCAATGGCAACGGATGGAGATCGGTTGATCAAAAACATGCGAGAGGTCGCTTCGCCAAAATGACTTCGTAAGTTGGCATTTGACAACATACATCGAACCTTCTCCATGATCGTTTCGTTCATTCGCTCGCAACGCCGCTTTTTTGTGGAGTATGACGAATCGTCAAGTGTCTCATGATCCTTCGACTTGCACAATCTATTAAACTCATCGAGCGTAACTCTAAGCCATTGTCATGACGGAGGTATTTTATCTGCTTTTCCGTCTGCTTTTCAATCATAATTTTCCAAGACTTAAATGTGGAAAACACATCGCTTTTCGCTTCGTGAAGAACGCCCAAACTTTTTCGGAAAAATCATCAATAAAGGTTAGCATATAATTAGCTCCACCTCTCGAAGGCACTCTGGACGGCCCCATAGATCGTAATGGATATACTCCAACGTTTCTTCGTGTTATGGATTCCTCTAGTGAATCGAACTCTCTTTTGCTTCCCAAAACACAGTGTTCACGAAATTCGGTTTGCAAATTCCTTGCCCATTAAGAAGTCCTCTTTGCTTAATTTCGCCATGCCATTCTCACTCATATGCCCTAGGCGATATGCCAAAGTTTAGTAATATCATCATCGACAAGGAAGAGGAAGCGACAATTGCATCACCAAGAATATGAGAGAACCTCAGAAACATATAACTTGGCAATCTTTCTTTGCCCTTTCATCACAACAAGGACCCTTTGAAATCTTTAAAACCCCACTTTCATTTTGTATCTCATGCACTTTTGAATCAAGAGTACTCAACGAAATTAAATTTCTTTTCAATTCGGAACATGCCGACGTCACTAAGTGTTCGACAACTCCATCAAACATCTTAACTTTAATTGTTCCAACACCTGCGATTTTACATGAAGCATTATTTCCCATCAAAACAACACCTTCAGATACTGTTTCATAAGTTGTAAACCAATCCCGATTGGGACTCATGTGGAAGGTGCAGCCTGAATCAAGTATCCACTCCTCGCTTACTTTAGAATCATTGATGAAGCAACTAGAAGTTCACCATCGTAGTCTTCTACAACATCACTTCACCGGAATTTTCCGTGTTTTCCTTTTGATTCGACCTCCCTTTTAATCTTATTTTGTAGCTTATAGCACTCAGATTTAATGTGCCCTTTCTTCTTGCAGAAGTTGCAAGTTTTACCTCTGTTTGAAGATTTCGATCTACCCTTAGATTTACCACGAGGATTCCGTTCCTGTGTTCTACCACGATCATCATCAACATTCCGGTCTTGTCTCCCACGAACAATGAGACCCTCTCCTTGAGAGTTGGGTTTAACCACAAGATGCTTCATCTTATCATACGAGGTTAAAGAATCATAAACCTCATCAACTGTGAGAGACTCGCGGCTATATAAAATCGTGTCTCTAAAGGTTGAATAAGACGGGGGCAACGAACAAAGTAGAATCAACCCTAGATCTTCCTTATCATACTGAACCTCCATGGCCTCCAAGTTTGAGAGAATTTCTTTAAACACATTAAGTGTTCGTGTACAGACGCACCTTCCTCCAAACGATGAGCATAAAGACGCTGCTTCATATGCAACTTGCTTGTTAGAGTTTTCGACATACATATTTGTTCTAGCCTCTTCCATAATGCAGCGGCAGTTTTCTCTTTCATCACATCCTGCAAAATTTCGTTGGACAAATGCGATGTAATTGTGTTAATGCCTTTCGATCCTTACGCTTCTTCTCTTCATCTGTTAATGTCGAAGGCATCTTATCTATCCTAGCGGGGCATCCTCTAGATCCATCTGCAAGAAGCGCTTGCATCTTAATTTGCCACAACGCAAATCTAGTGTTGCGATCCAACAATGAATTTCATACTTCAAAGACGCCATTACCGTGATCGAGATGAATAACCCTAAGCTCGATACCAATTTGTGAAAAATAAAATAGAATAAAATAAATAAAAATAAAGAACACATAAATTTTACGTGAAACCCTTTCGGAAAAAAAAACCACAGCAAGAGGAGAAGAAAATTCACTATGTCGAAAAATTTTTACTCAAATACAAGAGGAATAGACTATGTCTATTTATAGGCTTGCAAAGCCATATTCTAGTAGGATTGAAACACCTTATCTAATCAATATAAAATAGATGGAGTTTAATAAGGTTTAAAACCTTATTCTAAAATAAAATAAAAGAAGTCTAGTTCTATATGGATTTTACTTTTATTTTATTTTCCATCGTATTTTATTTAAATAAGAATTTTGGGTCACTTAATTCTAACAAGGTACATATTCGGTTATATGGTTAAGATATGCAAGTGGAAGTATAATAAATCACATGAGTTCGTGTTTGTGCACGTGAACTAAATATGTATTATATATTCGGATATGAAGATTAAAAGTCAATTTATATGAATTTTAGTGATATAAATATTCTATCAAGGTGATAACATATATATATATATATATATATATATATATAAGAGAAATATTTATTATATGTTTAAATACATACTTAGTATGAATATATGTGTTTATAAACAATTGAATATATATGTGGTATGATAAAATAATTTGGTTCTGACTAATTTTATTTGATTGTTTGTTTGCTTATAGCTTACTAAGCTATCATAGCTTACTATGTATACTGTTTTTATTTTTTTTATTTTTATAGATTAGAAGTCAAGTTGCAAGCTCGGGGACTGTCAGCCAAGCTCATCACACTATCAACTATTTTGGTATCTTTTAGCTAACTTAAATTATGACATGTATAGGCTGGTTTTGAGATTGAATATTTTGGGAAATGTTGTAAATTAGCCATGCGAAAATGGCTTAATTATCTTGCTTGAATTGTTTTTAGTTTAGTTGTGGTTGAAGTTTATTTTGATTGAGATGCGATATGCCATGAATATATATATATATATTATGACATGTATAGGCTGGTTTTGAGATTGAATATTTTGGGAAATGTTGTAAATTAGCCATGCGAAAATGGCTTAATTATCTTGCTTGAATTGTTTTTAGTTTAGTTGTGGTTGAAGTTTATTTTGATTGAGATGCGATATGCCATGAATATATATATACATGTGTAAACTGTGCTTAGTGATCATATGTCAAAGCTTAGTCCTTGATCTTGAATGCGATAGGATAAAATCGGCTATAAGCTTGCTAAAATGTTATGTATGTGTTATATAATATTATACGACATGTATGTGAATTCACAATCTACATGTTTTTTTTTTCATTAGACTGTATTAACAAATTCGAATTTTGGAAAGGTACTAATGAAAGCTAGTAAACGTATGAGACTCCTAATATAAGGATTCGGCCATAAAATAGTTTGGGTACGGTGTGTCTGTTTTAATATGTTTAGATTGTTTAATAATGTGTATATTAAGTGCAGCATTATTTTATTGATGGGTAGTAGTGATCTAGTTTATTTAATTCGATTATTAAGGGGCAGGTAATGTATGTGGTTCAAGTTTAGCCTAGTGTATTAATTGTTGTATACATATATATATTCGGCTGGTAGAATAACATGAATAATCGGTCATGTAGTACATTGTTAAGTTATGAAATTATTATTATAAATCGTGAAGCTAGGTTGTAAAGAGGATAGAAAATATATGATATTAACCTTGTAGCACAATTATGCATTAAACTATGTCATGCGCATATGAAACTTTGACTTGTTATTTATTTTATTTTATTTATTTTTAAATGCTTTGAATATCTGTCAAGTGTTTATGAATATAGAAGCATATTACATTTTTCATATGATTATAGAAATTGATAAATAAATGTTAAAAGTGAGTGCATATTGTGATATATCTATACATACATATATGTGTAAATATTTATTTTATTACATTAGAATGACGTATTTATTATGTAAACCTATGAAGTGAAATGTTCTCTTTAAGAAATGTGTTCCTTTAGTATTTAAATTTTAAATACTCTCAAGACATATGTTTTCGATTAATTATATAATTCATATGTAATTATTTAAGAATGTACTTTAGTTTTTTAGGCTTACATTTGTGAAGAATTATACATATATATGCATGTGTTCGTCTGAGATTGCGTTTTAACTCAGTAATGCTTTACGACCCTGTCTGGCGACGGCTACGGGCTAGGGGTGTTACAACTGAGGCCTTCGAGCGACTAGGGTCGTAGTTGGAAGAGAATGGTGCCAAAGCCTTCCAGCACAAGGATGGGGAGATGTGGATATCGCGTGGTAGTGCATTCATGTCCTCCTCCTCCATAAACTCATCGATGTAAAGTCCCAGAGCAACTCCAAGCTCTGGGACACTCATCGCACGAACTAGACCGCCTAATCGAAAGTGAATGGTGCCTGGGTCGTCATTGTTCGTCATCACCACTTGTAAATGAAAATTAGAGCATAATTCTAAAGTTAGCTCTAAATAAGTGGGCTCGATAATAGTGAAGAACCGTTCCCATGGGTCTGTGGATAGAGGGTGCGGATGGCATCAGCGAGCTGGACTTGCTCTACGACAGCCCAGTCGATGCAGCAACCTGTGGTGATGGGTCGTGCACGTATTATTTTAAATAGCTTATCCTGCGAAGCTTGTGGAAAGTCAAGGGACGGGTGCTGAACTTCGGCTGTAGCACGCACCGAGGAAGAACCCGGTCCCCTACGTCTCTTTGAGGATGGGACTGCGGCCTTCTTTCCTCTCGATAACGACATAATGTACCTAAAAATATATGAGCAGTGATAGAATCCACGATACATCAGTAGTTAAGCAAGAGGCCCAAAACTAGTATATGTTATTTAGTGGCTTAAATAATTCAAACATAGAAAAATTTAAAGTAAATTCCTTGTGACAGCCCAAAATTGACCCTAGTCGGAATGTGGTTTCGGGACCACAAAACCGAGGCATAAAAATAATTTAAAATTTATTTTGATGCCTATAATATGTGTATGCTCATGTATGACATTTTTTGATGATTGATTTAGTGTTATAAAGGTGAATTTCACTAGAAAGGACTTAGTAGTGAACTTTGAAAGTACGATAGGGAAATGTGTGATGACTAATTAAAGCATGCATGCAAAACAATGGACTTGCATGTCAAATTCCCCTTTTTACAAGTGATGGCCGGCCATGACAAAGAGATATGGGCTAAACATGTCATGAAACATGTTTTGTTGGGCATTAGGGAGAAATAATAAACAAATAAGCATGGGTAAGAAAAGAATGAAAAAAAAATGTGTGAGAGAGTAGCATTCCCCCATTGCCGTGCAACCAAGAAGAGAAAAAAAAATTTTGTTCATCCTTGTTCTCTCCTTTTGGCCGAAAATACTAAGAGGGAGAAGAGATTTTGCTTCATTTCCTTTGTTTAGAAGAGATCTAGAAGGATATTTGGCTAAACTTGCATCAAGATTGAGGTATGTATGAGGTTGTGTCATGAGATTCATGCATGTTTTAGTTGCCAACTTGATGTTCATGTTAACCATGGTTCAAATCCTTGTTATGCCATGGAAGTGGTATTTGGTCAAGGTTGGTATTGTGATAAAGCCATTGCATGTTAAGTGTGAAGCTTGATGATGATGCATGCAATGATGGATTGTCTACTCTTGAAATTTCTTTGTAGCCATCTTGAGTAAGACTTTGAGTTTTCTTTTGTTTAACCATGATTGAAGATGAAAGGGCATGATTGTGATGTATTCGGCCATGATGCATTCATGAGCATGGTTCATGCTTCTTGCATGTTAGTTAAAATTTGTGTTTTGGATGGCTATATGGACACCTTGAAATTCGCCATGCTCATATATGTATATATATGTTTGCACATGATGTTTTGGTTATGAAGTAAGTGATGAATATGTTTGTTTAAAGAAGAAGATGTTGAAGAATGTTTGTGAAATTGCAAGCACATTCGGCCTAGCACACATATGAGTGCTTGATGCTATATTATAAGTTTTGAGCTACAATATGCAAAGCATTAACTAGTAAAATGCATGCTGTTTTTGTGTGGTATTAAGTGCATAATTGGCCTCAACATGGACATGTATATTCGGCCTTAGGGAGCCTATTGATGGCCTTAGCTTTTCCTTGATGCTCGAATGAATTGTATTGAATTGCTTGATGTAGTATAAAATGTGCATGACCATTGTGTATTCAAGCTAAAGGGTGGCCATATAACCATTTAAACTCCTTGTCATATTCGCCATAAGCTAGCACAATGAGGTTTTAATAAATTGAATTTGTTTGAATTAGCTCAAGAGCTTAGAGGGCCACAATTGGACAAGGGAAGGAAAAGTGATCGAATAGCCGTAAAAGCCGTTCGACAATATCCAAGTAAGTCCTCAAGAAGTGACCCTACTTGAATTATGTGAAATGAAATATGGATGTGTAATGATTATCGATTTATGTGTGTATGAGTATTTGAATGATACCGGGCTAAGTCCCAAGGCGATTATGCTAGTGATTACCTTTGTGTTTGAGCCTTAGTAACGAAAATGAAACATGAATGTCTAATGATTATTGATGTATGTGTGCATGAGCAATTGAATGATATCCGGCTAAGTCCCAAGACATTTATGCTGGAAATTATATCCGGTTAAGACCAAGGCAATTGTGCTAGCGGCTACATCCGGCTAAGACCAAGGCATTCGTGCGAGTCGTTCTATCCGGGCTAAGACCAAGGCATTCGTGCACGTGGTTATATCCGGTTGTATTCCGAAGAAGCTTGGGCTGGAGGTGAGTGTTGGTTGCTGTAATGAATTCAATTGGTACGCTCGAAAAGCCCAAAGAATAAGGTATGTTTATATGTGCATTGGAAAGTCGACATGTTTGAGCAACATTCGCTCGATCGACTAACGAATTTCAGCTATTGAATTGGTTGATACCTTGTGAAAGTATATAATGATGAAGTGTGAAGTAAGAATGATTATGTGAATGTGTATTAATGAAATGATGCATTTGGCCATGTGAATGTATTGCTTTAATTAAAGCTGATTTTATTCCTTGAGACTTACTAAGCATAAAAATGCTTACCCGCTGCTTTGGCTCTCTGTTTTATAGATTTTGCTCGATAGCAATCGGATTCGGGATCATTAAAGTCGAAGTCATCTACACTATCAAAGCCTCCATTTTGGTATAATTTTTGGTTGAGCTTTGAAATGGCATGTATAGGACTACCCCTTGCTGGTTTAAATATGTTGTGATGTATATGTGTACGGCCATGCGAAAATGGCTCGTAAAAGTGAAGTACGAACTTAGACTATTTGCGGTTTGTATATATATATATATATATGGTGTCATGATGTGATTATGGATTGGAAATGGGAGTGTTGGTCACATGATCAGCCATTGGTATGGTTAAAATGATCATATGTGAACCTATGTATGGCAAGACTAGTTGGTTCATGGAGACTACAAAATAGGTAAGACCTACCTTAAAAACAGATGCTGCCAGCTGCAGTGATGTGAATGTGAAAAATCACCAAAATTTGTAGGAATGGTATTAAATAGTGAATAAGCTATGTAAATGAACCTTGATGAGTCTACTTTCATATGGAAGAAACGAAACGGTCATAGGAGTCACATATTAAGAGATATTAAAGCTTTCGTGAGACAGGGCCAGAACGGTTTCTGGGTCCCCTGTCGCAACTTTAAAAATTTATTATAAATTATCCAGAAAGAATTAGGAGTCATTACTTATATGTACAGATTCCATTTTGAGTCTAGTTTCATTAGAAACAAACGGCACCAGTATTAAAGCCCTGTACAGAGAGATATTCAAGTTGTAACGCGCGGAGGTCAGAGCAGTCGATCCCTGTAACATGGGTGACTTTAACTAATAAACTGTACCAATTGACCCGACCAAAAATTCTAGAAATAAATCCATGGATGGAAATATGAGTCTAAATTCAGGGAAAATTTACGAAACCAGTTTCCGAGTTTTGGAACTCGAGATATGATTTTTAAGGCGACGGTGATGCAGTTTTCCAGCCTGACTGGAAATGTCAAATTGGTGGGCAAAATATGTGGACTTGGCTTGTTAACCCCTCGTGTCCGACACCGGCGATGGTCTCGGGTTTGGGGCATTACATTCCTAACTTGTCTAAAGCAAAATAGTACAATATCTATGTAAAGCATGTAGAATACTAATGTAGCAATACAAATTGGAAAAATAAAGTTGAGAAAGTGAACCAAAGGCTATTGTATGGCGGTGCACGGGAGTGTTGGTGCCGAGCACGGGTGTGTGACGCAGAGAGGAAGCCGTGTGGTGGAAAAAATAGAGGGTATAGAGAGGGGAAAGTAGGGATTAATGCAAGGGGAATGGATTTCAGGGTGGTTTGAGGGTTGGGGAAGTGAGAATCTTGGGAATGGTGGCCGGAATAAGGATTAGGGAGTGGGGAGGAGGAGTTTTTGGCTAGGGTTTTGAAAGGGAGAAGAAGATGAACAGTGGTTTGTTTGTATGAGGGAGGGTCACACGGCCTAGCGCCACATCCGTGTACTTTGAGTGTGAGCCCGTGTTTTTCAAATTTTTCAATTTAGGTTGTGCCTGGCTACTGTCCCACGCCTGTGTGTCTTAGGCGTGTGTGGCACACGACCATGTCACACGGCCATGCCTCGCTTTGTTCGCTTTTCCCATTCCCGTGTGTTATGGTAGCACTCTCGTGGATTTTTGTACATGGCTGAAGGGCACGCGCGTGTTGCACACCCGTGTCGAAGAAACAGAATCGAGCCTTGTCCCTGGCACGCCCGTGGGTTTTCATTCATTTATCGCACCCTGTGTTTTGTGGAAATCATGTCCTACTTCAATACGACCGTATTGCACGATTGTGTCTCTTCCCCTATTTGGCCACGGCTTTAGGCACATCCGTGTGCCTGGCCGTGTGGGCTGAAAAACTTTGCAATTCAAAGATTAAGTTAAAGATTCAAAGTGTTAGAAATTAAAAATAAAGAAATCAAAATATGTTAGTGCTCGGGTTGCCTTCCGAGAAGTGCTTATTTATAGTCTAAGCTCGACTTACCTCTCTATTGATTTATCATGGTGGTTTGAGGAGTTCATACTCCTCATTCTTGCTGTCAATTTTAAAATAAGGTTTTAAAAGGGTGTTGTTTACCTTAAAAGTGCCGAACTTGGGATGACTCACTTCCACTGTACCGATTGGAAAAATACTAAGTACCGTAAGAGGGATTTTCTCATTTGGTGTGGTAGTGACAATGTGAGGATCAGCGGCATCTAGTAAGACTGTATCGTCGACCTGAAGTTGATTAGGAGAGGTATCGGGCTTGTGTTTGCGTAGTTTCGGTTTATCATGTGTTCTCAGTTTGTGTTCTCGCCATTCGTCTAGCTCCTTTATCCGTAGTCTTCGTTCTTCATCAACGTCTTTGTTCTCTTTATGATAGTAGTAGACTGTTTCTATTGTCTTGGTTCGAGGAAGTTCCTGCAAGGACGATTGAATATTAGTTTTATCATCAACAGGTTTTATAGCATTAGCTTGAGTCTTAGAGGTTTTGACTGAGTCGATTGCTTGGAGTGTTACTGCGTCGTCACCTGCACGAAGTGTTAGCTCTCCTATGCCTACATTAATAATGGTTCTGGCAGTTGCTAAAAATGGTCATCCTAAAATTAAAGGTACCTCGTTATCCTCATCCATATCTAAGACAAAGAAGTCTACTGGGTAAATAAATTTATCAATTTTAACAAGAACGTTTTCAATAATACCCTTAGGAAATCTAACTGTTTTGTTAGCCAATTGTATGCTCATCCTAGTCTGTTTGGGTTTACCAAGACCTAGTTGTTTAAACATTTTATATGGCATAACATTTATACTTGCCCCTAGATCAGCTAAAGCATTATTCACAGATAGACTACCAATTAAGCAAGGAATTGTAAAACTCCCTGGATCTTTTAATTTGTTAGGTAGCTTATTCTTTAGAATAGCTGAGCAGACTGCATTGAGTTCCACATGTGATGTAGCGTCTAATTTCCTTTTATTGCTCAGAAGTTCCATTAAGAATTTTGCTGAGTTGGGCATCTGCGAAAGAACTTCAATAAAGGGTAAGTTAATATGTAATTTCTTTAAGAGTTTGACAAACTTACCGAATTGTTCTTCTATTCTGTCTTTCGTCATCACTTTAGGATATGGCACACGAGGTTCATGATTCGTACTTACCTATTTGGGATCATTATTGTTTACCTCTTCTCGTCCTTTGTTTATCGTGTTGTCTTGCTGTAATTCTGGTTCAGGTGCAATGAATCCTTCCTTATCTTGAGTGCTAATTGCATTGAGGTGTTCCCTCAGATTAGGTTCAGTATTACTTGGTAGGCTATCTTGTGGTCGTTCGGAGATTAGTTTGGACAACTGGCCTATTTGAGTTTTGAGTCCTTGGATCGATGCTTGTTGATTCTTAAGTGCTGTCTCGGTATTTTGGAAATGGGTTTCTGACACCGAAATGAATTTAGAAAGCATCTCTTCAAGGTTTGGTTTTTTCTCTTGTTGATAAGGTGGCTATTGAAAACCCTGAGGATTTTGTGGCTTTGGATTTCCTTGACCTCCCCAGGAAAAATTTGGGTGGTTCCTCCAACCTGCATTATAAGTATTACTGTATGGGTTATTTTGAGATCTAAAGTTATTGTTACCCATATAGTTGACTTGTTACTCTTCAGTTGTAGGATTAAAGGATTAGTATTCTGTATGTACACCACCTCCGCTTGAGTTACACCTCATTACTGGATGTACCTGTGTAGAACCAAGAAAACTATCAATCTTTTTATTGAGAAGTTCTACCTGATTTGAAGCATGGTGACTGAATCGATGTTATAGATGGATGCTGTTTTTGTTGGCTTTGTCCTCCTAACTTGCCACTGATAGTTGTTCAGTGACATCTCCTCTATGAATCCATAGGCATCTTCCGGTGTTTTATTGTTGATGGTTCCGCCAGCAGCTGCGTCAATCATTTGTCTTGTTGAGGGATTCACACTATTGTAGAACGTTTGAACTTGCAGCCAAAGCGGTAACCCATGGTGAGGGTACCTTCTCAGTAAGTCCTTATATCTCTCCCATGCATCGTAAAGTGTTTCTAAATCCATTTGCACAAAAGAAGAGATATCATTACGCAATTTAGCCTTTTTTAGCCGGCGAAAAATATTTTAGTAAAAACTTCTACATCATTTGTTCCCAAGTAGTGATAGACCCTCGTGGTAACGAGTTCAACCACTGTTTAGCTTTGTTTCTCAGTGAAAAGGGAAATAATCGAAGATGAATGGCATCATCAGAAACGTAAAATTCACCAAGTGCGTGTTGGGATCCTCATCCTGCAAACCATCAAACTGAACAAACTGATGTATCATCTGAATTTTGTTAGGTTTTAGTTCAAAATTATTCGCAGCAATAGCAGGTCTAGCTATACTAGACTCAGTTTCTGTTAAAGAAGGTTTAGTATAATCATACATAGTACGTAGAGTAGGATTTTGATTAGCTGCAATTGCAGGAGGTAGCTGATCGCCTGGATTTTCGGCCATCTCTTCGGTTGGGGTTTGAGTATCGTCTTCTCACTCGTTCTCCATGTATCGTAAACTACGTCTTATTTCTCTTTGATTTTTACGAACTGTGCGATCTATTTCTTCGTCAAAAAGTAATGGTCCTGACGGGTTTCTTCTAGTCATAAACTATAAAAACCTGCCAAGAGAGAGAAAAAGTAAATTAATAAATAATAAAATTAAATTAAATTAGCAAGAAAAATAAATGGCTAAAGTAATAAAAATTTAGTGCTCCTAATATTTCAGTTCCCCGGCAACGGCGCTAAAAACTTGCTCGCGTGATTCGTAACAAGTAATAAATATTTATAATGAAGATCAAACCTAGACTAACTATTATCATGACGAAAAGGCAAGCGCACCTATGAAACAATAGTATAGTAATGGCAAGACCGGGATATCGTACCCAAGGGAACCAAAAGTTCTAATAATAACGATAGCCTAAGAATAAACGTGTTTGTTTATTAAACTAATTATTTAAACTAATTAACTGATTTAATTAAAGCAAAGAGAAAATTTGGAAAAAGACTTGAGGAAAAGCAATTGATAAAGACGACACTCAAGGAGGAATCCACCTAGATTTCACTTGTTATCTGACTCTGAATCGGACGATTTATTCACTTGACTTGTTCTGTAGAGATCTCTAAGTTAAGTTATTATCCCTATTCAAAACTAATAACGTCTAATCCCTAGATTGAATAACCGAGACTTTTCTCTAATTAACACTCTAGGGTTGCATTAACTCGATCTATGGATCCCCTTATTAAATTTCACCCTAATCTGGAAAAATCTCGTAACCCTATTCTAGGCGTTCGATCAACTCCACTTAATTATGCCAAATCTACTCTTAGGCAGGGTCTATTCCTCCTCTGCATAAGCACATCAAATCATGAATTAATACCCGGAATATTAACTCAAGCATTAAGAGCACATAATTAAGAACAAATCAAGTATTTATCATACAATTCAGATAATAATAACAAGATCCGTTATAGGTTTTATCCCCCTTAGGTATCTAAGGGGTTTAGTTCATAATAAAATAAGAGTACATCTCAAAAGTATGAAAATAACAAAACATAAAGAAAACTCTAAAACCCCTGAAAGAATTCTGAGAGAGATCTTCAGTCTTGGAGTAGCTCCGACTTTTGAAATGGACCGTCTGGCTTTCTTCAAGTAATCCCCGGTGTGTGGTACTCTATTCCAGAAAAGTTCTAGAAAGAGCGGCCTCCTTTTAGGTCACATTTAAGGTGTTTATATAGGCTTTGGATTGGCTTTCTTCCTCCCTAAGTACCTTTTTTTTTGTGTAAAATACAACTCTTTAAAAAAAGGACACGCCCGTGTGCCACGGCCGTGTGTCGTGATTACCAGGCCGTGTTCGATCCGTTGAATTGCACACGGCTGTGTGGGCCCAATGGCCAGGTCGTGTGAATTGTGAAAACCTTGGTCGACACACCCGAAGGCCACGGGTGTGTGAGATGCCCATGTGGCAAGGCTTAGGCCGTGTTATCTTCTCGATTTGGTCCGTTTTTGTCCCTTTTTGGCTCATTTGGTTCCTTTCGACACTTAGTGCTCTCCTGAGTACAAAACATGAAATAACCAGATTAAGAGTACCAAAATCCACAAATGCAGTAATAAACATCCATAAATATGCTAAGTATTTGGGGTATAGATATGTATAATTTGGCATTTATCACCTATTGAATGATCAATTGATGTAAACTACAAATTGGAATTGACCAAGAACGAGTCAGTAAAATGTTGAAAAGTGAAGAATTTCCCGATTGAACCTTCGGAATAGAAGAGATAAACACATGTGTAGCACTATGTGTAGGCTACTATGTGTTTAAGACAGTTTTAGGTCACGTGTGTAGTACTAAGTGCAGGCTACTACGTGTACCAGATTGTTAGGTACCATGTGTAGTACTAAGTACAGGCTATTATACTTACCCGATAGTTTCGATCACGTGTGTAGTACTGAGTGCAGGCTACTACGTGTATCAGATGGTTAGGTCACGTGTGTAGTACTAAGTGCAGACTACTACGTGTACCGGATTGATAGGTCGCATGTGTAGTACTAAGTGCAGGCCACTATACATACCCATTAGCTTCGATCACGCGTGTAGTACTAAGTGCAGCCTACTACGTGTATCAGATGCATAAGTCACGTGTGTAGTACTAAGTGTAGGCTACTACGTGTACCAGATTGATAGGTCGCATGTGTAGTACTAAGTGTACACTAATATGTGTACAAGAGAGCTTCGGTTACATGGGTGGTATATGCACAGGCTACCAGGTATCTATTACTATTCTGGTGAGTTCAACAGGAAATTTACTAAGTGAAAATACATATGTACATGACTATGTGATGAATAAGTGCAGGTATATCGATGTGAAAAGTTGTGAGCAATGTGCTCGATAGTTGAGTGAATCTTTGGTAAGATAGAATGGAGTAAGTGAAATTATGTAAAAATGAAAATTTGTAATAAAATAGTTTTGGACAGCAGCAGTTGTGTGACTTTGAAAAATCACCAAAAATGGTAGAAATTGAATTAAAGGTTGAATAAGATATTAAATTAAATCTTAATGAGTTTATTTTCTCATAAAAGAAATGGTGAAGGCAAAAGAATTTCATATTCTCTGATAATTGGATTTTTGTGGGATAGGGTCAGAATGATTTTGGAATCCCTGTTCCAGAGATGCAAGAAAGAGGCCAATGAGTAAGTTGTTCCAATCTCAGTCAAAGAATTCGAAAAAGATGAATCCTCGATTGATGGTTTCAACTGAATATTCGCACTGAGGTCATGGGAGATCATATTCGGGTTCTAAAGCTCAAGGTACTTCAATGGCAAGTGTAGGCAAGGCCTAATAGACTTGAGTGTCAGCATTGTGGTAAGAAACATCAAGGTTAGTGTTGGGCGATTAGCCGAGCTTGTTTCAAGTGTGGTTTACGAGAACATTATATTAAGGGCTGTCAAAAAAGGGTTGAAGAAGAAAAATTTCTGAATGTTAGATAGGCTAGCACTACTAATAGAGGTAGACCACTAAGAAATACTAGAAGTGGAGCTAGTAGTAAAAGTGTGATGAAGGATTCAATTGGGAGATCGGAAGCTAGAGCACCTACTAGAGCTTATGCCATACGTGCTCGTGAGGAGGCGTCATATCCCAATATGGTTACTGGTACATTTTCTCTTTATGATACTACTGTTATTGCATTGATTGATCCTAGATCTACTCATTCCTATGTTTGTGAGAATTTAGTATCTAGTAAGAGTTTGGCTATAGAACTTACTGAATTTATGATTAAAGTGTCAAACCCCTTAGGCAAATATGTGTTAGTAGATAAGGTTTGCAAGAATTGTCCTTTGATGATTCAAGGTTATTGTTTTTCGGCTAATATGATATTCTACCATTTGATAAGTTTGATGTCATTCTAGGTTCGGATTGGTTGACATTACATGATGCCAAGGTAAATTGTAGACAGAAAACCCTTGAGTTGAAATGTGAAAATGGTGAGATTCTTTGGGTTGAAACAGATGAATCAAATAAATTGCCTATGGTGATTTCGCACATGTCTGCTGAAAGATACATGAGAAAAGGGTGTAAAGCTTATCTTGCATATGTTTTGAATACCAGGATGTCTGAGTCGAGGCTTGAATCAGTGCCGGTAGTCTGTGAATTCTCGGATGTATTTCCAGAAGAATTGCCTAGGTTGCCTATGATTAGAGAGGTAGAGTTTGCCATCGATTTGTTGCCTGGGACTGCATCGATCTCACTTGCTCCGTATAGAATAGCTCCGACTGAATTGAAAGAATTAAAGGCTCAGTTGCAAGAGTTAACAAATAAGGGGCTTGTGAGACCTAGTTTCTCTCCTTGGGGTGCTTCCGTATTGTTTGTAAAGAAAAAAGACGGATCTATGAGACTTTGTATTGACTACCAGCAGCTCAACAAGGTGACTATAAAGAGTAAGTATCTATTGCTGAGAATTGATGATTTGTTCGACTAGTTGAAAAGGGCAACAGTGTTTTCAAAGATAGATTTGAGATTTGGTTACTATTAGATGAGAGTTAAAGAGTCAGATGTGCCAAATACTGCTTTCAGAACAAGGTATAGACACTATGAATTTCTTGTGATGCCTTTCGGTTTAACTAATGCTCCGGCCATTTTTATGGATTTGATGAACCGAATCTTTTGGCCATATTTGGATAAGTTTGTGGTTGTGTTCATAGATGACATATTGATTTATTCTCGAGATAAGCCCGAGCATGCCGAACACTTGAGAACGACATTATAGATTTTGAGAGAAAAGAAATTGTTCGCTAAATTCAGTAAAAGTGAATTTTGGCTTCATGAAGTTGGATTTTTGGGACATCTAATTACGGGTGATGGTATTCGGGTTGATCTGAGCAAAGTTTCGGCTATTGTTGATTGAGAACCTCCAAAGAATGTAACTGAGGTTAGAAGCTTTTTGGGTTTAGCCGGATATTATCGACACTTTGTCGAGGGATTCTCAATGATTGCCTCTCCTATGACTAAGTTGCTGCAAAAGAGTGTTAAGTTCGATTGGACTGAAAAGTGTCAGCAAAGTTTTGAGAAGTTGAAAGTGCGATTGATAGAAGCACCAATGTTAGTGCAACCCGAGTCGGGTAAAGAGTTTGTGATCTATATTGATGCGTCATTAACTGGTCTCGGTTGTATGTTGATGCAAGAAGGTAAAGTGGTAGCTTATGGCTCGAGATAGTTGAAACCGCACGATAAGAATTACCAGACGCACGATTTGGAATTGGCCGCCATTATTTTTGCTTTAAAGATTTGGCGTTATTATTTGTACAGTGAGAAATGTCAAATCTTTACTGATCACAAAAGTTTGATGTATCTAATGAATCAAAGGGATTTGAATTTGTGACAATGGAGATGACTCAAATTTTTGAAAGATTATGACCTAATGATTAACTATCATTTGGGGAAAGCGAATGTAGTCGCAGATGCCTTGAGCAGAAAGTCCTTGGTTGCTTTGAGAGCAATGAGTACAAGTTTGAGGTCGAACGAGCCCCCTAGTTCTTGTTTGGTTATGTATGACGACGATTTGATTTTGGCCGAGTTGAGGGCTAAGCCGTTATTTATTCAGCAAATTTGTAATGTTTAGAAGAATGACAGTTATTTGTAAGCCAAGCGAGCTCAATGTGGATCAGGTTGTAACTCAGATTTTTGAATCGGACCAGATGATTGCTTAATGTTCCATGATCGAGTTTGTGTATCGAAAGATACTGGGTTGATTTAGGAGATTTTATATGAGGCACACAGTGGTAGTTTGTTAGTTCATCCTGGTAGCACAAAAATGTATAATGATTTGAAGAAATTATTTTGGTGGCCGGGTATGAAAAGAGCCATTTCTGAGTTTGTATAAAAGTGTTTGATCTGTCAACAAGTGAAAGCCAAACATTACGTGCCTTTGGGTTTAGTTCAGCCAATGATGGTTCCCGAGTGGAAATGGGACAAAATCACGATGGATTTTGTGACAGGTTTGCCTCTGACTCTGAAAAAGAAATATGTCGTTTGGGTTGTGGTTGATAGATTGAAAAAATTGGCTCACTTTATACCGGTATGTACCGACTACTCACTTGTTAAGTTGGCTGGATGGTATATTGTTGAAAGTGTGAGATTGCACGGAGTACCTATGTGCATTATTTCGGATAGAGACCCAAGATTTACATCGAGGTTTTGGAAAAAGTTGTAAGAAGCCTAGGTGTAACAGTCCAGTTTTGACCCTAGTAGGAATAGTGGTTCTGGGACCACATATCTGAGTCAGAAAAATATTTTAAAATTATTTTCTGTATCCATGATGAATGAATTTGCATATTTGAAATTTCTGTGATTTAATTTGTCTGTTTCTGTACTGAATATTGGAAAAGGAACTAATCGCGAAAAAGGTGAAAGCTGTGTGCTAGATGTTAAAAGTATCTATTTGATTTGGCTTATTTAATAAGGGTCCTTGCATGGTAATTATACCATCGATAAAGTAAGTGGAGAATATTGGACATGTGTTAGGTGAATTTAATGTTTTATAATAAATGTTATTTTTGTAATTTGTAAATTAAAGTTTAAATAAATAAAAACAAAACAAAAGGTGGCCTTATTATCTTCTTGTTCAGCTGAAACTTAAGAAAAAAATAGGGGATTTGAGTTTTTGAAATTTCGGCACTTTGGAAGCTTGATTCGGGTATGTGTTTTGCTTCGTTTTTGATAATTTCTACGTTATTGTGATCGTTGCTTTGTGTCCTTCAAAACCCATGTCTGAATTTCTATTTTTGTTGAAGATTATGAAATGTGCCATTGATGATTATATGAGCTTTGTAATGTTTTTATATGGATTATGAAAGATATATGTGAGATTAACATGCTTTGTTCTTGAATTTTTGATGGAATAGAGCTATTTGGGCTAATTTGTGAAAATGAGGTTTTAAAGGACTAAATTGTGAAATAAATATGTTATTTGGGCTTGTATGGAAGCTAGTCTTGGTGAATTTTGCATATATGTGATTTTGTGAAAAATGGACTAAATTGTCAAAGTGTGAAAATGTAAGGGCGAAAAATGCAAAGTGCCCTAAATATGTGTTCATGGATTATTTTGAATGAAATGAATGATTGAATGGTTGAATTTGAATTGTATTAGATCAAGAACAAAGAAAATCAGACTTAGATCGAGGGAAGTCCAAAATAGTCAAATAGTCGACTCGTTTCTGTCCAAAATTTGTATGAGGTAAGTCAAATTACAATTACGTGTTAAATTGACTAAATTCTATGCATACAAACTGTAATCTGTATTGGACGGCTTGAGAGCCTGATGAATAAATTTTGAGTAAATTCCGATAATATGCTAGTATCTGAAAAGCTCTGTATGTTCTAAAGAAACATTGACATTTATCTGAGATATTGCATAAGACCGTGTCTAGGACACAAGCCTCGATTTGAGATTTAGGTGTAAGACCATGTCTGGGACATAGGCATCGTATTTGATTTCGTGTAAGACCCTGTCGGGGCAGAGGCATTGATACTGAATTACATGTAAGACCACGTCCAGGACGTCGGCATTGTACCCTTTTATGAGTATCTGTGTCGTTTCTGAACCATCTGATGATAGAGTACGAGATATTGGAATGAATGTATGAAATGTATAACTTATACAGGTACATTTTTATTGTACTAAATTTTTGAATATGAAAGACTCTGTTTCTGTGAAATAATGAATGCAAAGTATGTATGAAATCATGGAAATGAAACATGACATGTATACAAGCAAATAAACATGGTTAGGCTCATGAACTATTCTGTGAAATGGCTATGGATTCTTGCTGTTGATTTGTACTTTATATGGTTTAATAGTTAAACCAATTGTATTTGGCTTACTAAGCTCTTTGTAGCTTACTCTGTGTGATTTCTATCTGTTTTATAGTTATTGTAGCTACTGAAGGCTCGGGGATAGTCGAGGATTGTCACCATACTATCGAAATTATTTTGGTACTTTTGAAAGTGTAAATATTTTTAAGTATGGCATGTATAGGCTAGAATGTCTATGTATTTAAGCTTTGATATGAATATATGTTATGCCATGAGAGTTGGCTAGCAAATGGTATGTTTGTGCTTAATTTTGGTAAATGGTTTGTGATGCCAAGTTGTGTATGCTTGTAATGGTTATATGGCCTTATATGTGATGGTGATTTTGAAATATGCCAAATTGAGGAAATGGTTAGTTTAAGCATGAGTTAGGAGGTGTCATAAGTGAGTTATGAAATGCGCATTTTGGCATGTTATTGTAATATGATTTTTTACTGTGTTTTGGTATGGATTTGAATAGGTTATTGAATGATGATGATTAGTTATAATGAAGCATGTTTTGAGCGTGGAATTGGCTGAAAATATTAGTATAAATGTTGCTTATTATTGCTTGTAGAAATGACACAAAAAGGGGTGGAAAGTTGGCTTAAACCAAGCCTGCATGGTGCCACACGGTCAGGGAACATGGGCATGCCTTGTGGCCGTGTATGCAAAGTAGTAACCTCTTAAGATCACACGGTTAAGACACATGGGCGTGTCATATGGCTGTGGGCTTAAGTTAGTAGCTAGCTAGGTATCACACGGCCATGGCACGATGCCATGTGTAAAAGTCAGTATACATACTCTGTTTTGGCGCGGCCTGGGCGCATGGGCGTGTGACTTCAACAGAATTGGAAATTTTTTTTTAAGTTTTGAAAATTATGAATGTGTTCGGTTTAGTTCCCACGTCTTCTAAAGTATGTCTTAGGTCTTAGAGACCTCCATAAGAGATAAATTGTTGTTTTGCTTATGCATTAATATCATGTGATATCTGTGATTCTGTATTGATCTGTAATGTTCTGTCTGTTTGGTAATGCCCCTTACCTATTCCGGCGATAGCTACGGGATAGGGGTGTTACATTTTATTGGTATGAGAGCTATGGTTTAGTCTATTCTAGGACTACCATAGCGTATGTGATTCTAGCTATATATGCCATATATCTAAAACTGGGATAGTGTGATCCCGATAGCAAATGGATCCCAATAGAGCTGTAGCTGACGATGTTGAAAGTAATGCATCTGCTCCCATGCAAGGGACGGTGTAAGCTGATTCTCGACCGGTTACGAGTAGCCGTGATGATCAGGCTAAACAAGCCTTCTATCATATGATGAATGATTGGTTCACTCAGTATATTAGAACCAATCCGGCTGCTCAACAACCTCCACCCCTGATTAATTCTCCTCAAATTCCTATTATGCCACCAGTGAATCCGGTATAGATAAGTAGACCACCAGTTGATAAGATTAGAAAGTATGAGGCAGAAGAGTTTTGAGCTACAACGAATGATGATGCTGAAAGAGCCGAATTCTGGTTAGAGAATACAAAACGAGTGTTTGATGAAATGTCTCTGAATCCTAAGGAAAGTGTAAAATGTGCCATTTCACTTTTGAGAGATACGACGTACCATTGGTGGAAAACTTTAATATCTGTGGTTCCGAGTGAATGGGTTACTTGGGATTTTTTCCAAGCTGAATTTCAGAAGAAATACATTAATTAGAGATTTATTGATCAGAAACGTAAAGAGTTTCTCGAGCTTAAATAAGGCCGTATGTTTGTTACTGAATACGAACGTGAATTTGTGAGATTGAGCCAGTATGCTCGAGAATGTGTATCAAATGAAGCAATAATGTGCAAAAGGTTTGAAGATGGACTAAACGAAGATATCTGTCTATTAGTTGGGATTTTGGGAATTAAAGAAATGGTAGTGCTCGTTGAGGGAACTTGTAAAGCTAAAGAATTAAGTAAAGAGAAAAGAAAAGCTGATTTTGAAGCTAGAGATGTTAGAAAGAGATGTTAGAAAGAGATCTTCGAATAGACCATTTCAGTCTGTGTCAAAGAAATTCTGAGATGATCATAGCTGTTCAAAGGCTGATGTAGGTCATTCGAATCAAGATTGAGCTAGATCGCATTCAAATTTTAGAGCTCCTGCTACTTCTGTTGCAAGTGTTAGGAATGTCCGATCTGAGAAACCTGAATGGAAACACTGTGGTAAAAGACATCTGGGAAATTGTAGATTGAATGACCGAACCTGTTTCTGATATGGATATCTGGACCATTTTGTAAGAGATGGTTCTGAATCTACTGAGTAAGAGAATGTACAAAATCCGAGATCAAGCAACACCTCAGCTAGAGGTAGACCTTCCAGAAATACGGGAAATGCAAGTGGTGGTCAAAGAGCTACTAAGGATACTGCTGTTAGATCTAAGGCTAGAGCACCTGCCAGAGCCTATGCTATCTGAGCTCGTGAGGAAGTCTCATCTCCAGACATGATTACTGGTATTTTTACTCTTTATGATACTTCTGTGATTGTATTGATAGACCCTGGATCAATGCATTCTTATATCTGTATGAATTTAGTGCACAGTAAGACTTTGCCTGTAGAGTCTACTGAATTCGTAATTAGAGTATCGAACCCCTTAGGCAACAGTTTCTTGATTGATAAAGTTTGCAAGAATTGTCTGTTATTGATTTGAGATATCTGTTTTCCTACTGATCTGATGCTTTTTCCTTTCGACGAATTTGATATAATTTTGGGAATGGACTGGGTAACTTTGCACGATGCTATTATGAATTGCAAACGAAAAGTCATTGATTTAAGGTGTAATGATAAACTGTAATTTATACATATTTTTACCCCATGCTTAATGCATTTATGGATGGTTTCTCCTTAGAATTGGTGAATACAATGCTCCTAATCCTTTAATTTTATTTTTTATACTTAGGTGAGCATAGGAGAATAAAAATAGCGAGAAACGGGCTAAAAACGGATAAAATGGACCCACATGGGAAAACAACACGGCCTGGACTTCCTCACACGAGCGTGTCACACGGCTGTGTCCCTTTGGCAAGGTCAAAGCACGATTTACATGGGTAGATCACACGTCCGGGCCCATTTAACAGCCTTGACCACAGCCTTAAGCAATTGCACATAGGTGTGTCACACGGGCTTGTCCTTGTTGAGCCCAAGTTTAGTCCAATTCAGAAAAGGCCAATTTTGTGGGTTCTTATGTTTTGTTATTTTTATTCTTTTGAGATGTGTTCTTTCATTAGTATGAACTAAAACCTCTAAATACCTAAGGGGAATGAAACCTAAGACGGATCTTGTTATTATTATTTGAATTGTATGATAAATATTTGACTTGTTCTTAATTATGTGTCCTTAATTCTTGTTTTGATATTTCAGGATATTGATTCAAGTTAAGCTCTTATTCAGAGGAGCAATAGACCCTGTCTAAGAGTAAATTTTTCATAATTAAGCGGAGTTGATTGTGCGCCTAGAGATAGGGTGACAAGATTTTTTCGGATTAGGGTGAAACCTAATAAGGGGATCCATAGATTGAGTTAATGCAACCCTAGGGCGTTAATTAGAAAGAGATTTCAATTATTCAATATAGCGTTAGATGTTGTTAGTCTCGAGAGAGATAATATTATAACTTAGGGATCTCTACGGAACAAGTTGAATGAATAAATTGTCCGATTCAGAGTCAAATAACAAGTGAAGTCTAGGTGGATTTTTCCTTTGGTATTGTCTTAATCAATCGAGTTTTCCAAAAAGTATTTTCCCCAAATTTATTTTCTGTGATTTCTTAGTTTAATTAATCAGTTAGATAAACAAAACCCTTTTATTTTTTAGGCTATATAATAAAAAGAAAGTTGATACTAGTACTTTTAGTTCCTTTGGGTTCGATAATCTGGTCTTGCTAAAGCTATACAAATGTTCGATAGGTACACTTGCCTTCATCGTGATAATTGTTAGTTTCAAGAATGATATAGCAATTTGTTCAGTTTGATGGTTTACATGATGAAGATCCCAACGCTCACTTGGCAAACTTTTTGGAACTATGAGATACATTTAAAATTAATGGTGTTTCTGATGACGCCATCCGCCTTCGGTTATTCCCTTTTTCTTTGAGAAACAAAGCTAAACAGTGGTTGAATTCATTACCACGGGGGTCAATCACTACTTGGGAACAAATGATCGAAAAGTTTTTACTAAAATATTTTCTACTGGCTAAAATGGCTAAATTACGTAATGATATCTCTTCTTTTGTGCAGATGGATTTAGAAACACTCTACGATGCATGGGAGAGATAAAAGGACCTTTTGCAAGGATGCCCTCACCATGGGTTACCACTCTGGCTACAGGTTCAAACTTTTCATAATGGCCTAAATCCTTCGACTCGACAAATGA
The DNA here is from genome assembly GCF_025698485.1 of Gossypium arboreum. Classification (NCBI taxonomy): domain Eukaryota; kingdom Viridiplantae; phylum Streptophyta; class Magnoliopsida; order Malvales; family Malvaceae; genus Gossypium; species Gossypium arboreum. The sequence goes on from NC_069081.1 coordinate 26,826,429, forward strand.
TTGACATAGCTGCTGGTGGAACCATCAAAAAGAAAACACCTGAAGATGCCTATGAATTTATAGAGAAGATGTCATTGAATAACTATCAATGGCAAGTCATGAGGATAAAGCCAAAGAAAATAGCCGGTGTTTATAACGTCGATTCAGTCACCATGCTCTCTAATTAGGTAGAACTCTTGAATAAGAAAATTGATGGTTTTCTTAGTTCTTCACAGGTTCAACTAGTAATGCAGTGCGAAGCAAATGGAGGTGGATCGAGCAATTTAGAATACCCATCTTATGGCCACAACATGGAGAACGAGCAGTTAAATTACATGGGTAATAATCCTCAATCTCAAAACAATCCTTATAGCAATACTTACAATGTAGGTTGGAGGAATCACCCAAATTTTTCATGGGGAGGCCAAGGAAATTAGAAACCACCACCCCCTCCAGGCTTTCAGCAACCACCATACCAGCAGGAGAAAAAGTCGAACCTTGAGGAGATGCTAACCAAATTCATCTCAGTGTTAGAGACTCGTTTTTAGAATACTGAGATGGCACTCAAAAATCAACAAGCATCAATCCAGGGGCTCAAAACTCAAATTGGACAGCTCGCCAAGTTGATTTTTGAATGACCACAAGGTAGCCTTCCAAACAACACTGTACCTAACCCAAGGGAGCAACTCAACGTAATTTCCATTAAAGATGAGGAAGGGTTAGTGGCAAAACCAAGGTCAGAACCGGTGGTAAGCGAATGTAAGAATGAGGTAGGCCAAAACGAAAAAAATTGGTAAGTACAGAATATAAACCTCGTGTGCCATACCCCAATGCGACATGGAAATACCGCTCAGATGAACAATTTGGTAAATTCCTTAAACTTTTAAAGAAACTACATATTAACCTACCGTTTACTAAAGCACTTTCGTAGATGCCGAACACAGTCAAATTTTTAAAGGAGCTTCTAGCAAATAAATGAAAGTTAGATGAAAGGTCGCATGTGGAGCTGAACACGGTTTGCTCAGACATTCTTCAGAATAAGCTATCCAACAAACTAAAGATCCAGGGAGTTTTATGATTCCTTGTTTAATTGGTAGTTTAGATGTTAATAATGCATTGGCTGATCTAGGGGCTAGTATCAATGTTATGCTTTACAAATTATTTAAGCAACTAGGTCTAGGGAAACCCAAACAAACTAGGATGAACATTCAATTAGCAGATAAAACTGTAAGATTTCCTAAGGGTATCATTGAAGATGTACTAGTTAAAATTGACAAATTTATATTCCCAGTTGATTTTCTTATTTTAGACATAGAAGAGGATAGTAACATTCCTTTAATTTTGGGAAGGCCGTTTTTAGCAACTGCTAGAACAATTATTGACGTTGGCATAGGTGAAGTCACACTTCGTGTAGGAGTCAAAACAATCAACCTTCATGCTTGCAACCCGAACAACACATCGAAAATTGAAGGTGATTGTACAAATTGTTCTACTAAGACTGATCATACAGTGCAACCTATTTTGCAGGAAATAAGTTCGAAGGACACACATGAGCCATGTTCAATCCACAATGAAGAATCTACCCATGAAGAACGAAGGTTACGAATCGAGGAGTTAGATGAATGGCTGAAATTTAAACCGAGAAAGCACGATAAACCAAAACTACGCCAGAACGAGCTCAATGCCTCATCAAATCAACTTAAGGTTAGAGATAAAGTTTTATTAGATACCGTAGATCCTCACATTGACACTGCTAAATAGAATGAAGAAATTCATCTTACGGTACTTAGCATTTTCCCAGTCGGTACAGTCGAGGTAAGTCATCCCAAATTTGGCACCTTTAAGGTAAACAATACCTGCTGAACACCTTATTTTGATGGGATTCGTAGTAGGAATAAGGAGTATAAACTTCTCGAACCACCATGACCAATCACCAGAGAGGTAAGTCGAGCTTAGACTATAAATAAGCGCTACTCGGGAGGCAACCTGAGCACTATCAATATTAATTTCTTTAAATTTTAGTTTTAACATCTAACATACTAATCGACTCATGGAACGCAGGCTTTCTAAAGCACACATGGCTAGGCACACGGGCGTGCCTTAGGCCGTGTGAAAACAGTGCAAAATTTTCCCCAACACGGGATGCGATAAGTCTCCATGGCCGTGTATAGGGACCGTGGGTGAACCTGCCAAAATAACACGAGCGTACGACACCCCTGTGTCTTAAAACCATGGTTGAACCTGAGAAAATAACACGGGTATTCATCACACCCGTGTCTAGAAGTCGTGGTCGAACCTGTCAGATTAACACGGGCCTGCGCCTACATACACGACGTGGGAGAAGCGAACAAAGACAGACACAGCCGTGCAACACGACTGTGTGCACACACACTCCCAAGGAACACGGGCGTGGGCAAAATATTAGACACACCCAAATTCAAAATTCGCGAATCACATGGGTAAAAATTGGGGAACACTGGTGTATCCCACGGCCGTGTGCCCCAATTTCTCTATAAACACTTATTATTTTTTTATTTTATTTTTATCTCTATATTTTGAAATTATTTTTTTATTATTTCCTTTTAATACTATTCTATCCTGAGTTTTTACAATTTTTATTTTTCGTCTATTTCACTACGAGTAATTATGCTTCAGTATACCTCTTAAAAAGTTCTTGATTTTATCACAGTCAGAAAGAGCTCCAAAGCTCATCCTCGCATAGGAACTAAAAACTCCCTCGGGAAAGGTTCTCCACGACTGCCATGTCCTGCTCGACCATGTGTAACACCCCTAACCCATATCCGTTGCCGGAACAGGGTCGTAAGGCATTACTGAATTAAAACACAATCCCAAATGAACACATGCATATATAGGCATAATTAATCACAAACATATGTCTAAAAGGTTAATTAAAACTTATTTCATAAATTAATACTACTTTTAAATTAGAACATGTCACCTCATGTATATGTGAATAATTATATTACCCACATGAAACAACAATATTAAATATAATCTATATATTGCATTATACCCATTCACTACTTACACTTATTTACCAAGTTCCTATAATCATATGTATGCAGGTAATAAGCACTCATAATCACAAAAAAAAAAAAAACTTTACATACATACACAGTATGCGAAAACCAAAAATAACATAACAAGTCTAATTATCATGTATGCATGTCTCAACCTAATTCATAAATAAACTTCAAAATTTGTAATAATTCAATGTCTTTAATAATGGAATATATGACCGAATGTGTATACTATTAAAGCAAGTCAAATGTATATTATGATTACTCCCTTGATGTAGACTTAATATAAAACAAAACATTTATATTTAACTTATTCATCATAAATGCATGCAAGATGTGCATTTACCCAAAAGCCAAGGCTGTACCAAACATTTAAACATCAATTTTGTATAACAATTAATCAACTAGATTAATCATGAATTACATACATTATTTGCCGCCTATTAATCAAACTAACCAAGATAGAACATAACCACCCATCATTGAAACAATGTCGTATTTAATGTTCACCATCACACATTAATAAACATACTAGACGTACGTTGAGCTAATGCACTTCCATAGCCGAATCCTGCTGTTTAAATAGTCACTTACACATCCAAATTTCCAACATCAATAGACAAGATCATTAAGCATTTGAGTAAGAATTTACACAACCTAGTTTAAAATAATACGCAAGCCATTATCAAAACATATGGTGCTCATCACATATATTATGCATTTAAGGCACACAACTAAATAATCAAGATTAATATAAGTTTTACCTATCATAACCGAACACTAATATATTAATTTAGCCATTTTCGCATGGGTTATATACACAACCAAAATAAATCCAACCTTTCAAAAACATAAACCAACTTATAGATGCCATAATTCAAGTTTGACTTATACTGGTACCGAAATAGCTGATAGTGTGATGAACTTGGCTGACGGCCCCTGAGCTTGTAGCTTGACTCCAAATCTATAAAATAAAGACAAATATACACACAGTAAGCTACTAAAACTTAGTAAGTCATAAGCAATTAAACTAGCCGATAATATAATTAATTTAATTTAACCAAATTTCAATATCATTAACAAGCTTACTTTCAACTTATATCTTCAATAATAATATACCAACCACATATATTTATTACCTTAGCCGGATATTCACAAGTTAAGTAATAAAACCACTGCTCAATTTCAAAAGCCAAAATGTCATAATTAATCAACCACTGCACAATTATATAAGTCCAAAAACCTTAATTCAATATTATGTACATATAACTCTTATAAGACCAATTATTTATGATCACTTATATGTTCATAACCAAAAATTAATTCCATAATATACTTACGATTTGTACAAAGCCGAATACACTTATTTAATTCATGTATGTATTTAACTTTACATCACATATAATTTATCAACTATCAAGTCACATACATACCTTATTATTGACAGCTAACAAGCTAAATCATACCTTTCCTTTTAGCTCATTTTACACATTCGATCACGATTTACCTTTGCCTGATGAACCATTCGGAATTGGATAGGACACTTGGATAATCACATAAACCGTACAATGCCAACGTCCTAGACGTGGTCTTACATGTAGCCACAAATCGATGCCACTGTCCCAGACAGGGTCTTACTCGTAAACACATATCGGAACCACATATCGATGCCATGGTCTTACTCGCACACATATATCGGAATCCTATGTCATGACATATGTATCCTAACTATTCCTAAGGTTCATACGAGGCTTTCGGACGTCGTAACTCGGTCGAATCGAACTCAGAAGTGTAGTAGCCAAATTTAATCATGTTCGGTCATAACATATTTAAATTCTAATATTTCATAACAGCATATAAATATAACATTAAATTTCCAAATATACACGTCTATTTGCTTATAAACTTACCTCAGATGGTACAAAACGGAATCGGGCGGCTAGTCGACAACTTTCGTTTTTCCCCGATCCAAATCCGATTTCTTTAGTTCTTGATCTACAAAATATTCAAATTAAGCTCATTCAAACATATTTTCATTCAATTTAGTCCAAAAAAACATAAATAGGCAAATTACCATATTACCCCTAACATTTCTAATTTTTACAATTTAGTCCCTATTGCACAAAACACAAAATACACAAAATTTCCAATCACCCATGTTTAGCCGAATCTTATGCATTACCATACAAGTCCATATATTTCATTAATTTCACATTTTATTCCCTCAAATTATTATTTTTGCAATTAAGTCCTAATTACTCAAAATTATCAAAAGTTCCAATACAAAATATGTTAAGCTAAAACATATCTTTCATTTTTCATCATCAAACCACAAAAATCACAAGCTATCAACAATGGCACAACTCAAAATATTCATCAAAATAAAAAATTTAAGCATGGGTTTTGTAGTACTCGAAGCAACGATATCAAAAACGTAAAAATTATCAAGAACCGACAGAGAAAGAACCTTGATTTTTGCTTAGAAGATGGCCGAACCTAGTCTTCTATTCTTTCTTTTTCTTTTTGTGTAAATTCAGTGCAAGAAAGAATGAAAAACATGGATATGACTTTTATTTTATTTTATAATATAATAACATACATTAACTTATTATTATTTTACCTTTTTTTTTAACCTTTGTTAATATATTATAAAATCATCCACTACCGTCAAACATTAAATATATAATGGGCTAATTTCACCATAAATACCCCCACTTAGAAAGCCATTAACAAATAAGCCCTTTACAAAATAAACTATCCATTTTTCAATTTACGCGATTAAGTCATTTTATTTAATCGGATACCTAAACGACAAAATTAAATCACAAAAATTTCATAGATATAAATTCACACAAAATAAACATAGAAAATAATTTTTAAATATTTTTCTGACTCAGATTCATGGTCCCGAAACCATCGTTCCGATTAGGGTCTAAATCGGGCTGTTACCAGTGAATCTCACCGGTGAATAGGTTTGGATAACGTTCTTTCATTGTATCTTCTGGCTCCCATGTTGCTTCCTCAACTCCATGCTTATGCCATAATACTTTAACTAACAATATTTTTTTATTCCGTAACTCTTTAGTCTCACGAGTCAAAATACGAATCAGTTCTTCTTCGTAGGTCATATCAGGTTGAATTTCAATCTCAAATGGACTGATACATGAAAAGGATCAGATCTGAGTATTTGCCTTTACGACCGAATCTGAGTATTTTCTTCCACGGTGAGACTTTCAAGAAAACTTTATCTCCAATTCGAAACTCTATATCTTTACGTTTCATGTCAGCGTAAGATTTCTGACGATTTGACGCTGCTTTCAAACTTTCACGGATCACTTTCACTTTCTGTTCAGTTTCTCTAATGAAGTCAACCCCGTGTATCTTATTTTCACCGAGCTCAGTCCAGTACAATAGCGTATGACATTTACGACAGTACAAAGCCTCGTAAGGTACCATTTTGATGCTCGATTGGTAGCTATTATTATATGCAAATTCAATCAGAGGTAAGTATCGCTCCTACGTACCTTTAAACTTGAGAGTGCAACATCTTAACATATCCTCAAGTATCTAAATGATTCGCTCAGACTGGCCATCTGTTTGTGGATGGAAAGCAGTGCTGAAATGTAATTTCGTACCTAGTTCATCTTGCAATTTCTTCCAAAATCGCGATGTAAACCTCGGATCTCTATCTGAAATAATAGATATAGGCACACCATGTAGTCTCACAATTTGAGAAACATACAATTTAGCCAGCTTATCAAGTGAGTAGTCTGTACGTATTGGGAAAGAATGAGCCGATTTGGTCAATCTATCAACAACAACCCAGATTGCATCTTTCTTGCTTGGTGTCAACGGTAAACCAGATACAAAATCCATCATAACTCTATCCCATTTCGACTCAGGTATCATGATTGGCTGAAGTAACCCTGAAGGTACCTGATGCTCGGCTTTTACTTGTTGACAGACTAAACATCTTGCAACAAAGTCAGAGATGTCTCGTTTCATGCTAGGCCACCAATAGAGCTGTTTCAGATCATTATACATCTTTGTACTACCTGGGTGAACAGATAACCGACTGCTGTGAGCTTCATTCAAAATCACCTGAATCAATTCTGAATTCCTAGGGACACATATTCGGTCTCTAAACCTTAAACAATCATCAGCATCAACTTTGAACTCTGAATCAGCATCTGTCACACACTGAGCTTGTTTCGCAACCAGTTCATTATCAACTTTCTGGGCATCACATATTTTTTGAACAAACAACGGTCTAGCTTTCAATTCAACCACTATCGAACAATCATCAGACATAACCAAATGCATATTCATTGCACGCAAAGCAAACAGTGATTTTCGGCTTAAAGCATCAGCAACAATATTACCCTTTCCGGGGTGATAGTCAATCACAAGCTCGTAGTCTTTTAGCAGTTCTAAACATCGGTGTTGTCTCAAATTTAGATCTTTCTGAGTCATCAAGTATTTCAGGCTTTTATGATCAGAATAAACATGGCATTTCTCACGAAACAGGTAATGACGCCAAATTTTTAATGCAAACACAATAGCTTCCAATTCCAGGTCATGTGTAGGATAGTTTCTTTCATGTGGCTTCAACTGTCTCGAGGCATAAGCTATCACTTTGCCTTCCTGCATCAAAACACAGCCCAAACCATTTAATGATGCATCACTATAAATAACAAATTCTTTACCCGATTCTGGCTGAACTAGCACTGGAGCTTCTGTCAAAAGGACTTTCAACTGATCGAAGCTTTTCTGGCACTTCTCTAACCACTCGAACTTAACGTCTTTTTATAATAGCTTTGTAATCGAGGCTACAATCATAGAGAAACCTTTCAAAAACCGTCTATAATAACCGGCAAGTCCTAGAAAGCTTCGGACTTCAGAAACATTCTTCGGAGGTTTCCAATCTAGTATAGCTAAAATTTTGCTCGGATCAACCCGAATACCCGATGATGATACTACCTGGCCCAGAAAACTAACTTCCTGAATACCCGATGATGATACTACCTGGCCCAGAAAACTAACTTCACTTAACCAGAACTCACATTTACTAAATTTCGTATACAACTGCTTATCTCGCAACGTCTGCAATACAAGTCAAATGTTCGGCATGTTCACCTTCACTGTGAGAGTAGATCAGAATGTCATCTATAAACAAAAACAAAAACCGGTCTAGATACAGTCTGAAGATCCGATTCATCAAATCCATGAAAACAGCTGGTGCATTAGTGAGTCCAAAAGGCATAAACAAAAACTCATAATGTCTGTACCTCGTTCTAAAAGCAGTCTTTGGCACATTTGAATCTTTAACTCACAACTGATAGTAACCTGATCTCAAATCTATCTTCGAAAATACTGGGGCCCTTTTCAGTTGATCAACCAGATCATCAATCTGTGGCAACAGATACTTATTCTTTATAGTCACCTTATTAAGCTGTCTGTAATCAATGCACATTCTCATAGTTCCATCTTTCTTTTTCACAAACAACATAGGTGCACCCCACGGAGAGAAACTCGGTCGCGCGAAACCTCTATCTGTCAATTCTTGCAACTGAGTTTTCAATTCTTTTAATTCTGTAGGTGCCATTCTATACAGAGCTATGGAGTTTTCCCTGGCACTAACTCAATACCAAACTCTACTTCCCGAATAGGTGTCGAACCTGGTAATTCTTCTGGAAACACATCTGGATACTCACATACAACAGGTACTGATTCAATGTTTCTTTCAGCCGCTTTACTGTTGAGCACATAGGCAAAGTAAGCTTCACACCCTTTTCTCACATATTTCTGAGCTAGCATTGAAGAAATCACTACTGGTAAACCATACAAATCACTAGATTCGATCCGAATAACTTCATCTTTCTATTTCCGTAGATCAATGGTCTTTCTTTTAAAATTCACAACAACATCATGTAAAGTCAGCCAATCCATACCCAGAATTATATTGAACTAATCAAATGGAAGCAACATTAAATCAGCCAGAAAGCACAGATCTCGAACCATCAAGGGACAATTCTTACACACTTTATCAACCATAACACACCAGCCCAAGAGGTTTGACACTCTAATCACAAACTCAGTAGACTCAACAGGTAGAGTCTTGTTGAATACTAATGTCTCACACACATAAGAATAAGTAGAACCAGGATCAATCAATGCAATTACATTAGTATCATAAAGAGTGAATATACCAGTAATAACATCAGGGGATGAAGCCTCCTCTCACGCGCGAATAGCATAAGCTCTGGCAGGTGCACGAGCCTCAGATCTGACTTCGTATCTTTAGTCCCTCTCTACTGCCACTCGTATTACCAGCATTTTTGGGTGGTCTACCTCGAGCTGCAGTATTACCCGATCTCGCATTCTGCACTGGATTTTCTTCAACTAACATTGGGCAATCTCGAATATAATGATCTGTAGATCCATATTTAAAACAAGCTCGATCATGCAATCTACAACTACCGGGATGTCATTTACCACAGTGTTTACACTCAGGTTGATTTGATCTGACATTACCCACACTCGCTACCGAAGTAGCTCTCGAGCTCACTGGTTGTAACACCCCATACCCGAGTCCGTTACCGGAGTCGAACACAAGGTGCACACAGACTTAACTTAATTATTTTCACAGTCCATAAAAAAAAAATTTCCAGACAATTTCCAGACAAGCTGGTTACTGCGTCACTGTTGCCTTAAAAATCATATCTTGAGTTTCAAAGCTCGAAAATCAATTTTGTAATTTTTCCCTGAAATTAGACTCATATTTCCATCTACATATTTTTTTCTAGAATTTTTGGTCAGGCCAATTAGTACAGTTTATTAGTTAAAGTCTCCCCTGTTACAGGGATCAACTACACTAACCTTCGCGCATTACGACTTGAACATCTCCCTGTACAGGGCTTCAATACTGATGCCGTTTGTTTCTATAGAAACTAGACTCAAAGAGGAATCTATAAATATATGGCATGACTCCTAATTATCTCTGGTTAATTTATAATGAATTTCCAAAGTCGGAACAGGGGATCCAGTAACCGTTCTGGCCCTGTTTCACGAGAACTTTAATATCTCTTAACATATAACTCATATGACCGTTTCGTTTTTTTCCATATAAAATTAAATTCATCAAGGTTCATTTACATAATTTATTCACTATTTAATTCCATTCCTACAATTTTTAGTGATTTTTCAAATCCACACCACTGCTGCTGTCAGCATCTGTTTTCAAGGTGAACTTTACCTATTTCGTGGTTTCCATGGACCAACTAGAGTTTTGTCATACATAGGTCCACATATAATCATATTTAGCCATTCCAATGGCCGATCATTTGCCCAACATTTCCATTCCAGTCCATAGTCACATCATGAAACCATACATATATACATAAACACAAATGGTCTAATGCCATACTCCACTTTTACGAGCCATTTTCGCATGGCTGTACACACATACATCACAAAACGTACTTGAAAAATAGCAAAGGGTAGTCCTATACATGCCATTTCAAAGCTCAACCAAAATTGTACCAAAAGGGGGCTTTGATAGTGTGGGAGACTTCGACTTCCAAAAATCCCAAGTCCGATAGCTGACGAGCCAAAATCTATAAAACAGAGAACAAAGAAACGGAGTAAGCAATATTGCTCATTCCCGAATCACGTACCTTCGGATTTTATCCGGATATAGCGACTCGCTCAAAAGCCTTCGGGACATAGCCCGGTTATAATAGCTCGCACAAATGCCTTCGGACTTAACCCGGTTTTGGTAACTCGCACAAATGCCTTTCGAATTGACCCGGATTTAGTCACTTAGCACAAAAGCCTTGGGACTTAGCCGGATACCATTCGAATAACCAAGCACATATATCAACAAATCATAACACATTCTTATTACATTCTCATTACCAAAGCTCCAACACAAGTTACTTATCATATTTACAATTTCGCTCAATAGCCACACACAAAGAGCATGATTTCAATTTGCTTAACACATGATCTAATCAAATCATAATCTAAGTTCCATTACTCGAAAACTTACCTCGGATGTTGTCGAATGATTCCGATGGCTATTCGACCACTTTTTCCTTCCCTTTATCGGATTTAGCTCCCTTTGCTCTTGAGCTTAATTTAACAAATAAATTGATTTAATCATTTGAGCATCGAAGAGGAATTCAAGGTACTTAGCCCACATATTTTCATTAGACATTAAAGTCACATATGTACGAAATCATGAATCAAACTCAACACATTAGTTAGTACTCTCCTTAGCGAATTTTCTAGGTCGAGATAAAGCCTTCAACATGCTTACTTATGGCCGAACAACACATCAACCTATGTACTCTTTCATGTGGCCGATTATGCATGTTGATGTTGAGGCCAATTACATGTTTAATACCACACATGAACGGCATACATTTTACTAACTAATGCATTACATATTGTAGTTCAATACACATCTATCATTTACTTCATAACCGAAACATCATCATAAGTAAATATATACCTTGAGATAGTATATATGTCATACCAATACATCATGTGCAAACATATGTACATATAGGTGCAAGGGCCGAATCTCAAGTTGCTTATATCCAAATATAAACATATATCCAAAGCTCAAATCTTACCTACCATGCAATATGCATAAATCATACTTATGGATATGCCATGGCCGAATACACCACAACACCATACCGTTTCAATTTTGGTCATGGTTAAACAAAGAACTTAATGTCTCACTCAAAAATGCTAAAAGAAAATCCAAGAGTCCTCAATCCACCATCACATGTATCATTATCAAGCTTCATATTTAGCATGCAATGGCATTAACACAACATCCACCTTGGCCGAATATCATCCCCATGACATAGCAAAGATTTGAACCATGGGCTAATAAGAACATCAAGCTAGCAACTAAAAACATGCATGAATCTCATGGCACAACCTCAAACATACCTTAATCTTGATACAAGTATGGCCAAACCTCCTCCTAATCCTCTTCCAAACCAAGCATGAAGCAAAAACCCCTTCTGTGACACCCCTAATGTGACCTTAGTCGGAAAGTGGTTTCGGGACCACAAAACCGAGTCACAAAAATAATTAGATGTTATATTCTGTGCTTATTGTATGTGGAATTTGTATGTGTGAATATTTCATGTTCGAATTTTGTTAATTGTGAGTGAATTTTATTAAATAGGACTTATGTGAAAGAATTTAGAAATGTGCTAGGCAAATGTAAGTGGCCTATTTATGCATGTTGCAAAATAATTGTACTTGCATGTCAAATTCCCCACTCTAGAGGAAGTGGCGGCCATGATGGTATGGGATACAAAAAACATGCATTTTGTGTTAATATTATAATGACTACATGGTTTTATAATAGGAAATAAGTATTAGAAAAAAATAAAAGAAAGCCATACATTCCCACCTTGTTCTTGCCGAATGTTGGAGAAAGAAAGAAGAAATATGCTTGAGAATTTCAGCAAGATAGCAAGCTAAAAATCCAAGGTATGTGCATTGGGTCATAGAGAAAATTGAATCAAAAATTGGTTGATCTTTGTCCTCCATTGCCGTAGCCTAAAGGGAGGGAGAGGAAAGTTTGGTTGCTTTGATTTTTGGCTTAGAAGATGGCTAGAATGAGGTATGTATTGAATGATTCTTGAAAATCTATGCATGTTTGAGATGATTAGTTCAAACTCTACTCATCCCATAGATGTGTTTTGGTTTTGGTTTGATAATGATGTTAGTGATGGTGAGTTTCGGTCATGCATTAACTGAAATTGTAAGTATGATTTATGGTATAATTTGTCTGATGGAATGGTCTTGAGAGTTGGCTTGATTAAATGGGTAAAATGCTAAGTGTTTTAAAGATGATGTAATGGTTATTTCGGTTTATGTGAAGTAAATATAGATGATGGTTATAAGCTGTTTTATGATTTGATAATGGTGATTAAATCTTGTAGTTAAGTGTTTAGATATATATATATATATATATTAATAATGAATTTAGTTGTACTTGCTATGTGAGAAATGTGCAATGCTATAGGTATTTGATTATTAGATATGGTTATTTTAAGTTGATTTGTGATGGTATGATCGCATTGATGAAGTGGTGGGAAGAATTAGCTATTATGCTTGATACTAATGCCGAAAATGAGAATGTTGTACTTGAAAAATGTAGGTGAACATGACAAGTGTATTCGGCTTAGGGCCTAGAGGATATGAAAAATTGGTATTTATTTTTGATTGTGTGTGTATGACCATGGATAATTGGCTGCACAAATATTATGAATACATAATGTATGATAAGTTTATTAAGTTACAAAACATTATACATGATCGGCTAATGTAAATTATTTGAGTAAAGTATATCTTGATGGTACATTTCGCTAGTATAAAATGTATATGGATGTCGATGACTATGTTTAATTTGGGAAGTAAATTGTTTGATCTAGCTCAAGAGCCTAGAGGATCAAAGTTGGATAAGGGAAAGAAAGAGGTGATCGAATAGCCGTCGTAATCGTTCGGCAACGTCCGAGGTAAGTTTTAAGTGATCAAACGTTGAGTAAATTCAATCAAAATAGGACATAATGAGTTGATTTAATAAGATATGATGTGGTCATGATATGTTTAAAACTCAAATGGTAAGTTCATAAGTGTTTGGACTTGGAAATTTAAGAGCAAATTGTAATAATTTGCTTAGGACAGCAGCAGTAACGTGATTTTAGAAAATCACCATAAATTGTTGGTGTGGAATTATAGGCTGAATAAAGTATGTAATCAAAGCTTAATTAGTCTAGTTCCTTATAAAAGAGGCCGTGTGAGCAAAGAAATTTCCTATAAAGAGATATTTAAAGTTGTGCGGGACAGTGTCGGAATGACTCCGAAATTCCCTATTCTGTTTTTGGAAAATCATTATAATTTGTAAAAAAATGGTTATGAGATAAGATTTATATGCTTAGACTCCTTAATGAGTCTAGTTTCAAATGGAATCAAATAGAACACATTATGAATTCTGTACAATGAAAAATTTGATTAGTAGTGAAGGGTGGTCAGATTAGTCAAACAGTGAAACAGGGGAAACTTTAAGAAAAATCTGGTATTGATTGGCCAAACCTAAAATTCTGAAAATTTTATGGGTGGAAGATACATGAGTCTACATTTGGGGAAAATTAACGGTAATTGATTTTGAGTTTTGTAGCTCCAGTTATAAACAACGTAGTGACTGTTGGTCAGAAAAACTGCTTGTAGTGAATATGTGATTTTGTTGTAAACTTTGATGAAACTATTTGAGTTGCTTATAAGCTGTTGCTGAAATTGATGTACAAGAAAAATATGAAATATGTATGATATACATATATGTGTGATAAGGCCGAATGGCCGATGTGGTGAATGTGAAAGTGGATGTATATGTGATAAGGCCTAATGGCCGATGTGATGAATGTGAAAATGGATGTATATGTGATGAGGCCTAATGGCCGATGTGATGAATGTGAAAGTGTGATAAGGCCTAAGGGCCGATGTGATGAATGTGAAAGTGTGTATATATGTGATAAGGCCTAATGGCCGATGTGAAGAATGTGAAAGTGTGTATTTATGTGATAAGGCCTAATGGCCGATGTGATGAATGTGAAAGTGTATATATATGTGATAAGGCCTAATGGCCGATGTGATGAATGTGAAAGTGTATAAATGTGATAAGTCCCGAAGGGCATTTGTGTCAGTACTATATCCGGGTTAAAACCCCGCAGGCTTTATGCGAGAATATTATCCTGATTAATGTCCGTAGGCTTCGTGCTCGTACTATATCCGAGCTTTAAAGACCCGACGGCTAAATGCTAGGATTCAAGTAAGACTTTGATATTGAGTATCGCATTAAGTTATCATCAAATAAGTATTATGTATTTAAGATGTTCAGTGCACGTATCACTTACTCATCGGTGGAGTGATTTCGAGGTGAATTATCAGTATCAAAGAGGTAAGGATTATGATTTGTAAGCTTAAGTATGGATCGATTATGAACAAGTGGAAAGGATTATTGAAAGTCGATAATCGATGAAGCATGTGCTTTGGAAATATTTGACCATCTAGGTCATTATTATTCAAAGTATATATGTGGCAGCCAAGTGTTGCGTTTAATGACATTATAGATCGAGATGAAGCTCTAGATTAACTTCATCGAACAGTTGAAATGAATGACCAATGATAGTGATTGAGAACACTTTGTTTTGCTTAAAACTTACTAAGCATAAATTGCTTACTCCGTTTCTTTGTTCTCTGCTTTATAGATTTTGCTCGTTAGCTATCGGATTCGGGATCATCAAGTCGAAGTCACCCACACTATCAAAGCCCCCATTTTGGTACAATTTTGGTTGAACTTTGAAATGGCATGTATAGGACTACCCTTTTGTTGTAGGTCATGTACCTTTCGGTTTTGTGTAAACTTGGATAGCCATGCGAAAATGGCTATATATCGTTTTAGCATAGTACTATAATCGTTTGTATGTTGATCACTATGAGGTATGGAATTGTTTTGAAACGATTAGCCATTGGAATGGTTAATCATGATCACACTTTGTGCTATGTATGCAAAAAAAGGGCCAATTGAACCATGGAAATCATGGAATAGGTAAAGCCTACCTTAAAGGCAGATGCTGACAGCAGCAGTGATGTGGATGTGAAAAATCACTAAAAATAGTAGGAATGGTATTAAATAGTGAATAAATTATGTAAATGAACCTTGATGAATCTACTTTCATATGGAAGAAACGAAACTGTCATATGAGTTATATGTTAAGAGATATTAAAGTTCTCGTGAAGCAGGGCCAGAACGGTTTCTGGATCCCCTATTTCGACTTTGGAAATTCATTGTAAATTAACCAGAGATGATTAGGAGTCATTCCATATATGTATAGATTCCTCTCTGAGTCTAGTTTCTATAGAAATAAACGGAATCAGTATTGAAGCCCTGTACAGGGAGATATCCAATTTGTAACGCACAAAGGTCAGTGTAGTCGATCCCTGTAACAGGGGAGACTTTAACTAATAAACTGTACTAATTGGCTTGACCAAAAATTCTAGAAAAAAATATGTTGATGGACTTATGAGTCTAGTTTCAGAGAAAAATTACAAAACTGATTTTCGAGTTTTAAAACTCAAGATATGATTTTTAAGGCGAAAGTGATGCAGTAACCAGCTAGTCTGGAAAAATTTTTTTTATGGACTGCGAAAACAATTAAGTTAAGTCTGTGTGCACCTTGTGTTCGACTCCGGTAACGGACTCGGGTATGGGGTGTTACACCTTCCTTCTTCCTTAGAATTTTCAGCTCAAAGAAATGAAAAAAAAGGATGAACAACAATTTTTTTTTCTCTCTTTTCTTCAACTCACGGCAATGGGGGGTAACACACACATTCTTTCTTTTTTTTTTTCTTCCCTTTCATTATTCAATTCCCATGCTCATTATTTTATTTTTTTCTTACATACACCATTGTCACAACATGTTTCATGACATGTTTTTGCCCATCACTCCTTGTCATGGCCGCCACTAGCACTTGGGGGAATTTGACATGCAAGTCCTCCTTTGACTACATGCACTATTAGGTCCTTATAGATTAGCCTATCACTTTTCAAAAGTGTCACACAAGTCCTACTAACTGAATTCACATGCAATCGACTAAATCGAAGCTTGAAATTTTCACACATTCATAATTACATATTCTAGACAATAAATATTACGTTCAAACATTTCGGTGACTCGGTTTAGCGGTCCCGAAACCACTTCCCGACTAGGGTCAATTTTGGGCTGTCACACTGGTGGTCTATTTTGATCCCCTCTGGGATAACCTGAAGTGGCTTTAGAATGGATGAAATCATCTATGAACTTCTTTGATGCCGTCTGGAATGACTTACCGGGTGTTCTTTTGCGTGGATCTCTAGCTTCGAAGTCAGCTTTTCTTTTCTCTTTCCCAAGTTCTTCAGATTTGCAGGCTTGCTCAACCAGTACCACGAACTCTTTTACACATTATGGCTTCAGTGGAAACACACTCTTTGGCATACCGACTGAGTCTCACGAATTTCTGCTCGTACTCCTTCACAGTCATCCGACCCATATTTCAGCTCCAAAAATTCCTTACGCTTCTGATCAATAAATCTCTGGCTGATATATTTCTTACGGAACTCAGTCTGGAAGAATTCCCAGGTCACCTGCTCTCTTGGAACCACTGATACTAGGGTATTCCACCAATGGTATGATGTGTCTCGAAGTAAAGATATGGCACATTTCAAGCACTCATCTGGTGTACAGGACAGCTCGTCAAACACACGAATGGTATTATCAAGCCAGAACTCAGCTCGCTCAGCATCATCCTCATCGGTAGCTGTAAATTCTTCAGCCCCATGTTTCATGATTTTATCAACAGGCGGCTTATATAATCTCAACGGATCACTTACTTGAGGTATTGCAGGCATCGAAGATGGATTAGTCGGGGGTGGAGCTTATTGTGCAGCCGAGTTAGTCCGGATATATTGAGTAAACCAATCATTCATCTTAGAAGACTTGTTTAGCCTCACTTTCTTGATAACTCGAAGTCAGTCGAGAATCAGCCAGCGCTGTCCCTTGCGCAGGAGCAGGCGCTACACTCTCGACATCATCAGTTACAGCTCTATCGGGATCCATTTACTATATGAAAACATATTTCAAATGTCAGAAGTCATCACACTATCACAGTATATAATTATGGCATGTATAGCTAAACTCAAACGTGCTACGTTAGTCCTAGAACCGACTAAACTATAGCTCTGATACCAATAAAATGTAACACCCTTAACCCGTATCCGTCGCGAGAATAGGGTCGTAAGGCATTACTGAATTAAAACACAATCTCAAATGAACACATGCATATATATGCATAATTAATCACAAACATAAGTCTCAAAGGTTAATTAAAACTTATTTCATAAGTTAATACTACTTTTAAATTAGAACATTTCACCTCATGTATATGTGAATAATCATATTACCCACATGAAACAACAATATTAAATATAATCTATATATTGCATTATACCCATTCACTACTTACACTTATTTACCAAGTTCCTATAAGCATATGTATACAGGTAACAAGCACTCATAATCATAAAAAAAACTTTACATACATACACAGTATGCGAAAACCAAAAATAACATAACAAGTCTAATTATCATGTACGCATGTTTCAACCTAATTCATAAATAAACATCAAAATTTGTAATAATTCAATGTCTTTAATAATGGAATATATGACCGAATGTGTATACTATTAAAGCAAGTCAAATGTATATTATGATTACTCCCTTGATGTAGACTTAATATAAAACAAAACATTTATATTTAACTTATTCATCATAAATGCATGCAAGATGCGCATTTACCCAAAAGACAAGGTTGTACCAAACATTTAAACATCAATTTTGTATAACAATTAATCAACTAGGTTAATCATGAATTACATACATTATTTGCCGCCTATTAATCAAACTAACCAAGCTAGAACATAACCACCCATCATTGAAACAATGTCGTATTTAATGTTCACCATCACACATTAATAAACATACTAGATGTATGTTGAGCTAATGCACTTCCATAGCCGAATCCTGCTATTTAAATAGTCACTTACACATCCAAATTTCCAACATCAATAGACAAGATCATTAAGCATTTGACTAAGAATTTACACAACCTAGTTTAAAATAGTACGCAAGGCATTATCAAAACATATGGTGCTCATCACATATGTTATGCATTTAAGGCACACAACTAAGTAATCGAGATTAATATAAGTTTTACGTATCATAACCGAACACTAATATATTAATTTAGCCATTTTCGCATGGCTTATATACACAACCAAAATAAATCCAACCTTTCAAAAACATAAACCAACTTATAGATGCCATAATTCAAGTTTGACTTATAAAGGTACCGAAATAGCTGATAGTGTGATGAACTTGGCTGACGGCCCCTGAGCTTGTAGCTTGACTCCAAATCTATAAAATAAAGACAAATATACACACAGTAAGCTACTAAAGCTTAGTAAGTCATAAGCAATTAAACTAGCCGATAATATAATTAATTTAATTTAACCAAATTTCAATATCATTAACAAGCTTACTTTCAACTTATATCCTCAATAATAATATACCAACCACATATATTTATTACCTTAGCCGGATATGCACAAGTTAAGTAATAAAACCACTGCTCAATTTCAAAAGCCAAAATGTCATAATTAATCAACCACTGCACAATTATATAAGTCCAAAAACCTTAATTCAATATTATGTACATATAACTCTTATAAGACCAATTATTTATGATCACTTATATGTGCATAACCAAAAATTAATTCCATAATATACTTACCTTTTGTACAAAGCCGAATACACTTATTTAATTCATGTATATATTTAACTTTACATCACATATAATTTATCAACTATCAAGTCACATACATACCTTATTATTGATAGCTAACAAGCTAAATCATACCTTGCCTTTTAGCCCATTTTACACATTTGATCACGATTTACCTTTGCTTGATGAACCATTCGGAATTGGATAGGAAACTTGGATAATCACATAAATTGTACAATGTTAACATCCCAGACGTGGTCTTACATGTAGCCACAAATCGATGCCACTGTCCCAGACAGGGTCTTACTCGTAAACACGTATCGGAACCACATATTGATGCCATGGTCTTACTTGCACACATATATCGAAATCCTATGTCATGACATATGTATCCTAACTACTCTTAAGGTTCAGATGAGGCTTTTGGATGTCGTAACTCGGTCGAATCGAACTCGGAAGTGTAGTAGCCAAATTTAATCATGTTCGGTCATAACATATTTAAATTCTAATATTTCATAATAGCATATAAATATAACATTAAATTTCCAAATAAACACGTTTATTTGCTTATAAACTTACCTCAGACGGTACAAAACGGAATCGGGCGGCTAGTCGACAACTGTTGTTTTTCCCCGATCCAAATCCGATTTCTTTAGTTCTTGATCTAAAAATATTCAAATTAAGCTCATTCAAACATATTTTCATTCAATTTAGTCCAAAAACACATAATTAGGAAAATTACCATTTTACCCCTAACATTTATAATTTTTACAATTTAGTCCCTATTACACAAAATTTCCAATTACCCATGTTTAGCCGAATCTTACGCATTACCATACGAGTCCATATATTTCATTAATTTCACATTTTATTCCCTCAAATTATTATTTTTGCAATTAAGTCCTAATTACTCAAAATTATCAAAAATTCCAATACAAAATATGTTAAGCTAAAACATATCTTTCATTTTTCATCATCAAACCACAAAAATCAAAAGCTATCAACAATGGCACAACTCAAAATATTCATCAAAATAAAAAATTTAAGCATGGGTTTTGTAGTACTCGAAGTAACGATCTCAAAAACGTAAAAATTATCAAAAACCGACAAAGAATGAATCTTGATTTTTGTTTAAATTTGGTGCAAGAAAGAATGAAAAACATGGATATGGCTTTTTTTATTTTATAATATAATAACGTACATTAACTTATTATTATTTTACCCCTTTTTTTTAACCTTAGTTAATATATTATAAAATCATCCACTACCGTCCAACATTAAATATATAATGGGCTAATTTTACCATAAATACCCCCACTTAGAAAGCCATTAACAAATAAGCCCTTTACAAAATAAACTACCCACTTTTCAATTTACGTGATTAAGTCCTTTTATTTAATCGGACACCTAAACGACAAAATTAAATCACAAAAAATTCATAGATATAAATTCACACAAAATAAACATAGAAATAATTTTTAAATATTTTTCTGACTCAGATTCGTGGTCCCGAAACCACCGTTTTGATTAGGGTCTAAATCGGGCTGTTACACCATGACCATAGCTACCACCAGATATAATATTCTTTTGGTGTAGGACTTATGGACTAATGAACCTCTACCACCACCGGAGTATCCTCCTCCACTCTCACGCCGATTATCCCCCAAAACTCCAGTTTAAGGAATTCATTCATCATTCATGAAGTTTCACTTCTCTACCTATCTTATGATTATAAATCTATCTTTTTCATTATATCTATCTTTGTACATTGAGGGAAATGTACATCTTAAGTGTAGGGGGTCTTTTATATCATCATTAGAAATCCTTGAATTGTGTCCTATTCTCATGTAAATCACTTATATCACTATTAGAATGGATTTTAGTTAATTTATGATTTTTATTGATATGTCTTGAATTAAAACATAGGAATTTATGCATTGAGTGTTTAAACTTTAAGACATTAGGGAATCAAGCATGATAAGTTGATTTTTGAAGAATTGAAAACTTTTAGGTTGTTTTTCCTAGGTTTAGGTATTATCTTAAGATGAAATTCAGAAGTTTAAACATCAAAAAGCCATAATTTTTGTGAGATTTTGAGCCTTTAGAGCATCTATCATTTCTTTCATGCTCACTTTTATTGTTGCTTTGAGTGCGTCAGTATTGAATTGCTATTCTAGAACTTGCTTGATTATACATGTCAAGACCACACCATTTGAGTTGATATGTCAAAATGATAAAGGCACTTAGGTTTAACCCACTCACTCCACAAAAGCCTACCTTCATAATTGACCCTTAGTAAACCCCTTTGAGCCTAACAAGCCATTAATTGATTTACCCTCAATATTAACCCATAAACCATTATTGTTGAAATCCCCTAATTCGATCCCTATTTTTGTCGAGATTTGATTTAAACTAATTGCTTAGCTATGTTTTGCTCTTCTATGTAGCTGACTTATTCGTAAAAAAAAATTCATACTTACATATTAGTAGTAATTTGATATTGTTGAGCCACAGTATCTAAATTTCATCTTCTGAGAAGAAGCTCACTTGTACTCAATTGATGTTTTATTACTTTTTCTAGTTAGACAATTTTTCAATTCAATCTCAATTCTAACCTTTTCTTTCAACTTGTGACCACACCCCTAACCAAAGCCATGTTACAACCTTTTAAAGACCTTTTGATTGATGTTCATCTCAATATATAGTGGTGGAGATTTGATTTTCATGCAAGCATATGGTAATAACTTTTCATTATTGACTATTGAGTGCTTCATGTATTATCCTTAAACACCTCGAGTGATTTGAGTGAATCTTTAGTGAGGATGTGAAAATCTGTGATATTTTGAGTCGAAGGTAATTACTTAGATGAAGGGAGACACCTATGCTTTCATGATAAAATACTTAACTTGGAATGTTTGAAACTTTGATGTTCTTTCAGTCAAATTCTCAATGTATGATTACTTATGGATTATTTTGAGATATTTTTAATAGGGATTATGAGTTAATAAGAATTTATTTTGATTGTGAGTTGAGGGTTTTGCTTGAGGGCAAGCAAATGCTTAAGTGTGGGGGTATTTGATAAACTATAATTTATACTTATTTTTACCCCATGCTTAATGCATTTATGGATGGTTTCTCCTTAGAATTGGTGAATACGATCTCCTAATCCTTTAATTTAATGTTTTATACTTAGGTGAGCATAGGAGAATAAAAAGAGCAAGAAACGGGCCGAAAATGGAGAAAATGAACCCACATGGGAAAACAACACGGCCTGGACTTCCTCACACGGGTGTGTCCCTTTGGCAAGGTCAAAGCACGATTTACACGGGTAGATCACAGGCCCGTGCCCATTTAACAGCCTTGACCACAACCTTAAGTAATCGCACATGGGCGTGTCCGTGTCGAGCCAAAGTTTAGTCCAATTCAGAAAAGGCTAATTTTGAGGGCTCTTAGGCATTCCAAAGCCTATTTAAACAACTGAGGAGGCACTTAGTCGAGGGACGAACAGGAGGAAGCAAGGAATTGCTCAAGGAAAGTCGATCAATCCATCTCAGAAGTCGGATTCACCATCAAGACTGAAGATCTCCCTTCAAGTTCCCCCAAGAGTTTTGGGTTTTCTTATGTTTTGTTATTTTTATTCTTTTAAGATGTGTTCATTCATTAGTATGAACTAAAACCCCTAAATACCTAAGGGGAATGAAACCTAAGACAGATCTTGTTATTATTATTTGTATTGTATGATAAATATTTGACTTGTTCTTAAATATGTGTTCTTAATTCTTGTTTTAATATTTCAGGATATTGATTCAAGTCAAGCTCTTATTCAGAGGAGGAATAAACCCTATCTAAGAGTAAATTTTTCATAACTAAGTGGAGTTGATTGCGCGCCTAGAGATAGGGTGACAAGATTTTGCCGAATTAGGGTGAAACCTAATAAGGGGATCCATAGATGAGTTAATGCAACCCTAGGGCATTAATTAGAAAGAGATTTCAATTATTCAATCTAGGGTTAGATGTTGTTAGTCTCGAGAGAGATAATAATATAACTTAGGGTCTCTATGGAACAAGTTAAATGAATAAATCGTCCGATTCAGAGTCAAATAAGAAGTGAAGTCTAGGTGGATTTTTCCTTAGGTATTGTCTTAATCAATCGAGTTTTCCAAAAAGTATTTTCCCCAAATTTCTTTTCTGTGATTTCTTAGTTTAGTTAATTATTTAGATAAACAAAACCCTTTTATTTTTTAGGCTAGGTGATAAAAAGAAAGTTGATACTAGTACTTTTAGTTCCTTTGGGTTCGATAATCTGGTCTTGCTAAAGCTATACTACTGTTCGATAGGTACACTTGCCTTCATCGTGATAATAGTTAGTTTCAAGAATATTCATTATAAATATTTAAAACCTCTCACGAATATCATGTATCATGTAAGAATGATGAGATAATTTGAATTGAGTCTAGTGATCTGAATGGACTATCAGCTACGATATCTGCAATGAAAGCACAAAAATATGTGAAGAAAGGCTGTGAAGCTTACTTAGCTTATGTGTTAGACTCGAAAGTGAATGATAAGAAAGTTGAATCAGTGCCTGTTGTCTGTGAATTCTCTGATGTGTTTCCTGAAGAATTACCGGGTTTGCCTCCAGTTCGAGAAGTCGAGTTTGGAATTGAATTAGTACCTGATACTACTGCAATTTCGATAACTCCATACAGAATGGCTTCGACCAAACTAAAAGAACTAAAGTCTCAGTTACAAGAATTGACTGATCGAGGATTTGCTAGACCGAGCTTTTCACCATGGGGTGCTCCTGTTCTATTTGTGAAAAAGAAAGATGACACAATGAGAATGTGTATTAATTACCTTTAGCTTAACAAAGTGACTATAAAGAACAAATATCCTCTGCCTAGAATTGATGACTTATTTGATTAGCTAAAAGGTGCTACTGTGTTTTCAAAGATAAATCTAAGATTGGGTTACTATCAGTTGCGAGTAAAGGACTCTAACATTCCAAAAACTAATTTTAGAATGAGGTACGGGCATTATGAATTTTTAGTTATGCCTTTTGGATTAACGAATGCACCTGCTGTCTTTATGGATTTAATGAATAGAATTTTCAGATCGTATCGAAATGATTTTGTTATGGTATTCATTGATGACATATTGATTTATTCACGTGATGAAACTAAGCATGCTGAGCATTTGAGAGTTGTGCTTCAGATTTTGTGTGATAAGCATCTGTTTGCAAAGTTCAGTAAATCTGAGTTTTGGTTGTGAGAAGTTGGTTTCTTGAGTCATATTGTATCAGCCTCTGGTATCCGAGTTGATCAGAGCAAAATTTCAGCTATTCTGGATTGGAAACCTCCGAGGAATGTATCTGAAGTTTGTAGTTTTCTAGGACTTGCTGGTTACTATAGAAGATTCGTAAAAGGTTTCTCAATGATTACGACTCCATTGACAAAATTGCTCCAGAAAGATGTGAAGTTTGAGTGGTCTGAAAAGTGTCAGAATAGCTTTGATCAGTTGAAAGCTTTATTGACTGAGGCTCCGATTTTAGTACAACCTGAATCGGGTAAAGAATTTGTGATTTATAATGATGCTTCGTTTATTGGTCTAGGATATGTTCTAATGGAAAAGTTATAGTTTATGTCTCGAGACAACTAAAGCCGCATGGAAAGAACTATCTAACTCACGACCTCGAGTTAGCTGCTATTGTATTTGCCTTGAAGATCTGGCGTCACTATCTATTTGGTGAGAAATGTCACATGTTTTTTGATCATAAAAGTCGGAAGTATTTAATGACATAAAAATATTTGAATCTGTGACAGAGAAGATGGCTTGAATTACTAAAGGACTACGAACTTGTGATAGATTATCATCCGGGTAAAGCAAATGTTGTAGCTAATGCCCTGAGTCAAAAATCATTGTTTGCTTTGCGTACGATAAATGCTCATTTGATTCTATCTGATGATGGTTCAGTTTTAGCTGAATTAAAAGCAAGACCCTTGTTCTTATAATAGATTATCAAAGCTCAGAAGTCTAGCAATGAATTAATAGCGAAATGAGCTCAGTGTGATTCTAAATTCTGAGTTGATGTTGATGATTGTTTGAGATTCAGAAATAGACTTTGTGTTCCGAGAAATTCGGAGTTAATTCGGATGATTTTGAGTAAAGCTTATAGTAGTAGATATTTTGTACATCCGGGAAGTATGAAAATGTATAACGATTTGAAACAACTATATTGGTGGCCGGGAATGAAAAGAGATATTTCTGACTTTGTTTCAAGATGTTTAATCTGTTAGCAAGTTAAAGCTGAGCATCAGGTGCCATCTGGTTTGTTACAACTGATTATGATTCCTAAGTGGAAGTGGGATCAAGTAACCATGGATTTTGTTTTGGGTTTGCCCCTGTCTCCGAGAAAGAAAGACGCAATTTGGATTATAGTTGATCATTTGATGAAATCAACTTATTTTATTCTGATTCAATCTGATTACTCACTCGATAAATTAGCTGAGTTATATATTTCTGATATCGTGAGATTGCATGGTATGCCATTGTCTATTGTGTCTAATAGATATTCGCGATTCACTTCGCATTTCTGGAAGAAATTGCAAGAGGCTTTGGGCATAAAATTGCACTTCTGTACTGCTTTTCACCCGCACACGGATGGTCAATCAGAGCGGATTATTCAAATACTCGAGGATATGTTGAGATGTTGTATTCTTGAGTTTGAAGGTGCGTGGGAAAAATACTTACCTTTGATTGAATTCGCTTATAATAATAGCTTTCAATCGAGCATTAAAATGGCACCGTACAAAACCTTATACGGTAGAAAGTGTAGAACTCCGTTATACTGGTCTGAGCTCTGTGACAATAAGATTTACAATATTGATATGATAAAAGAAACAGAACAAAAAGTGAAAGTAATCCGAGATAGTCTGAAAGCTGCCTCTAATCATCAGAAATCTTATGCGGATTTAAAACAAAAATATATCAAATTTTAGATCGGTGATAAAGTGTTTCTAAAAGTATCTCCGTGGAAGAAACTGTTCCAATTTGGTAAAAAGGGCAAGTTGTGTCCGAGGTTCATTGGACTGTATAAAATCATCGAGCGAGTTGGGCGGTTGCTTATAGATTGAGGCTACCATCTGAGTTAGATAAGATTCATAATGTATTTCACGTATCGATACTTCGATGATACAGATTTAATCCTTCGCATGTAATTTCACCGTCTGAGGTTGAAATTCAGCCTGATATGACTTACAAAGAAAATCTGATTTGTATTTTAGCTTGAGAGGTTAAAGAGTTGCGAAGTAAGAAAATTCAATTAGTTAAGGTGATGTGGCATCGTCACAGTGTTGAAGAGGCCACGTGGGAGTCTGAAGATGCTATGAGACAACAATATCCGAATCGGTTTAACAGTAAGATTTTCAGGGATGAAAATTCGTAAGGGGGAGAATTGTAACAGTCCGATCTTGACCCTAGTCGGAATAGTGGTTTTGGGACCACATATCCAAGTCAAAAAAATATTTTAAAATTATTTTCTGTGTTCGTGATGAATGAATTTGCGTCTGTGAAATTTCTGTGATTTAGTTTGTCTGTTTCCGTACTAAATATTGAAAAAGGACCAAATCGCGAAAAAGGTGAATGCTGTGCTCTAGATGTTAAAAGTACCTATTTGATTTGGCTTATTTAAATAAGGGTCCTTGTATGGTAATTATAACATTGATTAAGTAAGTGGACAATATTGGACATGTGTTAGGTGAATTTAATGTTTTATAATAAAGGTTATTTTTGTAATTTGTAAATTAAAGCTTAAATAAATAAAAATAAAACAAAAGGTGGCCTTATTATCTTCTTTTTCAGTCGAAACTTAAGAAAGAAATAGGGGTTTTGAGTGTTTGAAATTTCCGCACTTTGGAAGCTTGATTCGGGTATGTGTTTTGCTTCGTTTTTGATAATTTCTATGTTTCTGTAATCGTTGCTTTGTGTTCTTCAAAACCCATGTCTGAATTTCTGTTGTTGTTGAAGATTATTAAATGTGCCATTGGTGATTATATGAACTTTGTAATGTTTTTATATGGATTATGAAAGATATATGTGAGATTAACATGCTTTGTTCTTGAATTTTTGATGGAATAGAGCTATTTGGGATAATTTGTGAAAATGAGGTTTTGAAGGACTAAATTGTGAATTAAATATGTTATTTGGGCTTGTATGGAATCTATTTATATTCCACCAAGCTATAGTCTTGGTGAATTTTGCATATTTGTGATTTTGTGAAAAATGGACTAAATTGTCAAAGTGTGAAAATGTAAGGATAAAAATGCAAAGTGCCCTAAA
Organism: Gossypium arboreum; assembly: GCF_025698485.1. Classification (NCBI taxonomy): domain Eukaryota; kingdom Viridiplantae; phylum Streptophyta; class Magnoliopsida; order Malvales; family Malvaceae; genus Gossypium; species Gossypium arboreum. The sequence goes on from NC_069081.1 coordinate 26,854,196, forward strand.
TATGTGTTCATGGATTATTTTGAATGAAATGAATGATTGAATGGTTGAATTTGAATTGTATTAGATCAAGAACAAAGAAAATCGGACTTAGATCGAGGGAAGTCCAAAATAGTCGAATAGTCGACTCGTTTTCGTTCGAAATTCGTACGAGGTAATTCAAATTACAATTACGTGTTAAATTGACTAAATTCTGTGCATACAAACTGTAATTTGTATTGGACGGCCTTGAGAGCCTGATGAATAAATTTCGAGTAAATTCCGATAATATGCTAGTATCTGAAAAGCTCTGTATGTTCTAAAGGAACGTTGACATTGATCTGAGATATTGTGTAAGACCGTGTTTGGGAAACAGGCCTCGATTTGAGATTTATGTGTAAGACCATGTTTGGGACATATGCATCGTATCTGATTTCGTGTAAGACCCTATCTAGGATAGAGGCATCGATACTGAATTACATGTAAGACCACGTCTGGGACGTCGGCATTGTACCGTTTATGAGTATCTGTGTCGTTTCTGAACCGTCTAATGATAGAGTACGAGATATGAGAATGAATATATGAAATGTATAATTTATACATGTATGTTTGTTTTATACTAAATTTTTGAATATGAAAGACTCTGTTTTTGTGAAATAATGAATGCGAAGTATGTATGAAATCATGGAAATGAAACATGACATGTATACAAGCAATTGAGCATGGTTAGGCTCATGAACTATTTTGTGAAATGGCTATGAATTCTTGCTGTTGATTTTTACTTTATATGCTTTAATAGTTAAACCAATTCTATTTGGCTTACTAAGCTCTTTGTAGCTTACTCTGTGTGAATTCTATCTATTTTACAGTTATCGTAGCTACGGAAAGCTCGGGGATAGTCGAGGATTTTCACCATATTGTCAAACTTATTTTGGTACTTTTGAATGTGTAAATATTTTTAAGTGTGGCATGTATAGGCTAGAATGTCTATATATTTAAGCTTTGATATGTATATATGTTATGCCATGAGAGTTGGATAGCAAATGGTATGTTTGTGCTTAGTTTTGGTAAGTGGTTTGTGATGCCAAGTTGTGTTTGCTTGTAATGGTTATATGGCCTTGTATGTGGTGGTCATTTTGAAATATGCCAAACTGAGGAAATGGTAAGTTTAAGCATGAGTTAGAAGGTGTCATAAGTGAGTTATGAAATGAGAATTTTGGCATGTTGTTGTAATAAGATTTTTTAATGTGTTTTGGTATGGATTTGAATAGGTTATTGAATGATGATGATTAGTTATAATGAAGTATGTTTTGAGCATAGAATTGGCTAAAAATTTTAGTATAAATGTTGTTTATTATTTCTTGTAGAAATGACCCAAAACGGGGTCGCAAGTTGGCTTAAACCAAGCCTGCATGGTAGTAACCTCTTAAGACCACACGGTTAAGACACATGGGCGTGTCATATGGCCGTGGCCTTAAGTCAGTAGCCTGCTAAGTATCACACGGCCATGGCACATGGCCGTGTTTGTTGGCTGTGTGTAAAAGTCAGTATATATACTCTGTTTTGGCACAGCTTGGTCACACGGGCGTGTGACCTCAATAGAATTGGAATTTTTTTTTTAAGTTCTGAAAATTCTGAATGTGTTCAGTTTAGTTCTAACCTCTTCTAATTGTATTTCTTAGGTCTTGGAAACCTTCATAAGAGATAAATTGTTGTTTTTCTTATGTATTAATATCATGTGATACCTGTGATTCTGTATTAATCTGTAATGTTCTGTCTGTTTTGTAATGCCCCTTACCTATTCTGGTGACGGTTACGGGATAGGGGTGTTACACTTGGGTACGAAATTGAATTTTGGTATTGCGTTTCATCCACAAACTGACGGTCAATCCGAAAGGGTAATTCAAATTCTTGAAGACATGCTTCGATGTTGTGTTTTAGAATTTTAAGGTAGTTGGGAGAAATACCTACCACTAATTGAATTTTCTTACAACAACAGTTTTCAGTCGAGTATAAAAATGGCACCTTTTGAGGCATTGTATGGCCGAAAGTGCTGAAAACCTTTGTATTGGACCAAGCTTAGCGAGAAACAGATTCACAAAGTTGATTTGTTAAGGAAACTGAAGAGAAAGTAAGAGTAATTAAAGATTGTTTGAAAGCTGCTTCCACTAGACAGAAATCATATGCAAATTTGAAAAGAAAAGAGATTGAGTTTTAAGTCAGAGATAAAGTATTTTTGAAAGTGTCCCCAAGGAAGAAAGTTCTCAGATTTGGCCGGAAAGGCAAGTTGAGTCCATGTTTTATTGGGTTATATGAGGTTATTGAAAGAGTAGGGCCAGTGGCATATCGGTTAGCTTTGCCAACAGAGTTGGAAAAGATCCATAATGTGTTTCATGTGTCGATGCTCCGACATTATCGTTCCGATCCTTCACATGTGATTCCTCTAATAGAGATTGAGATTCGACCGGATATGACCTACGATGAAGAACCGATTAAAATTTTGGCTCGGGAAATTAAACAGTTGAGAAATAAAAGTATAGCCTTAGTAAAAGTATTATGGCAAAGGCATGTAGTAGAGGAGACTACGTGGGAACCAGAGGAAGCCATGAGGAAACAATACCCAAACCTCTTTACTGGTAAGATTTTCGGGACGAAAATCCTTATATGGGGGAGAGTTATAATAGTCTGATTTTGTGTTTAGTCGAAACAATGGTTTCGGGACCACAAATTCGACTTAGAAAAATGTGTTTTTATTATATTTTTATGGTTTACGTTTTTATGGAATTATCTTGTAAAAATTTGGTTCGAAAATTTTGACGTTTGGGTACTCAATTTAGTCAAAAGGACTAAATTGTAAAAAGTGCAAAAGTTAAATTCTACATGTTAGAAGTGTCCAATTGTTATGAAATTTTAAATTGGAGGTCCTTATACGGTATTAGACCATTGGTTAAGTTGGTGGACAAAAATGGACATGGTTAGGCATGTTTCAAAAGTTTTTCATTAAGGGTATTTTAGTCATTTAGTTATTAAAATGAATTAAAAACAAAATTAAAAGCCAATTTTTGTCTATCTTCTACCCCTTGGCCGAATTTCACATGAGGAAGACATATCTAGGGTTTTTCAAACTTCCAAGCTCAATTGTAAGGCCGTTTTAGCTCCGTTTTTAATGTTCTTTACATTTTTGAGATCCTTGTAGCTCGGTTTACCTATTTCTACCAATATTTTGAGCTAGGGTTTATATTTAAAATTTTAACCATGGTTGACATGCATGTATTTTGATGTTTTATGGAAGAATATGAATTTTTAGAGTGTGACAAACAACTTTTACGAAGTGATTTTTGTTGAAATTGCATAAAAAGACTAGTTTGTAAAAAAGTGTAAAATGTGTGTAAGTGTGTGATTTAATGAAAATTTTAGACTTCTATAGTTATGAAAATGGTTCGGCTAAGCCTAAAATACAAGGAAATTGAATAAAAATTATTTCCCGAACATAGGGAAAAATCGTAATTTTATGAAACTTTAGGGGCAAAATTGTAAATTTTTCCATAAGATGTTTTTGGGTTAATTTGAATAATGTGAGCATTTTAATAAGTCAAATTTGTTATTATAGACCAAGAAAGACGTGGAATCGGCCTTGATCGGGGAGAGGAAAAGATTATGGACTAAATTGCAAAAATTCTATATTTTAGACCGAGGTAAGTTTGTATCTAAATAATATTTCGATTCTTTTTATGTTATTATCATTTGTTACTATATGAGATGTGGCTTCTTATAGAATGATCAATTGATGTAAACTACGAATTGGGATTGACTAAGAACGAGTTAGTAAAATGTTAAAAAGTGAAGAATTTCCCAATTGAACCTTCGGAGTAGAAGAGATACGAATGATCCGTTGTGAGAACACATGTGTAGTACTAAGTGCAGGCTACTATGTGTTTAAGACAGATTTAGGTCACGTGTGTAGTACTAAGTGCAGGCTACTACGTGTACCAGATTGTTAGGTCGCATGTGTAGTACTAAGTGCAGTCTACTATGCGTACCCGATAGTTTCGATCACATGTGTAGTACTAAGTGCAGGCTACTACGTGTATCAAATGGTTAGGTCACATGTGTAGTACTATGTAACACCCTAAATTTGGGCCTAGAAGTTTTGGGCCTTGAGCATGGGAGCGGTTGAAGGCAGCTTATAATATTCTGTTGTGCATGCAAATTTCGTTAATGAAGGCTTGTTTTAGTGGTTAAGTGTGTTGAGAAGTGTTGGAGAAGTCCCGGTTTAAACACGGACTCTAGCAAAAAATTGGTTTAAGGTGAATCAAACCACAGGTGTAGTAGGTAGGCCTTAAGAATATTGTTGGAGAAATTGTGACACAAAAAACCTTATGGCTTAGTGGCAAGTGGCGTGTGCAAAGACTTGAGGGAGGCATGGGTTGAATCCCATAGCAAGCAAAGAGCATTTATTTTGCTAACAGGCGGTAAGAGTTGGTGTTGAATTCAAACTCGATGTTGGAGGATCCCACATCGGAAGCTAACATAAGAGTGGATGGGAAGTCGGCTTTAAATAGAGAGAACCATGAGGAGAGTAAAGGTACCTTTCTTGGTGATCCTTTCGCTTTATGGCGTGCTCGCTTGGGTTGGGCGTCGGCTAAGAGTACTCGGAGCGTGGATTAACTCCATCTCCAATCGGTGTGTATTTATCACTACTCTTGTTGTTAGATGGCTACTTGGACGCGATGGTAGAAAGGGGCCATATGGGCCCAATGGGCCTACTGGCCCAATTGGATAAGTTGTTTGATTGTGTAGTAAATATTGGACTAGGCTAGGTGAATCGCATATCTGTGGCTAGGTTTGGGCTAAAAGGGCCACACGAGCGTGTGGGCCCATTTGGGCCGAGAATAGGCTTTAGGCCCATTCGTATTGTTATCCATGTTTAGAATACTTTAGTTTACCAATTACTGAAATGCCCTCGACTTGTAAAATTACCAAAGTACTCCCGATTTACAGAATTACCGTTTTACCCTCGATTTACAGAATTACCGTTTTACCCTCGATTTTTAAAATTACCGTTTTACCCTCGATTTACAGAATTACCGTTTTACCCTCGGTTTACAGAATTACCGTTTTACCCTCGATTCTGTAATTACCGTTTTACCCTCGGTTCTGTAATTACCGCTTTTACCTCGATTTATAGAATTACCGTTTTACCCTCGATTTGTAAAAGTACCGTTTTACCCTCGATTTACAGAATTACCGTTTTAGCCTCAGTTTATAGAATTACTATTTTACCCTCGATTTACAGAATTATCGTTTTACCCTCAGTTTACAGAATTACTGTTTTACCCTTGATTTGTAAAATTACCGTTTTACCCTTGATTTCTGTAATTCTTGGTTTACCCTCGGTTTACAAAATTATCGTTTTACCCTCGATTTCTGAATTACCATTTTACCCTTGATTGTGAAATTCTTGAAATACCCTTGTAGGGTAGAATTTTCGAAATACCCCTATAGGGTAGAATTACTAAAATACCCTTATAGGATAGAAGTACCAAAATACCCCTGTAGGATAGAATTATCGAAATACCCTTGTAGGGTAGAAATACCGAAATACCCCTGTAGGGTAGAATTACCGAGATACCCTTGTGGGGTAAAATTACCATTTTGCCCCTAGGGTGTTAAATGACTATTTTGCCCTTGTGGGCAAGTGGTGACTTGGATTTGTGTGTTTGTGGATTTGATTGTGAATATATGTTGGTGATATGAATGACTTGACTGTGATTGTTTGATTCAAATATGGGCATGACATTTCGCATACATGACATGTTGCATGGGTTGGGATTTTGTACGGAGGAAGCGTTACGGTGGCTATGCCACAAATATTCTGATACGGTGGCTCGCCACAATATCAGATGTTGGTGACTCTGTCACAATATCTGTTGACCGATCGATGGCTAAGTGCCGATCACACTACCGAAGGCTGTGTGCCGTTGTTGTGGGCTTCGTGCCGATTATAGACCCGTTATTAATGTCTCTGTGCCAACCTAAATATGGCTTTGTGCCATCTTGACTATGGCTTCGTGCCAAACGTATTTACCTGTAGCTATGTGCCTAACATATTTGTTGACGACTCTGTGTCGATCATATTTACCGAAGGCTGTGTGCCAGTAATATTACCGTCACTGATGGCTATGTGCCGAAGTTATTACAGTTATCTATAGCTTTGTGCCACGATTACATTAGGTGGGTTTGCCACATTATTCGATTCGGTGGCTCGCCACAATATCTCAGATCTGGTGACTCTGTCATGATATTCGCTCGCGACCATCTTTGCAAATTCGTGGTGTGTAGCGGATGGGTGGGTCGAGTTGTCTCCCACATGGTGTAAGGTTGGTACGGGGTGTATACGGCTGGATTGGGTTGGGATTGCATTCACATTCGATTTCGATTCATCACGTGATTCGATTCGATTCGATTCGATTTTGATTACGATTCTATTATCGATTTCGATTCGATTACGTCACCTAATTCGATTTCGATTCGATTACATTACTAATATTGATTCGATTCGATTACATTCGATTTCGATTCGATTCTCATTTTGGTTCCAATTCGATAATGTTTCTTATTCGTAATGGGCTAAGGTCCATCCGTGCTTGTCTGTTGTTATGGGCTATGACCCGATTGGTACTGAAATTGTAAGTAAGGTGGGGCGGACTTTTAATTCTTTTAGATGACCGATTGTTCCTTTTTATAGTAGGGATTTCACATCGAGTTTTCGTAAACTCACCCGTTTATTAACCTTTCAGGTAATTTCCAGCATTAGATGGATCGAGGTTGCTAGGGGCTCGGAGGAAGCCACACACACTTTTATGTTACAGTTTTGATTATTACCTTTAAATTATTTTATGTGGGTTGTAGTAAAGCCGTTGTAATTTTTTGGATTTCAATTTTGGAATTTTATTTATTGTTCTTATAATTGCTAGTATTAGAACACGATTTTCCAAAGCAACTACTGTTATTCAAAACATCACGTAACCGTAATTATTTTTAAAGTAAGTTTCCACAACTACCAAGATTTTTACAAAGTTGTTAAGAATGTTATTCAGCTGAGGTTTTCTAACAAGGTTTAAAAAGGGTATAAGTTTTTAATTATTAAGAAGGGTTTTTAATGGAAACATGGTTTTCGAAAAACACTTCAATGTGACACGCCAAGTTCGAGCCAAACTTCCAGGCCAAGTTTGGGGTGTTACATACTAAGTGCAGGCTACTACGTGTACTGGATTGATAGGTCGCATGTGTAGTACTAAGTGCAGGATACTATGCGTACCTGTTAACTTCGATCACATGTGTAGTACTAAGTGCAGCCTACTACGTATATCAGATGGATAAGTCACGTGTGTAGTACTAAGTGCAGGCTACTACGTGTACCAGATTGATAGGTTGCATGCGTAGTACTAAGTGCAGGCTACCATGCGTACCAGAGAGCTTCGGTTACAAGGGTGGTATATGCACAGTCCACCGGGTATCTGTTACTATTCCGATGAGTTCAATGAGAAATTTACTAAGTGAAAATACATATGTACACGACTATGTGATGAATAAGTACAGGTATATCGATTTGAAAAGTTGTGAGCAATGTGCTCGATAGTTGAGTGAATCTTTGGTAAGATAGAATGGAGTAAGTGAAATTATGTAAAAATGAAATTTTGTAATAAAATAGTTTTGGACAGCAGTAGTTGTGTGAATTTGAAAAATGACTAAAATTATAGAAATTGAATTAGAGGTTGAATAAGATATTAAATTATATCTTAATGAGTTTATTTTCTCATAAAAGAAACGGTGAAGGCAAAAGAATTTCATATTCTGTGAAGTCAAAATGATTTTGGAATCCCCTGTTCTGATTTGGGAAAATCATTAAAAATTGTACAAAATTAATTATGGGTCATAGTTTGCCTACTTAAAATCCTTAATTACTCTATTTTCGAGAGGAATTGACGGGGACAACATCCGAGATCTGTACCATGAGATAAATAATTTTTATTGAAGAAAGATTGGAACTATCAGATAGTGAAACAGGGGTATATTTAATGAATAAACTATACTAATTGGCTAAACCAACAATTCTAAAAATTTTATTGTAAGAATATATGTGAGTCTAGTTTATGGGAAAATTAGCAGTTCTTAATTTTGAGTCCCGTACCATGAGATAAATAATTTTTTGTGAAGAGAGGTCAGAACTGTTGGACAGTGAAATAGGGGTAAATTTAATGAATAAACTGTACTAATTGGCTAAAAAAAATTCTGAAACTTTTATGGTAAGAATATATGTGAGTCTAGTTTTTGGGAAAATTAACAGATCTTAATTTGGCGTTTCGTATTCTCTAGCTATGAATAATTTAGTTATTGTGACTCAAGAAACCAGCTTAACCTGAAAATGAGCAATTGTACAATTATGATTGTTTTACCTTGAGAATCATGTTGACAAATTGCTTATGATTTACGTACTTACTTACTAAGCTTTATGCTTTTCCTTTCCTTTTTCTTATAGTGTCACCCAGCCAGCTTGAGTTTGGAGATCGCTGGAGATCCATTCACACCATCAACACTCTTTTGGTATTTTGAAAACAATATTTTGAATTATGGCATGTATAGAGAACTTAGTTATTTTGTTTTTATGTCATAATTAATTTGCCCTAAAATGTTAGCCTTCAGTATTTGATAGCTCATTTTGTATATGACCATTGATATTAATTAATATCGTTCAAGCTATAAGGTATGGATGCATGATTAAGTATGAAATTTGAATTGTTTTAACATGGATATATATATATATAAAATCTACATCATGGTTTCGTACAATTGCATGTGTTATGTTTCGGTAATATCTCGTACCCTGTTCCGGCTTAGAACACAGGTAAAGGGCGTTACATTTTAGTGGTATCAGAGCTATGGTTTAGTCAGTTCTCAGATTGACGTAGCGTGCGTGAAAGTCTATCTATACATGCCATAAATATACTGTGATAGTGTGATGACTCCTGATAATTCAAATTGTGTTTTCATATAGTAAATGGATCCTGACCGAGCTGTAGCTGACGATGTAGAAAGTAATCCGCCGGCTCCCGCACAAGGGACCGCGCCAGCTGAGAGTAGACCTGAGACACTTGATCAGGGTGATGGGGCTCGGGAAGTCTTTCTCCGTATGATGAATAATTGGTATACAAAATTTGTTTGAACAAATCCGAATGCTCAACCTCCTCCACTCCCTCCTATTTCCCAACCGGTTCCCATAGCTCCTCAATATGCCGAAATGGTAAGATTGAACAAGCCTCTAGTTGATAAAATTCGAAAGCAAGGGGCTGAAGAATTCAGGGCTAACATAGATGATGATCCCGAGAAAGCAGAGTTTTGGCTTGAGAATTCTATCAGGGTATTATGAGCTTTCTTGCACTCCCGAAGAATGTTTAAAATGTGCTATATCTTTACTGAGGGATTCAACATATCATTGGTGGAAGACACTGGTATCCATGGTTCTGAAAGAAAAGGTTACATGAGATTTTTTTCCAAGAGGAATTCAGAAAGAAGTACATAAGCCAAAGGTTCATTGATCAGAAACGGAAAGAGTTTCTCGAGCTGAAACAAGGTAAAATGTCTATGACAGAATATGAACATGAATTTGTTCGACTTAGCAAGTATGCCCAGGAGTGTGTGTCTACTGAAGCTATTATGTGCAAGAGGTTTGAGGATGGTTTAAATGAAGACATCAAACTGTTAGTTGGGATCTTAGAGTTGAAAGAGTTTGTGGTTTTGGTCGATCGAGCTGGTAAAGCTGAAGAGCTGAACAAGAAAAAGAGAAAAGCTATGATTGAAGCCAGAGATGCAAGAAAGAGGCCAATGAGTAAGTCATTCCAATCTCAGTCAAAGAAGTCCAAAGAGATGAATCCTTAATTGATGGTTTCAGCCAGATTTTCGCACCGAGACCGTGAGAGATCATATTCGGGCTCTAAAGCTCAAGCTACTTCAATGGAAAGTGTGGGTAACATGAGGCCTAATACACTTGAGTGTCAGCATTGTGATAAGAAACATCAAGGTGAGTGTTGGGCGATTAGCCGAGCTTGTTTCAGGTGTGGTTCTCAAGAGCATTATATTAAGGACTGTCGAAAAAGGGTTGAAGAAGAAAATTTTCAGAATGTCAGACAGACTAGCACTACTAATAGAGGTAGACCTCCGAGAAATACTAGAAGTGGAGCTAGTAGTAAAAGTGTGATGAAGTATTCAACTGGGAGATCGGAAGCTAGAGCACCTGCTAGAGCTTATTCCATACATGCTCGTAAGGAAGCATCATCTCCCGATGTGATTACTGGTACATTTTCTCTTTATGATACTACTATTATTGCATTGATTGATCCTGGATCTATACATTTTCTCTTTATGATACTACTATTATTGCATTGATTGATCCTGGATCTACTCATTCCTATGTTTGCGAGAATTTAGTATCTTGTAAGAGCTTGGCTGTAGAGCTTATTGAATTTATGATTAAAGTGTCAAACCCCTTAGGCAAATATGTGTTAGTTGATAAGGTTTGCACGAATTGTCCTTTGATGATTCAATGTCACTGTTTTCCAGCTAATCTGATGTTGCTACCATTTGATGAGTTTGATGTCATTCTGGGTATAGATTGGTTGACATTACATGATGCCAAGGTAAATTGTAAACAGAAAACCCTTGAGTTGAAATGTGAAAATAGTGAGATTCTTTGGGTTGAAATAGATGAATCAAATAAATTGCCTATGGTGATTTCAAACATGTCTGCTCAGAGATACATGAGAAAAGGGTGTGAAGGTTATCTTGCATATGTATTGAATACCAGGATGTCTGAGTCGAGGCTTGAATCAGTGCCGGTAGTCTATGAATTCCTGGATGTATTTCCAGAAGAATTGTTTGGGTTGCCTCCAATTAGAGAGGTAGAGTTTGCCATTGATTTGTTGCCTGGGATTGCATCGATCTCGATTGCTCCGTATAGAATAACTCCAACTGAATTGAAAGAATTAAAGGCTCAGTTGTGAGATTTAACAGATAAGGGGTTTGTGAGACCAAGTTTCTCTCCCTAGGATGCTTCCGTATTGTTTGTAAAGAAAAAAGACAAATCTATGAGACTTTGTATTGACTACCGACAACTCAACAAGGTGACTAGAAAAACCAAGTATCCGTTGCCGAGAATTGATGATTTGTTCAACTAGTTGAAAGGGGAAACAGTGTTTTCAAAGATAGATTTGAGATCTGGTTACTATCAGTTGAGAGTTAAAGAGTCAGATGTGCCAAAAACCGCTTTCAGAATGAGGTGTGGACACTATGAATTTCTTGTAATGCCTTTCGGTTTAACTAATGCTCCGGCCATTTTTATGGATTTGATGAACCAAATCTTTCGGCCATATTTGGATAAGTTGGTGGTTGTGTTCATAGATGACATATTGATTTATTCTTGAGATAAGCCCGAGCATGCCGAATACTTGAGAACGGTATTATAGATTTTGAGAGAAAATAAATTATTCGGTAAATTCAGTAAAAGTAAATTTTGGCTTCATGAAGTTGGGTTTTTGGGACATCTAGTTTCGGGTGATTGTATTTAGGTTGATCCAAGCAAAGTTTTAGTGATTGTTGTTTGGGAACCTCTAAAGAATGTAACCGAGGTTAGAAGCTTTTTGGGTTTTACCAAATATTATCGACGCTTTGTCGAGGGATTCTCAATGATTGCTTCTCCTATGACTAAGTTGCTGCAAAAGAGTGTTAAGTTCGATTGGATTGAAAAGTGTCAACAAAGTTTTGAGAAGTTGAAAGCACAATTGACAGAAGCACCAATGTTAGTACAACCCAAGTCGGGTAAAGAGTTTGTGATCTAGAGTGATGCATCATTAACTGGTCTTGGTTGTGTGTTGATGTAAGAAGGTAAAGTGGTAGCTTATGCCTTGAGACAGTTGAAACCGTACGAGAAGAATTACCTGACGCACGATTTCGATTTGGCCGCCATTGTTTTTGATTTGAAGATAAGTGCAGGTATATCGATATGAAAATTTGTGAGCAATGTGCTTGATAGTTGAGTGAATCTTTTGGTAAGATAAAATAGAGTAAGTGAAATTATGTAAAAATAATAGTTTGTAATAAAACAGTTTTGAACAGCAGCAGTGGTTTGACTTTGAAAAATCACCAAAAATGGTAGAAATTGAATTAGAGGTTGAATAAGATATGAAATTATATCTTAATGAGTTTAGTTTCACATAAAAGAAATAGTGAAGGCAAAAGAATTTCATATTTTGTTATAATTGGATTTTTGTGAGACAGGGTCAGAATGATTTTGGAATCCCCTGTTTTAATTTGGGAAAATCATTAAAAATTGTAAAAAAATAATTATGGGTCATAATTTGCATTCTTAAAATCCTTAATGAGTCTATTTTCAAGAGGAATTGACAGGGACATCATCCGAGATCTGTACCATGAGATAAATAATTTTTAGTGAAGAAAGATTGGAACTGTCAGACAGTGAAACATGTGTATTTTTAATGAATAAACTATACTAATTGGCTAAACCAAAAATTATGAAAATTTTTTAGTAATAATATATGTAAGTATAGTTTTTTTGTAAAATTAGCTGTTCTTAATTTGGTGTCCTGTACCATGAGATAAATAATTTTTAGTGAAGAGAGGTTGGAACTGTTGGACAGTGAAATAGGGATAAATTTAATGAATAAACTGTACTAATTGGCTAAACAAAAAATTCTGAAAATTTTATGGTAAGAATATATGTGAGTATAATTTTTGGGAAAATTAACAGATCTTAATTCAGAGTACTGTATCTCCAGATATAAATATTTTAGTGACTGTGACTCAAGAAAACAACTTAACCTGAAAATGAGTAATTGTACAATTATGATTGTTTTACCTTGAGAATCATGTTGAAAAATTGTTTATTATTTACGTACTAACTTACTACGATTTATGCTTACTCTCTTTCCTTTCTTTTGTCTTATAGTGTCACCAAGCCAGCTCGGGGTTCGGAGATCGTTGGAGATCCATTCACACTATCAACACTCTTTTGGTATTTTGAAAACAATATTTTGGATTATGGCATGTATAGAGGACTTAGTTATTTTGTTTTATGTCATAATTAATTTGGCCTAAAATGTTAGCCTTCAATATTTGATAGCTCATTTTGTATATGACCATTGATATTAATTAATATTGCTCAAGCTATAAGGTATGGATGCATGATTAAGTATGAAATTTGAATTGTTTTAACTTGGATATATATAAAAAAACCTATGTCATGGTTTTGTACGATTGCATGTGTTATGTTTCGGTAATGTCTCGTACCCTATTCCAGCATAGAACACAGGTAAGGGGCGTTACAATTACTCTATGAGTTTACATTCTGGGGGATTTAGCCTGGACTGGTAATCCTACCGTAAGAGCGAGGTTCACGGGAGTGCGTATTTAAAATGATCACTCACACGATTTGACGGTAAATGAGATATCCATTAAGATTCCACGAAGTTCAATGGGATTAAAATGAGAAATGAAAATAGAAATGCTTGAAATTATGAGCTCATCTAATACTAATGTTATAATGTATCGATATGAGACTAACCTGATGATTGAGTACATGTGATAGGTTAATTATACTATGCATGTTGGCATGAATATGTATTATGGTGGTATGCTAAATAACCGGTAAGTTTACTTTCCCATTATCCGAACTTACTAAGCATGTTAATGCTTACCCCATCTCTTTTTCCTTGTCTTACAGAGCTCGTGGACTCGTGAAGATTGGAAGACGGTTGGAGCATTGTCAGCACTATCAACTTGTTTTGCATGGGTATATAGAAAATTTTATTTTGTTATAATGACATGTATAGGATTTTTGGTTATTTTGTTATTTGTGTCATTTGGCTAGTCAATCTAAGGGCTTGAATGATATGTTTATTCATATTGTATATGGCCATGGGATATAGCTCATATCGGTGTAGGTTGTAAACCTACTAATTTTGCATGTTTATGCTCGAATGTTTCACGAGTTGGTAAATGTGATATACCATGAATGAGTATGGGTAATGTGACCAAATCACTTGAAGATGGCTTAGGTCATAATTGGTATGATGCATGAAATGACCTAAGTTTATAATATGAATTGTAAAATGGTAACCCTAACACAAAGAGGGTAAATTCAATATAGGATGAAACAACATGCATGACCTTGGCTAAGAAGGTTTTAAGGGTATATTTATACTATGATAGGTGCTCAAGGACTATACTAGTGTGTATGAATGTTTGAGGGTGACTAAAAGCTTGGAATATAACCTATAGAAGGATCCACACGAGTAGACACACGGGCACGAGTAGACACCTTGGGCGTGTTGCTCAGCCGTGTGTCCCCTGCACCTTGAAATTTTAGGTCAATATGCATGGTAGTAAACACACGGGCAGAGACACAACCGTGTGTCTCAACCGTATGGAGGACACGGCCTAGCACACGGGCGTTTGCCTTGGCCATGTGCCCCTAGATAAATGATGATGTCATAAATAGAATGTTTGGGTTTTCTGACACGGGCATGTCTAAGGAGTGAGGGACACCGGTAAGGGACACGGGCGTGTGCTCTGTCGTGTGAAAACCCCTGTAGGTTCGAATTGAAAGATAAATTCCAATAATTCAACACGAGTAAAGGACATGGGCGTGACCCAATGCACACGGGCATGTGCATTACCTCCACACGAGCGTGTGAGGCTTAAACCTAGAAATTCCCTAAAATTTTTTAAAGTTCTCGATTTAGTCCCAGATCGCTTTTATTGCATATGCTGGACCTCGTAGGTCTGTTATTGGGTCAATATGATTCTGTTTGATCGGTTTTAAATTGAAACGAAATTCTATAGCCCGTATTTTTTGATAATGCCTCGTACCTTTTCCCGATCTCGGGTACGGGTAGGGGGTGTTACACAAAGCTAATATGGTTTATGTGTATACTTGTACCATCTTGTACCAATATCACTCTGAACCACATCATTCATTTACCCGTTGAACCATTCGGAATAGAAGTTGGATACTCAGGAGTCTTGCACACTAAGTACCTATACCATGGCCTAAACCAAATCAAGACAAGTTATATAAGAAGTATTGATATCATGGCCCGAAGCCAAATCAGCTGATATTCATGGCCCGAAGCCAAATCGGTATAACTTGCACCCGAAGTGCTAATATCATAGCCCGAAGCCAACTCAATGTATCCCTTAATGACATGTCACTAGTATCCTAAACTATTCCTAAGGTTCAACCGGGATTTCGAATGCCGAATTACCACCGAGTCATTGCCGAACTTATCTGAAGTCTCGTATGCATAACTTATTCAATATCAAAGCATTTAAAATACACTTATAATGAAATTTATCACATATGAACTTACCTCGGATGTGAAAACGACGAAATAGGTCGCTTAGTCAATAACTTTAGTTTTCCCCTGATCTAGATCCAAATTCTGCTTTTCTTGGTCTAAATATATTCAAATTAACTTATTTAATAATCTCTCTATTCAATTTAATCCAAAACACATTTAAGCACATTTACACTTTTACACCTAGAATTTCACCACTTTTACAATTTAGTCCTTATTACCCAAAATGAAAAATTCATGAAATTTCTTTAATACCCATGATAGCCGAATTACTATAATGCCTATAGCAGCCCACATTTATCAACTTTTCACACATTTAACCACACATTTTCACAAATAAATCCCTAACTTTCATTTTCACTAAAAATCACTTAACAAAATATGTAAATCTAGCAACAAGATTTCATATTTCATCATCAAGCATCAAAGAACACATATTTTCATCAATGGAAACTTTTAAAATCTTTAACAGTTTTGCAAAATAGTCTCTGGGCTAGCTAAACCTAGTTGCAACGATCTCAAAAACATAGAAATCATTAAAAACGGAGTAAAAATTTCTTACCAAGTGAGCAATGAAATGGTAGAATGTTTAAAGCCCTAGAATGGTTTTGTTCTTTGCTATGTACAGTTAAGAAAGATGAATGAAAACATATTTTTATGTTTTTGTTTTACTAATTGAAATTATATTTACAAATTACTATATTAACCTCATTATAAAACCATTTAAATCATCCATTTAATGACCAATATTGTCCAGTTACCATTATAATGGTCTAATTACTACTTAAGGACCCATACTTTAAGGTTTTATAGCTATTTTACACCTTTAGCTATTAGAACAACACTTTTGCACTTTACGCGATTTAGTCCTTTTTATCAAATTGACTAATCAAACAATAAAATTTCTAAACGAAACTTTCATACAATCATTCAAGCATGCTGTAAACATTAAATTAATAATAAAATAATTATTCTAACTTTGAATTTTTGGTCTTAAAACCACTGCTTTGATTTGACTAAAAACGGGCTGTTACAACTCTCCCTCTAGGTAATCACTGTCCTTTAGTTCCTTTTGGAAGGTACCATGGCCATGGGCTTTTCCTTCAAGATTCATATCAAAGATATTGTTTTTAGTCCCAACGGACCCCTTTAGACTCCACCACAGTGAACAGACACACACTTACTTGACTGACTCTTAATACGTTGACACCATTTAAGACTTCATACTTTGATCCATTAGCAACACCCGACTAACACACATTTAATCAAATATATTCCATTTGTAATCATACAATCATACATCATCAGTAGAATACTTATCACATACTTAACTTATTAGATTCCATGTGGACTATGCATGCAAGACCCAACAATCATTCATACAATACTATAACCTTCATATTATACTTTTTTGATGTCAGTTTCATAGTTCATTCAATTTCCAGAGAAATATCTAGCAGAAACAGAATACATGCAAAAATCAGTTTAGGGACTCACCTAACAACCATTGATAACAAATAGGACTCTAGATTCATCATCCAACCAGAAACCGTAAGAACCACTGCTTATAAAACATGTGTACAGCATCAAGACTCATTCATATAACTTTTACCATTATCTGAAACCTAGATAACCACCATGCAAAGCTTTAGTTCTTCATCTTACTGTCCACAGGCATAAAAGCAGACTTACTCTTTTAGAAGCCAATATGCAATACCATAATACTTACTATGCTTAGCTCCAGGACAAATCAACAATGGTGTTTTAAATGGAAGAAAGAAGATAACTTTTTTTTGTTCTCAAGCCCTTATCAAAATATACAAATAAAAATCATGTTTTCTTTGTAACACCCCAAACTCAATCCAATGAACCATATTCGAATCTTGGGTGTTACCACTCTAATTCAGTTGTAGCTTACCTCTGCTTACACAAATTACAATTGATTTCAACTACTTAAATACAAGATTTCATAATACAATACATAAGTATAAATAATGAAGAGTTTCGATTCTAATATATAGGGAATTTTGATTACAAGTATTATTGAAATGATATCCTAGTCTAATGTATTTATCCCAATTCAAGGGTTTCTATATGACAAACAGACTCGATTACGCCATCAAGTTTGCTTTATATTCATAACAATCCTATATATCGCTCCTCAGGCGCAGTCTTAGCATCGTTTCCCCCAGGTGCAATTTCAAATTCTACTTGAAACATAAAACATAATCTATGTAAGTTCATGAGAACTTAGTGAGAAATAATACCTTAGTCGTTGATATCCAAAAATGGACGGATAGTCCATCACCATCAGCTCCTTTTCTTAAACCTTCAACTGTTTATCCCTTATCATACTTAAACTTCCATACCTGGTTACTGATGAACTCCTTACAATCAATTTGTGTACTTCTTATTTCAAAACAACTACTCGTTGACATTATTCTGGGTGAATACATGTACACGGTGAATGCTTACCCAACATTTCATACCTATGGTTCAAACTCATTCCTACCTTGATCTAATTCTGTGCACATATACATGCTGATAATTTATTGCGTATAACATCCAGATGAACTCCATATCATGCTCTATAGAATATCATAATTCGAAACAATGTTAACTTATATTAAAAAATAATTAGAAAGAAGCTGTGATACCCATTACTTTTCTTACCCACAGATCATCATAATAGACACCTTTCTTGACATACAAATATACATGTCTTTTTCAAGAAAATCTTTTAAGACTTCATTCAACTCTTATTCCAGAGTATATCAATACATTATCAAGGTTATACATATTTCAGACCTATTAGGACTTACTCATATCTTACCATAGATATAAACATTCAGATTCGTAACTTACTGGATTTTCTTGACAATACACGCCACTTTGACTTAACAAAATACACCTTACTAGAAATTAGATAGAACATGCCACCAAAGTGATCCATTCAAAGTTTTCCATGAGGGCAGTTCTTAAGAATGCAGCATGAAGGCGTTCCTTATTGCTTTTTCCATAAAGGTTTCCTTTCATATTTGCCACAAAGGTTTTCCTTAAAAGTGCACCACAAAGGCTTTCTTTACGGAGTTTGCCACAAAAGTATTTCCTTATTCTGGCATGTTTATGATATGGATTCGCCTATACTCATATTCTGTGAGGTTTTCCCATCATCATCCTAGGACACACCGAGAACCTTATTGGGTAATCACCTTCCTTTGATTCTTTTCATATGATGCCATAGCCCAACTATGGTCTTACACAATATGGTGCCATGGCCATGGATTTTATTTTCAGAGATTTATATAAGATATCGTGCTTTTAGTCCCTACAGACCCTTTTAGACTCCACCGCGATGAACAAACATATACTCACTTGATAAACTCTTTATACACTAACATTATTCAAGTCTCAATGCTTGATTCATACAGACACCTAAGCTGATTCACACCTTATTATATATTTCTATACATACCCATACATCCGTACTTTGACTTCAGGATTCTATCACTTACTTAAGCTCGTCAGGTTTCATACAAACTACATATGCAAGGTTTACCAAACATTCATGCAATAGCATAATCATTATACCGTACTTCCTGAGTTTCATTTTCATGGATTGATCACTTTTCACAGAAGCTCTCACAAGGGTAATATGCAAGCAAGAGGGCTAAAGGACTCACTTAACAACCACTGCCTTATAAAATAGAAAAACACCATTAAAACTCATTCAAATAACCTTGTAATTATCTCTAACCTAGATAACCCAATATAAAGCCTTACTTTTGACGTGAACTCACACTTTATCTTTTAACTATTTTGGTTCACATTCGGCTGTTTCCTAACCAACTTACTTTGCAACATAACTTGCACAGTACCACGATTTAAAGCGCACAATACTTCTAACGTGAACTCACACTCTCAATACCATTCAACTTGGTCACTATCTTATTCCTATTAACATAGAAATTTGACATAGCATTTTCGTTAACTGAAATGTAACACCCCTCACCCGTGTTCGATGTCGGAACAGGGTACAAGGCATTACAGGACATAATCGTTCACAAACATGCAAAAATCTGCTATAGAATTTCTTTCGTATCAAAACTTTTCATGCACATGTATAATGTCCTATACACAGGCCTACGAAGCCTTAAACATGCATTGAAAGTAGTTAGGGACTAAATCGAGAACCTTAGAAGGTTTTGGGAAAACTTACATAATTTTTCCATGACACAAGGTCACATGCCCGTGTGGACACAGGGACACGCCTGTGTGCCTTGGAAATGCCCGTGTCCTTAGGCCGTGTAACTCTCTAACTATGACATCAGCAAATAATTTGAACCATACGTCTAAGCCACACACCCGTGTCCCCTAGACAGTTGAGACACACGGCAGTGTCTCAGCCCGTGTGGCCAACACTTAGGCTATTTTCCAAGCCTTTATGTTACCCTTAATCTTTCACATCTTTATACACACCGAGGACACATATCATGACACAATTTTAATGGTTTAGCATCTCATATTAGACACATTCATAACATGAACACCAACCATATAAGGCCAACAAGCATAATCACATCATCTCATCACAAGTATTAGAACATAGCATAGATAGATAGGTTCAAAAACTATAATCAATTTGAGGCACAACTCTTGGCCATATACCAATAACTCAATATAGATGAATACATTAGACTAATCATAATGACTCATATCATAAAAACCTAGTCCCTATACATGCCACTCACTTAAACATGCTTAACAAATATCAATATTCCAAAGGTGATGGCTTAATAGTGTGATGCTGCCTCTAACGATCTCCAATCCCGACCTAACTTGGAAAATCTAAAGAAAAGGAAAGGAAGGGAGTAAGCTTTATAGCTTAGTAAGACCGTATGAAAATAATAAGCAATTCATCAACTTGCTTCTCAAGGTAATACAACCATATTTGTACTTTTATTTTATGTTCAGGTCAAGCTGTTTTCTCTAGTCATAGTGAAGAAATTATTTATATCTGGAGCTACGAAACTCTAAATTAAGTTACACTAATTTTCTCTGAAACTAATATCACATATCTTCTTACCATAAAATTCTCAGGATTTTTTATCTAGCCAATAAGAACAGTTTATTCTTTAAAGTCACCCCTGTTTCGCTGTCCAATAGTTTCGCCCATTTTCACTAAAAAATAATTATCTCCCCATACGGGATTTAGATGATGTTTTAGTTTATTTATTTTGAAAATAGACTCATTAAGGATTATAAGCATATAAATTATAATTCATAGATATTTTTGTATGATTTTTAATGATTTTCTGAAATTGGAATAGGGGATTTCAAAATCAATCTGATTTTGTCTCACAAAATTTCAAATATCTTATAATATGAAATTCTCTTGCATACACTGTTTCCTCTATGTGAAACATGACTTATTAAGCTTTAATTTCATATTTTATTTAGCCTCTAACTCAATTTCCAAAATTTATAGTGGATTTTCATAGTCGGACTGCTGTTGTCCAAAACTATTTTAGTGTAAATTAAGGATACTAAGTTTATCACACATTATTAATTCATTTTCACCATATTGGTAAAAATACATATTTATACATCATAAGTGTAGACCTATAATCACAAGGTCATCACAAAATCATTCTCATAGGAATGAATTACCATGTACATCTTCATAAATGTGCATCATAAATCGAAATCATTTCTCACGAGCTTGGCATACATACCTGTATTACTCAATATGCTCATATTCATTCCCTACTAATCATACAACATGAATTGAGTTCACATCTCATTAATTTCATGTAATTACCTGTACCAATCACAACATAGCCATAAGCTCTATCATTTCAACTTAAACCATAAATTTCCCGTTGAACCATTTGGAATACTACAGGATAATCACTAAGCCTCAAACATAGGGTACGATGCCGATGCCATTCTCCAAACATTGTCTTACACTGGCTCACACATCTAAGTCGATGCTATGTCCCAAAAAGGTCTTACATTGACTTTCATATATCGAGGCTAATGCTATGTCCCAGACAGGTCTTACACTGGCTCTCATCTATTGGTGTCGATGCCATGTCCCAGATAGGTCTTACACAGACACATGTCATGTTGATGCCATGTCCCAGATGGGTCTTACACTAGCTTGAATATCTCGAGGCCGATGGATGTCCCAGACATGTCTTACACTAGCTCTCGTTTTAATGCCGATGCCATGTCCCAGACATAGTCTTACACTGGCTCTCATAATGTTGGCGATGCATGTCCCAGACATGTCTTACACTAGCACACATCCATAACACCCAAATGCCATGGCAAGGATATCCGATCTATTCCTAGGGTTCAACTAGGAGTTTTTACCACATTAAATCTCACCGTATATTACTTATAGGTACAATCAAGCATTGTATACATAATCAAATTTTCAATGCATAAATACGACTAAGTTGCATTATTTACATACAACTTACTCGTTTCAATGGAAAATCTTATCCCATCAAATCTCCATTGTATTCAATCAATGGAAAATGTTATCCCATCAAATCTCCATTGTATTCAATCATCACAAAAATGTTATTAACATTTGGCATCACTTTCTCATACATAACTCCATCAACATATCATTCAATACAATCATAGCAAGATAGATTTCAAGTATATTAACAATAACATGGATAACATGTTTGTAACACCCCTTAGCCGAGTCTAAGGCCGGGACTGGGCACGAGGCATTGCTATACTTAACCACATGCATACAATCGTTTCTGAGTCACCAAGACTTGATCAGATTTAAAACTCTTTCGAACTTTGTTTAAACTCCTTAAAGTGGGCCTACGAGGCCTCACATTTTCCTAGGAAACTATTTGGAACCAACTTGGGTCCTTAAACCTACTAAATAAAAATAATTATTGAAACAGGGCACATACCCATGTGGAAGGCAACATGCCCGTGTGGTCGTTATAACATGGTCGTGCTGATGGCTCGAGTGACACACATGGCCTAAGTATCTAGGGACACACCACTATCCCATACCTGTGTGAATTAAATTCAAATTTTGAACCTACAGGGTTTTCACACGGCCTGACACAAGCTCGTGTTTCTCACACGGTCATGACACGCCCGTGTCCTAGCCCGTGTCTAAAAATCTTGACATTATATTTCTGACGTCAGCAATCATTGAGGGTTACACAGCCAAGGTACACGCCCATGCGCTAGGCCTTGTCCTTCATACGACTTTGACACAGGGCCAGACAAAATGCCCCTGGACTGGCCATGTGTCACATACGGCCTAGACACATGCCCGTGTGTCTACCCGTGTGGACAACATAGGGCTATTTACCAAGCCTTTGCCACCTTGAAACACAAAATAACAACATCCATCATGCTAAAGATCATCATAATATGATTCCTCAATCCAACAACCACATCTAAGGCCTTTACACATTTCATATTTACTAAAACAACCAACCATTTACCTAATCATGAAATAACTTCTTGTACTCATATAACAACATTCAACTTTAGTCTTTTTCATGGCTTTATACAAAATGAATCAAAATGCTAAAGTAAGGCAACACATTTGGCCAATTAACAGTGTCACAAAATCTTAAATTCAGGGTCCCACACATGCCATAATCAAAATAAATAGATCTAACTATACCAAGTGCTTTGATTGATAGTGTGATCAATGCCTTCGACGTTCGTTGATCCACGAGCAAATTAGGCGTCACTATAAGAAAATGGAAAGAAATAGGGTAAGCATAATGCTTAGTAAGTTGCATGCAATAAATATAACAACAACTTTACCATTCATCATCATGCTCATAGTACTTAAGTAGGCATAAGCACAACTTAATCATCACTAGCCAATACATTTCACATAGCATATATTGAGCTCACATCTCATACACTTCAAATAAACAACTGTACCATTCATAACATGGTTTTACTTTTCTTGTTTAACTTAAACTGTGACTCTCACCGTTGAACCATTTGGTATGCTATCGGATATTCATTAAGCCTCAAACATAAGGTGAAATACCAATGCCATGTCCCAGACATTGTCTTACACTGGGTCATCTATCAAGTCGATGCGATGTCCCAGACATGGTCTTACATTGACTATCGAAATCGAGGCCAACGCCATGTCCCAGACATGGTCTTACACTGACACATCTCATAGCCGATGCATGTCCCAGACATGTCTTAAACTAGCTCTCGTCTCAATGCCGATGCCATGTTCCAGACATGGTCTTACACTTGCTCTCCTAATATGGCTGATGCATGTCCCAGACATGTCTTACACTAGCGTACAAATGACCCAAATGTCATGGCACGAATATCCAAATTTTTCCTAAGGTTCACCCAGGAGTTTTATTATCTCAATTATCATCATGCGTTTTCATTACCATGATTAAGCAATTTATGCTATATCAATTCAAACACATTTAATATCAATGTAGTTGTATTATTTACATACAACTTACCTCGGTACTCAAAATGTGGCGATTAGTTCGGCTTAGTCCACTTGCTTCGCTTTTCCCCGGTCTAGGCTCAGATTTTGTAATTCTTGATCTAAAATGAAAGATATTCATTCATCTCATTAGCAATTACTCTAGACACTCGAAAATTCATAACTGGGCAAAATCACCGTTTTATCCTTAGACTTTCACAAAATGACCATTTTACCCCTAGGTCTGAAAATCGATTTTTATCATATTTTCTCACTAACAAAGCCTAGCCAATCACTTTTTTTTACTAAAAAAAGTCCACAATTTTCATTATTTCACACATTTATCACCTATTTTACAACTTATGCAAAATGGTCCTTTTTAGGATTTTCATGAGAAATCTCTTCATAAAAGTTGTTTATTTCACAACCATGGTTCATTTTCTTCCATAAAATTTCAGAAAACAACATGAGCACTCTCATGGTAAAACCCTAGAATTTCAACTATTTTGCAAAATAGTCCCGTTATTTGAAAGCTCGTGCTACCAAGGTTTTAAAAGTGCAAAAATCATCAAGAAAAATCATCAAAATCACTTGTAGAAAGACTAAATGGCTGAAATTTCATGTGACAGACCTATAGTGACCCTAGTCGGAAAGCGATTTCGGGACCGCTAAACCGAGTCACCAAATTATTTGAATGTGATATTTATGGTCTAAAATATGTGAATATGAATGTGCAAAAATTTTAAGCTTCGATTTAGTTAATTGCATGTGAATGTAGTACATAGGACTTGTGTGACACTTTTGAAATGTGATAGGCTAATCTACAAGGATCTAATAGTGCATGTAATCAAAAGGGAGGACTTGCATGTCAATTTTCCCCCCCAATTAGTAGTGGCCGGCCATGAGCATGGGTGGACAAAATGTTATGGCTAAAAAAACATGTCATAGACATGTTGGGTTAATGCATTATGTAAGGAATAATAAAATAAAGAGCATGGGCAATAAAGTATTAGTGTTAGTAGGATGAGAAAAAAAAAGAAAGAAAGAATGTGTGTGATTGTTTCCCCCCCCATTGCCGTGAGTTGAAGGAAAGAAAACAAAAAAAAAAGTGTTCATCCTTGAACATCTTTGGCCGAAAATTTTAAGGAGAAAGGAAGAAGAAAGGTTGAAGAGGTTCGACCATGCATGTAACTAGGCTAAGGTATGTTTGATGTTGTGCCATGAGATTCATGCATGTTTTAGTTGTTAGCTTGAGTTCTAGCTAGCCCATGGTTCAAATCTTTGCTATGTCATGGAGATGGTATTCGGCTAAGGTGGATTGGTGTTGATGTCATTTACATGCTAAAATGAAGCTTTGTAATGATGCATGTGATGGTGGATTGATGACTTTTGAATCTTCTTTTTAGCATTTTGAGTGAGACATTAAGTTCTTTGTTTAACCATGACCAAAAGTGAAATGGTATGGTGTTGTGATGCATTCGCCATGGTAGAAAGTAGAGGAGAAATATGGTTGTTATTCACGTTGTTTGGATGAGAAATGGTAGTAAGGTGAAGAGCAAATGTTAATGTTTGATTTACTAGTGTGTATATGTGTATTAGCAGAGTTTTGAATTTGAAACAAATGGTATGTAGTCAATACAAGCAACCATATTTGTAGGAAGTATTAAGCATATAATCGGCCTCAACCTAGACATGTATATTCGGCCACATGAAATAGATTTGTGTTGTATGTGTTCAGTTAGAGGCAAGCATATTGATGCTTTTATCTTGACTTAGAAAATTCGGCAAAGGGGAATATTAGCTAATATGTTGAATTCGATTCGTGATTTCGTACATATGTGAGTCTAATGTCTAATGTATATATGGGCTAAGTACCTTGAGCTTCTCTTTTGATGTTCAAATGAATTGTGTTAAATTGTTTAATGTGATTAAAAATGCGCATGACCATTGTGTATTTGAGCTAAAGGATGGCCATATGACCTATTAAACTCCTTGTCATATTCGGCCATAAGCTAGCATAATGAGACTTTAATAAGTTAAATTTGTTTGAATTAGCTCAAGAGCTTAGAGGACCACAGTTGGATAAGGGAAAGGAAAAAGTTATCGAATAGCCACCGAAATCATTCGACCACATCCGAGGTAAGTTTTCGAGTAATGGAACTTAGATTATGATTTGATTAGATCATGTTTTAAGCAAATCAAAATCATGCTCTTTGTATGTGGCTATTGAGCCGAAATTGCAAGTGTGATAAGTGTCTTGTGTTTGAGCTTTGGTAATGAAAATGAAATACGGATGTGTCATGATTTATTGATAAATGTGTCATGAGTTACTAAATCCGGGTTAAGTCCTGAAGGCATTTGTGCGAGTTACTAAATCCGGGTTAAGTCCCGAATGCTTTTGTGCCAGTTACTAGAACCGGGCTATGTCCCGAAGGCATTTGAACGAGTAGCTATATCCGGTTAAATTCCGAAGGTACGTGATTCGGGAATGAGAGATCTTGCTGTAAAAATTTCAGTTAATGCGCTTGTAAAATCCCAACAATGAGGTATGTTTCGTATGTGCATTGGAATAGTTGATTCCCTTCGAACAATATTCGTTCAGTCGAGTAATGAGCTTCCGGTATTTGGCTAAGATGATCCCTTATGTATGAATATAGGGGTTGGAATGTGAAGTAGGAATGATTTGAGAATATGTATATATGGAATTATCCGTTTAGTCATATGAATGTTATACTTCAGTTGCGCTTAAATTCTTTGCTCAAAACTTACTAAGCATTTAATGCTTACACATTTATTTAATTCTCTTTTATAGATTTTGGTTCTTCACTATCGGACTCGAATTTTTGAAGTCAAAGTCGCCCACACTATCAAAGCTCCTTTTGGTATACTTTTGGTTGAACTTTGAAATGGCATGTATAGGACTACCCTTTTGTTGTTGGTCATGTACCCTTCGGTTTTGTGTAAATTTGGATAGCCATGCGAAAATGGCTTAAATATACTTTGATCATAGCATTATAATCGTTTTGTATGTTGTCCGTCGAGAGGTATGGAAATGTTGGTAACGGTTAGCCATGGGAATGGTTATTCATGATCACTTTTGGAATATGTATGACAAACTCTAGTTGATCCATGGAGGATCATGAAATAGGTAAAGTTTACCTTAAAAATAGATGCTGGCAGCAGCAGTGATGTGGATGTGAAAAATCACTAAAAATAGTGGGAATGGAATTAAATAGTGAATAAATTATGTAATCGAACCTTGATGAATATATTTTCATAGGAAGTAACGAAACGTTCATATGAATAGTATATTATGAGATATTAAAGTTTTCGTGAGACAGGGCCAGAACGGTTTCTGGATCCCCTGATCTGATTTTGGAAATTCATTATAAATTAACCAGAGACATTTAGAAGTCATTCCATATATGTATAGATTCCTTTTTGAGTATAGTTTCTATAAAAATAAACGGCATCAGTATTGAAGCCCTGTACAGGGAGATATCCAAATCGTAATGCATGAAGGTCATTGTAGTCGCACCCTGTAACAGGGGAGACTTTAACTAATAAACTGTACTAATTAGCCCAACCAAAAATTCTAGAAAAAAATATGTAGATGAACATATGAGTCTAGTTTTAGGGAAAAATTACGAAACTGATTATCGAGTTTTGGAACTCAAGATATGATTTTTAAGGTGACAGTGATGCAGTTAGCCAACTGCCTGGAAATTTTTAAAATGGACTGTGAAAGTAAATGAATTAAGTCGGTTAGCACCTCGTGTTCGACTCCAGAAACGGTCTCGGGTACGGGGTGTTACAATTAAATTGGTATCAGAGCTATGGTTTAGTCGATTCTAGGACTACCATAATGCGTTGGGTTTAGCTATACATGCCATTTTATGTGATTATTTGATAGTGTGGTGATTTCTGACATTAGCAAATGTGTTTATTTATAGTAATGGATCTCGATCCCGACCGAGCGGTAGCTGATGATCTTGAGAGTGTAGTGCCTGCTCCCGCATAAGAGACAGCGCCGGCGGACTCTCAACCTAATGCTAGTAATCCGAATGATGAAGCTAGACAAGCTTTCTATTGCGTGATGAATGATTGGTTGAACCAATACATTCGAACTAATACGGCTGTTCCACAACCTCCATTCCCGACAAATACCACCCCCGCGCCTACAATACCTCCGGTAACTGACCAAATAAGGTCAAATAAGCCCCCAGTTGACAGAATACGAAAACACAGGGCTACTGAATTTAAAGCTACGGACAGCGATGATGTCGAGCAAGCGGAATTTTGGTTGGACAACACTATCCGGGTACTCGATGAGCTATCTTGCACACCCGATGAGTGCCTAAAGTGTACCATCTCCTTGCTACGTGATTCTGCCTACTATTGGTGGAACACGTTGACTTCTGTCGTGCCCAGAGAGTAAGTAACTTGGGAGTTCTTCCAAACCGAGTTTCAAAAGAAGTATATCAGTCAGATATTCATTGACCAAAAACGGAAGGAATTTCTTGAACTCAAACAAGGTTCCATGTCGGTTACCGACTATGAACGAAAATTTGTAAGGCTTAGCCGGTACGCGCGAGAATGCATTTCTTCAGAAGCCGTGATGTGTAAACGTTTCGAGGATGGGCTGAATGATGATATAAAGCTGTATGTTGGCATTTTGGAAATCCGAGAATTTGTGGCACTTGTCGAGCGAGCTTGCAAAGCCGAAGAGCTCAATGTGGAGAAAAGAAAAGCTAAGGTGGGAGCAAAGGAGTTTCGTAAGAGGTCTTCAGGGAAGCCCTTCCCATAGTCATCGAAGAAATTTAGAGATGGCTTAAGCCGGTCTAGAGACACTTCAGGCTTTTCTAGACGAGATCGCGATCGACCCCCGTGAGCACACGAGTCACTTCGATCGCCAGTGTTGGAAATGATCGTCGAGACAGAAAGGAGTGCCAGTATTGTGGCAAATGGCATTCTGGAAGTTGTAGATTCCATGACCGCTCTGTTACAAGTCTTGGTCATTGACCACTTTATCAAAGATTGCCCGAGATTGTCCGAGCAGAATGTAAATCGAGTGGGAAACCGAAAGTGCTACCAACGCCGAGGTAGACCATCTAGAAACACGGAAATGCTAGTGGTGGTCGAGAGGATCTAGAGATGCTACGACCAGATCTGAGGCTCGTGCTCCTGCTAGGGCTTATGCTATACGCGCACGCGAGGATGCTTCCTCACCAGATGTTATTACCGGTACTTTTACTCTCTTTGATACTAATGTGATTGCTTTGATTGACCCTGGTTCTACTCATTCTTATATATGCGAAACCTTAGCACCTAGTAAGACTTTACCTATTGAGTCTACTAAGTTCGTAATTCGGGGGTCAAATCCCTTGGGTTATTACGTGCTTGTCGACAAAGTGTGTAAGAAATGCCCCCTAGTAATTCGAGGTTCCTGTTTTCCGGTGGACTTGATGCTTTTGCCGTTTGATGAATTTGATGTTATTCTTGGTTTGGATTGGTTGACTGTGCATGATGCGGTTGTGAATTGCAAAAACAAGACTATTGATTTGAGGTGCGCAAATAACGAGATAGTCCGAGTTGAGTCTACGGACTTAAAGGGGTTGCCAGCTGTAATATCAGCAATGTTGGCCCAGAAATATGTAAGAAAGGGGTGCGAAGCATACCTTGCGCATGTACTTGATGACAAAGAGTTAGAAAAGAAACCCGAATCTGTGCCGGTGGTTTGTGAATACCCGGATGTTTTTCCTGAAGAATTACCGGGTTTACCACCTGCTTGGGAGGTAGAGTTTGGTATTGAGCTTGTACCTGGGGCTACGCCAATTTCGATAGCTCCGTATCATATGGCACCAACCGAGTTAAAAGAGTTGAAAGCTCAGTTGCAAGAATTGACGGATAGAGGTTTCGTTCGACCAAGTTTCTCACCTTGGGGTGCACCAGTATTGTTCGTGAAAAAGAAGGACGGAACCATGAGGTTGTGCATTGACTATCGTCAGCTGAATAAAGTGACGATAAAGAATAAATATCCGTTACTACGTATTGATGATTTGTTTGATCAACTAAAGGGAGCCTCAGTGTTTTCAAAGATAGATTTGAGATCGGGTTATTACCGATTCATAATTCGAGATTCGGATATACCCAAAAGCGCTTTCGAGCGAGATACGGTCACTACAAATTCTTAGTGATGCCGTTTGGGCTCACTAATGCCCCTGCGGTATTTATGGATTTGATAATCAGATCTTTAGACTGTATTTGGATCGGTTTGTAGTTGTGTTTATCGATGATATTTTGGTCTATTCGAGAAATGAAACCGATCATGCTGAACACCTAGGATTAGTGTTGCAAATTTTACGGGATAAGCGGTTATATGCTAAGTTCGAGAAGTGTGAGTTACGGTTAGAGAGGTTAGCTTCTTGGGTCATGTGGTATCCGTGATCGGTATTCGAGTTGACCGAGCAAAATTTCAGCCAGACTTAACTGGAAGCCTCCGAGAAATATTATCGAGGTTCGGAGCTTTTTGGGACTTGCCGGTTACTACCGACGGTTTGTAAAAGGTTTCTCAATGATAGCCACACCCATGACGAAGCTACTTCAAAAGATGTTAAGTTCGAATGGACGGAAAAATGTCGAAAAGTTTTGATCAACTAAAACTTATTTGTTGAAGCTCAATTTTAGTGCGGCCGAATCGGGCAAAGAGTTTGTCATCTATAGTGACTCCTCCCTACTTGGGTTAGGTTGCGTATTGATGCAAGAAGGTCGAGTTGTGGCCTATGCGTCGAGACAATTAAAGCCACATGAGAAAATTTATCCGACCCATGATCTCGAATTAGCTGCTATCGTATTCGCCTTGAAAATATAGCGACATTACTTATTTGATGAGAAGTGCCATGTATTTTCGGATCACAAAAGTCTCAAATATTTGATGACTCAAAGAGACTTAAATCTGCGACAAAGGCGTTGGCTTGAGTTGTTGAAAGATTATGAGCTTGTCATTGATTATCATTCGGGAAAGGCTAATGTGGTTGCGGACGCCTTAAGTCGGAAATCACTGTTTGCTTTACGAGCGATGAATGTACACTTGTCTATTCTACCCGACAATGTGTTAGTAGCTGAATTAAAGGCCAAGCCATTATTGATTCATCAAATTCGTGAAGCTCAGAAAGTCGACGATGAATTGGTTGCAAAACGGGCTGAATGTGTTCCGAATATGGAATCCGAATTTCAAATTGATGATGACGATTGTTTGAGGTTCAGAAGTCGGTTGTGTGTTCCAAGAAATTCAGAACTCATTTCAATGATTCTGATCGAAGCTCATTGTAGCCGAATGTCAATTCACCCGGGGAGTACGAAAATGTACAACGATCTGAGACGTCAGTTTTGGTGGCATGGTATGAAACGAGACATTTTCGATTTTGTTTCGAAGTGCTTAGTATGTCAGCAAGTGAAGGCGGAACATCAAGTGCCTACGGGTTTGCTTCAGCCGATCATGATACCTGAATGGAAATGGGAACGAGTCACGATGGATTTTGTATCTGGGTTGCCAATGTCAGCAAGTAAGAAAGATGCGATTTGGGTCGTGGTTGATAGACTGACTAAGTCGGCTCACTTTATCCCCTTACGTACGGATTTTTCATTGGATAAACTAGCTGAATTGTATGTTTCTCAGATTGTGAGATTACATGGGGTACCGATTTCTATTGTGTCGGATAGAGATCCGAGATTCACCTCGCGATTTTGGAAGAAATTGCAAGAAGCTTTGGGTACCAAGCTGCATTTTAGCACCGCTTTTCATCCACAAACCGATGGTCAATCCGAGCGGATAATTCAGATACTTGAGGATATGTTGAGATGTTGCATCCTCGAGTTCAGTGGTTCGTGGGAGCGGTATTTACCTTTGATTGAATTCGCTTACAACAATAGTTTTCAATCAAGTATTAAGATGGCACCTTACGAGGCCTTGTACGGGCGTAAATGCCGTACACCATTGTTTTGGACCGAGCTCGGTGAAAGTAAAATTTTCGGAGTGGATTTGATTAAAGATCTTTGAGCAGAAAGTAAGAATAATTTTGAAAGTCCAAGGCGAGATCGGATCGTCAAAAGTCGTATGCGGATTTAAAACGAAGAGATATTGAGTATCAGGTGGGAGACAAAGTGTTTCTTAAGGTCTCACCTTGGAAAAAGATACTTAGATTTGGCCGTAAGGGCAAGTTGAGTCCGAGATTCATTGGGCCGTACGAAATCTCCGAACGAGTTGGTCCAGTTGCATATAGGTTGCTTTTACCCCCTGAACTCGAAAGGATCCACAACG
The DNA here is from genome assembly GCF_025698485.1 of Gossypium arboreum. Classification (NCBI taxonomy): domain Eukaryota; kingdom Viridiplantae; phylum Streptophyta; class Magnoliopsida; order Malvales; family Malvaceae; genus Gossypium; species Gossypium arboreum. Next base: position 26,886,393 of record NC_069081.1, read on the forward strand.
TTTTCATGTTTCGATGCTTGACGTTACTGATCGATCCTTCGACGTAATAAACCCTCCGAGGTCGAAATTCAAGCCGATATGAGTTATGAAGAAGAACCGATTCGTATCCTAGCTCGTGAAGTGAAAGAGTTGCGAAACAAAAGGGTTCCATTAGTGAAAGTGTTATGGCTCAAACACGGATCGAAGAAGCTACTTGGGAACCCGAGAACTCTATGAGAGAGCGATACCCAAACCTATTTACGGTAAGGTTTTTGGGACGAAAATTTCTTAAGTGGGGAGAGTTGTGACAGCCCTATATCGACCCTAGTCGGAAGCGATTTGGGACCGCTAAACCGAGTCACCAAATTATTTGAATGTGATATTTATGGTCTAAAATATGTGAATATGAATGTGCGAAAATTTTAAGCTTCGATTTAGTTAATTGCATGTGAATGTAGTACATAGGACTTGTGTGACACTTTTGAAATGTGATAGGCTAATCTACAAGGATCTAATAGTGCATGTAATCAAAAGGGAGGACTTGCATGTCAATTTTCCCCCCTAATTAGTAGTGGCCGGCCATGAGCATGGGTGGACAAAATGTTATGGCTAAAAAACATGTCATAGACATGTTGGGTTAATGCATTATGTAAGGAATAATAAAATAAAGAGCATGGGCAATAAAGTATTAGTGTTAGTAGGATAAGAAAAAAAAAAAAGAAAGAATGTGTGTGATTGTTCCCCCCCCATTGCCGTGAGTTGAAGGAAAGAAAACAAAAAAAAAAGTGTTCATCCTTGAACATCTTTGGCCGAAAATTTTAAGGAGAAAGGAAGAAGAAAGGTTGAAGAGGTTCGGTCATGCATGTAACTAGGCTAAGGTATGTTTGATGTTGTGCCATGAGATTCATGCATGTTTTAGTTGTTAGCTTGAGTTCTAGCTAGCCCATGGTTCAAATCTTTGCTATGTCATGGAGATGGTATTTGGCTAAGGTGGATTGGTGTTGATGTCATTTACATGCTAAAAATGAAGCTTTGTAATGATGCATGTGATGGTGGATTGATGACTTTTGAATCTTCTTTTTAGAATTTTTGAGTGAGACATTAAGTTCTTTGTTTAACCATGACCAAAATTGAAATGGTATGGTGTTGTGATGCATTCGGCCATGGTAGAAAGTAGAGGAGAAATATGGTTGTTATTCATGTTGTTTGGATGAGAAATGGTAGTAAGGTGAAGAGCAAATGTTAATGTTTGATTTACTAGTGTGTATTAGCCGAGTTTTGAATTTGAAACAAATGGTATGTAGTCAATACAAGCAACCATATTTGTAGGAAGTATTAAGCATATAATCGGCCTCAATCTAGACATGTATATTCGGCCACATGAAATAGATTTGTGTTGTATGTGTTCGGTTAGAGGCAAGCATATTGATGCTTTTATCTTGACTTAGAAAATTCGGCAAAGGGGAATATTAGCTAATATGTTTAATTCGATTCGTGATTTCATACATATGTGACTCTAATGTCTAATGTATATATGGGCTAAGTACCTTGAGCTTCTCTTTTGATGTTCAAATGAATTGTGTTAAATTGCTTAATGTGATTAAAAATGCGCATGACCATTGTGTATTTGAGCTAAAGGGTGGCCATATAACCTATTAAACTCCTTGTCATATTCGGCCATAAGCTAGCATAATGAGACTTTAATAAGTTAAATTTGTTTGAATTAGCTCAAGAGCTTAGAGGACCACAGTTGGATAAGGGAAAGGAAAAAGTTATCGAATAGCCGCCGAAATCATTCGACCACATCCGAGGTAAGTTTTTGAGTAATGGAACTTAGATTATGATTTGATTAGATCATGTTTTAAGCAAATCAAAATCATGCTCTTTGTATGTGGCTATTGAGCCGAAATTGCAAGTGTGATAAGTGTCTTGTGTTTGAGCTTTGGTAATGAAAATGAAATATGGATGTGTCATGATTTATTGATAAATGTGCATGGTTATTCGAATGATGTCCGGGCTAAGTCCCGAAGGCTTTGTGCTAAGTGACTATATCCGGACTAAGATCCGAAGGCATTTGTGCGAGTTACTAATTCCGGGCTAAGCCCGAAGGCATTTGTGCGAGTTACTAAATCCGGGTTAAGTCCCGAAGGCATTTGTGCGAGTTACTAGAGTTACTAAATCTGGGTTAAGTCCCGAAGGCATTTGTGCGAGTTACTATAACCGGCTATGTCCCAAGGCATTTGACGCAGTAGCTATATCCGGTTAAATTTCAAGGTACGTGATTCGGGAATGAGAGATCTTCTGTAAAAATTTCAGTTAATACGCTTGTAAAATCCCAACAATGAGGTATGTTTCAGTATGTACCTTTGGAATAGTTGATTCTCTTGAACAATATCCGCTCATCGAGTAATGAGCTTAGGTATTTGGCTAAGATGATCCCTTATGTATGAATATAGGGGTTGGAATGTGAAGTAAGAATGATTTGAGAATATGTATATATGGAATTATCCGTTTAGTTATATGAATGCTATACTTGATTATGCTTAAATTCTTTGCTCAAAACTTACTAAGCATTTAATGCTTACTCCGCTTATTTAATTCTCTGTTTTATAGATTTTGGTTCTTCACTATCGGACTCGAATTTTTGAAGTCGAAGTCCCCACACTATCAAAGCTCCTTTTGGTATACTTTTGGTTGAACTTTGAAATGGCATGTATAGGACTACCCTTTTGTTGTTGGTCATGTACCCTTCGGTTTTGTGCAAATTTGGATAGCCATGCGAAAATGGCTTAAATATACTTTGATCATAGCATTATAATCATTTTGTATGTTGTCCGTCGAGAGGTATGGAAATGTTGGTAACGGTTAGCCCTGGATCAATCAAAGCAATAACAGAGATATCGTGAAGAGAAAAATTACCCGTAATCACATCTGGTGAAGATGCCTCTTCTCGAGCGCGAATGGCATAAGTCCTTGCAGGCGCACGGCCCTTGGACCTCACAGCTAAATCTCTAGGGGCACCTCTACTGCTAGCCCCGCTTGTTGGGTTCTTCTGTGGTTTACCCCTTGTAGGAGTACTACTCGCCCTCAAGTCTTGCTTTTTCTCTTTCTCATCTAATTTAGAGTAGTCTCGGATGAAGTGTTCCAAAGTTCCACATTTGAAGCAACCTCTTTCATTCGCTTGGCATTCATCGAAATGACGTCTACCACATTGTGAACACTCCGGCCTGTTTGGCCGAGTACTACCAACACTTGCGATAGAAGTGGTTTGGGCTTTAGCTTTAGACGTCGTATGTTGCTTATTCTTACTCTTATTTGAGAACCCGACTGACGCGTTTGATTGGCTAGGAAACTCTCTCGGTCTCTTAGATGAGGTCTACTGTGACTTCCCCTTTTTCTTTTTCGTGAGTCTCGGGACTCGATGTCAGCTCTTTTCTTCTCTTTGGCCAATTCCTCGGCCTTACATGCTCTCTCCACTAGCACCACAAATTCCCTTATCTCCAAGATGCCAACTAATAGACGAATGTATTCATTCAAACCATCTTCAAACCTCTTGGACATAATGGCTTCTGTAGATACACACTCCTATGCATATTTGTTGAGTCTCACAAACTCACGTTCTTACTTAGTCACCATCCTATGACCTTGCTTCAGCTATAAAAACTCTTTTCTTTTCTAGTCCATAAACCTCTGACTAATGTACCACTTCCGGAACTTCTCTTGGAAGAACTCCTATGTAATCCTTTCCCTTGGTACAATCGACACAAGAGTGTTCCACCATTGATAGGCTGAGTCTCGTAGGAGTGACACTGTGCACTTCGCCCACTCCTCAAGCGTGCACGATAACTCATCAAATACCCTAATAGTATTTTCTAGCCAAAATTCTGCTATCTTCGGGTCAACATCAATCTTAGCCCAAAATTCCTTAACCCCATGCTTTTGTATCTTATCTACTGGAGATTTCTCTCTCCTAACCAACTCCACTCCTTGCGAAGCTACAGGGGCATACTGAGGAATCGGAGGAGGTGGGGGAGGTGGAGTATTCAGATTCGCAAGAATGAACTTCAAATACCACGTGTCCATTATATGGAGGTAAGATTCTCTAGCTCCTCCGCCCTGACTCATCATCACGGGCCCACTATCAACTGGCGCAGACCCTTCAGTGGGAGCCGACGCATTACTTTAAACGTCATCTGTCGTAGCTATGTTAGGATCCATTTACTATATGAAAAAACATAATTTATAATCGTCAGGAGTCATCACACGATCAATATACAACTATGGCATATATGGCTAGACTCGTACTCATGCTAGGTTAGTCCTAGAACCGACTAAACTATAGCTCTGATACCACTAAATGTAACATCCCTTACTCGAGTCCAAGGCCGGGACCGGGCATGAGGCATTACCATGCTTAACCACATGCATACAATCGTTTCCGAGTCACCAAGACTTGATCAAATTTAAAACTCTTTCAAACTCTATTTAAACTCCTTAAAGTGGGCCTACGAGGCCTCAAACTTTCCTTGGAAACCATTTGGAACCAATTCAAGACCTTAAACCGACTAAATAAAAATGATTCTGGAAACACGGTACACGCTCATGTGGAAGGGAAACACACCCGTGTGGTCGTTATAACATGGTCGTACTGATGGCCCGTGTGACACACATGGCCTAAGCATCTAGGGACACACCCGTGCCCCATACTCGTGTGAATTAAATTCTAAATTTGAACCTATAGGGGTTTTCACATGGCCTGACACACGCCCGTCTCTCTTACACGGCCATGACACACCAGTGTGCTAGCCCGTGTCTAAAAATCTTGACATTCTGTTTCTGACGTCAACAATCCTTAATGGTTACACGGCCAAGGCACACGCCCGTGTGCTAGGCCGTGTCCTTCACACAGCTGAGACACACGGTCGTGTCTTTGCCCATGTGTTTACTATCATGCATATTGACTTGAAATTTTTACGTGCAGGGGACACACGACTGAACAACACGCCCCTCAGACTGGCCGTGTGTGAGTGTCTACCCGTGTGGGCAACATAGGGTTATTTACCAAGCCCTTTGCCACCCTGAAACACAAAATAACAACATCCATCATGCTAAGATCATCATAATATGATTCCTTAATCCAACAACCACATCTAAGGCCTTTACACATTTCATATTTACTACAACAACCAACCATTTACCCATTCATGAAATGACTTCTTCTATTCATATAACAACTTTCAACTTTAGTTATTTCCACGGCCTTATACAAAATGAATCAAAATGCTAAAGTAAGGCAACACATTTGGCCAATTAACAGTGACACAAAATCCTAAAGTCACTGTCCTATACATGCCATAATCAAAATAAATAGATCTAACTACACCAAGTGCTTCGGTTGATAGTGTGATCAATGCCTCTGACAACTGTTGATCCACGAGCAAATTAGGAGTCACTATAAGAAAATGGAAAGAAATAGGGTAAGCATAAATCTTAGTAAGTTGCATGCAATAAATATAACGACAACTTTACCATTCATTATCATGCTTATAGTACTTAAGTAGGCATAAGCACAACTTACTCATCACTAGCCAATACATTTCACATAGCATATATTGAGCTCACATCTAATTCATTCCAAATAGGTACCTATACCACTCACAACATGGTTATACTTTTCTTGTTTAAGTTAAACTGTGACTCTCACCGTTGAACCATTTGGTATGCTATCAGATATTCATTAAGCCTCAAACATAAGGTGTAATGCCGATGCCATGTCCCAAACATGATCTTTCATTGGCTCATCCATCAAGTTGATGCCATGTCCCAGACATGGTCTTACACTGACTATCAAAATCAAGGCCGACACTATGTCCCAGACATGGTCTTACACTGGCTCTCACATCTCTGTGCCGATGCCATGTCCTAGACATGGTCTTACATTGACTATCAAAATTGAGGTTGATGCCATGTCCCAGACATGGTCTTACACTGAAACATCTCATAGTCGATGTATGTCCCAGACATGTCTTACACTGGCTTACATCTAGAGTCTGATGCATGTCTTAGACATGTCTTGCAATAGCTCTTGTCTTAATGCCGATGCCATGTCCCAGACATGGTCTTACATTGTCTCTCGTAATGTGGCCGATGCATGTCCTAGGCACGTCTTACACTAGCGCACAAATGACCCAAATGTCATGGCACGAATATCTAAATTTTTCCTAATGTTCAACCGAGAGTTCTATTATCTTAATTATCATCATGTATTTTCATTACCACAATTAAACAGTTTATGCTATATCAATTCAAACACATATAATAACAATGTAGTTGTATTATTTACATACAACTTACCTCGGTACTCAAAATGTGGCGACTAGTTCGGCTCAGTCCACTTGCTTCGCTTTTCCCAAGTCTAGGCTCAAATTTTGTAATTCTTGATCTAAAATGATAGAAATTCATTCATCTCATCAGCAATTTACTCTAGACACTCGAAAATTCATAATTGGGCAAAATCACCGTTTTGCCCCTAGACTTTCACAAAATGACCATTTTACCCCTAGCTCTGAAAATAAATTTTTATCACATTTTCCCACTAACAAAGCCTAGAGGATCACTTTTTATACTAAAATCCTCCCACAATTCTCATTATTTGACATATTTATCACCTATTTTACAACTTATGCAAAATGGTCCTTTTTAGGGTTTTCATGAGAAATCTCTTCACAAAAGTTGTTTATTTCACAACCATGATTCATTTTCTTCCATAAAATTTTAGAAAACAACATGAACACTATCATGCTAAACCATAGACTTTCAACTATTTTTCAAAATAGTCCCCTCATTTGAAAGCTCATGTTACTAGGGTTCTAAAAGTGCAAAAATCATCAAGAAAAATCATCAAAATCACTTACTTGTAGAGAGACTAAATGGCTGAAATTTCAAGCTTCAAAAAACCCCTCTAATGGCTGATATTTTTGGTCAAGAAAAAAGGATGGAGAAAAAAAAGATGATGGCTAGGCTTTTAGGGTATTATTTTATCACATATTATGTCATCAAATACCTAACATTTGACCATTAAATTTTCTTTGTCTCATGGCCAACCAAGCTATAGTATAAGGGTCTATTTTCCCTTTAAATACCCACAATTTAAGTTTCATGGCAATTTAACACCCTTAGCTATCAAATTAAGACTTTTGAACTTTATGCGATTTAGTTTGTAACTTCCTGAATTAGGGCCTAGTCGGAACAATGATTTCGAGACCACAAATTTGAAGTAGAAATAATTATTTTATGATTATTATAAATTCTATGATATGTTTACATGCGTGTGTGAAAAGTTCATGAAGAAAATTTATGTCTAAGGTGATCGATTAGACTTTAAGGACAAAATTGAATAAATTGCAAAATATGAATTTTAGAAGTTTTTAGTATGAAATTGAATTGGATTTATAATTAGAGGGTCTTAAAAGAATTTTGACCAAGTTCTAAAACTTTGGAAAAAATGTAACACCCCGAACCCGAGACCATTGCCGGTGTCGGACACGAGGGGTTAACAAACCAAATCCACATATTTCGCCCACCAAATTGACATTTCCTGTCAGGCTGGAAAACTGCGTCACTGTCGCCTTAAAAATCATATCTCAAGTTTCAAAACTCGGAAACTGGTTTCATAAATTTTCCCTGAATTTAGACTCATATATCCATCCATTTATTTATTTCTAGAATTTTTGGTCGGGCCAATTGGTACAGTTTATTAGTTAAAGTCACTCATGTTACAGGGATCGACTGCTCTGACCTTCACGCGTTACAACTTGAATATCTCTCTTTACAGGGCTTTAATACTGGTGACGTTTGTTTCTAATGAAACTAGACTCAAAATGGAATCTGCACATCTAAGGCATGACTCCTAATTATTTCTGGATAATTTATAGTAAATTTTTAAAGTTGCAACAGGGGACCCAGAAACCGTTCTGGCCCTGTCTCACCATAGCTTTAATATCTCTTAACGTGTAACTCCTATGACCGTTTCGTTTCTTCCATATGAAAGTAGACTCATCAAGGTTCATTTACATAGCTTATTCACTATTTAATACCATTCCTACAAATTTTGGTGATTTTTCACATTCACGTCACTGCAGCTGGCAGCATCTGTTTTAAGGTAGGTCTTACCTATTTTGTAGACTCCATGAACCAACTAGTCTTGCCATACATAGGTTCACATATGATCATTTTAACCATACCAATGGCTGATCATGTGACCAACACTCCCATTTCCAATCCATAATCACATCATGACACCATATATATATACAAACCGCAAATGGTCTAAGTTCAGTACTTCACTTTTACGAGCCATTTTCGCATGGCCGTACACCTATACATCACAACATATTTGAACCAACAAGGGTAGTCCTATACATGCCATTTCAAAGTTCAACCAAAATTATACCAAAATGGAGGCTTTGATAGTGTAGATGACTTCGACTTTAATGATCCCGAATCCGATTGCTATCGAGCACAATCTATAAAACAGAGAGCCAAAGCAACGGGTAAGCATTTTTATGCTTAGTAAGTCTCAAGGAATAAAATCAGCTTTAATTAAAGCAATACATTCACATGGCCAAATGCATCATTTCATTAATACACATTCACATAATCATTCTTACTTCACACTTCATCATTATATACTTTCACAAGGTATCAACCAATTCAATAGCTGAAATTGTTAGTCGATCGAGCGAATGTTGCTCAAACATGTCGACTTTCCAATGCACGATAAACATACCTTATTCTTTGAGCTTTTCGAGCGTACCAATTGAATTCATTACAGCAACCAACACTCACCTCCAGCCCAAGCTTCTTCGAATACAATCGGATATAACCACGTGCACGAATGCCTTGGTCTTAGCCCGGATAGAACGACTTCGCACGAATGCCTTGGTCTTAGCCGGATGTAGCCGCTAGCACAATTGTCTTCGGTCTTAACCGGATATAATTTCCAGCAATAACGTCTTCGGACTTAGCCGGATATCATTCAATTGCTCATGCACACATACATCAATAATCATTAGACATTCATATTTCATTTTCGTTACTAAGGCTCAAACACAAATATAATCACTAGCATAATCGCCGGGACTTAGCCCGGTATCATTCAAATACTCATACACACATAAATCAATAATCAATACACATCCATATTTCATTTCACATAATTCAAGTAGGGTCACTTCTTGAGGACTTACCTCGGATGTTGTCGAACGGCTTTTACGGCTATTCGATCACTTTTTCCTTCCCCTTGTCCAATTGTGGCCCTCTAAGCTCTTGAGCTAATTCAAACAAATTTAATTTATTAATACCTCATTATGCTAGCTTATGGCGAATATGACAAGGAGTTTAAATGGTCATATGGCCACCCTTTAGCTTGAGTACACAATGGTCATGCACATTTTATACTACATCAAGCAATTCAATACAATCCATTCAAGCATCAAGGAAAAGCTAAGGCCATCAATCGGCTACTTAAGGCCGAACATACATGTCCAATTTGAGGCCAATTATACACTTAACACCACACAAAAACAGCATGCATTTTACTAGTTAATGCTTTACATATTGTGGCTCCATACTTATAATACATCATCAAGCACTCATATGGCCGATTATACTTAGTCATACTTGCACCAAATCAACAATAAATTCCAAGATTTCCACATCATAGGTATTCTAGGCCGAATGTACTTGCAATTTCACAAACATTCTTCAACATTTTCTTCTTTAAACAAACATATTCATCACTTACTTCATAACCAAAACATCATGTGCAAACATATATATACATATATGTGCATGGTCAATTTCAAGGTGTCCATAGCCATCCAAAACACAAATTCTAACTAACATGCAAGAAGCATGAACCATGCTCATGAATGCATCATGGCGAATACATCACAATCATGCCCTTTCAACTTCAATCATGGTTAAACAAAAGAAAACTCAAAGTCTTACTCAAGATGGCTACAAAGAAATTTCAAGAGTAGACAATCCATCATTGCATGCATCATCATCAAGCTTCACACTTAGCATGCAATGGCTTTATCACAATATCAACTTTGACCAAATACCACTTCCATGGCATAACAAGGATTTGAACCATGGCTAACATGAACATCAAGTTGGCAACTAAAACATGCATGAATCTCATGACACAACCTCATACATACCTTAATCTTGGTGCAAGTTTAGCCAAATCTCCTTCTAGATCTCTTCTAAACAAATAAAATGAAGCAAAAATCTCTTCTTCCCCTTAGTTTTGGCTCAAAGAAAGGATGAACAAATTTTTTCTTTCTTCCTTTACAACTCACGGCAATGGGGAGATACCACACTCACACACACATTTTTTTTTCATTCTTTTCTTACCCATGCTTATTTGTTTATTATTTCTCCCTAATGCCCAACAAAACATGTTTCATGACATGTTTAGCCCATATTTCTTGGTCATGGCCGCCACCACCTATAAAAAGGGGAATTTGACATGCAAGTCCATTGTTTTGCATGCATGCTTTAATTAGTCATCACACATTTCCCTATCGTACTTTCAAAGTTCACTACTAAGCCCTTTTCTAGTGAAATTCACCTTTATAACACTAAATCAATCATCAAAAAATGTCATACATGAGCATACACATATTATAGGCATCAAAATAAATTTTAAATTATTTTTATGCCTCGGTTTTGTGGTCCCGAAACCACATTCCGACTAGGGTCAATTTTGGGCTGTCACACAAAAATTGGCTTGGATGGATAAAATTTTAAAGAAAGACTAAAAGGATATTTTGGTCATTTGGTCATTAAATGGACTAAAAGACAAAATAAAAGCCAAATTTCTTGTCCATCTTCTACCTATAGCCGATTATTGCATGGAAGAACAACTGGTTAGGGTTTCCAAGCTCCCAAACTCAATAGTAAGTGCATTCAAGCCTCGTTTTTTATGTTTTTCACATTTTTGAAATCCCAGTAACATGCTCTACTTATTTCTACCAATATTTTGAGCTAGGGTTTATGTTTAAAAATTTTCCTATGAATGATATGCATGTATTTTGATGTTTAATGGTAGAATATGAAGGCTCGGTGGGTAATAAATGACTTTTGCTAAGTGATTTTCGGTAAAAATGCTTAAAAAGGACTAAATCGTAAAAGTTATAAATTAGTCATAAAAGGGTGATTTAGTGGAAATTGGGGGCTGTAATTGTTTTGAAAATGATTCTACTAGGCTTGAAATGCAAGGAAATTGAATAAAAATCATTTTACGAGTATTGGGAAAAAGTTGCAAACATGTGAAAGTTTAAGGGTCAAAATGAAAATTTGTAAAAATATGATTTTTGGACCCATATGAAAAATGTGACTAATTAGTAGGCTAAATGTTATATTCTAGATCAAGGAAAATAAGATTCAGGCTTAGAACGAGGTTGAACAAGGTTAACCACAAACTCGAAATAAATAGTCGTACTCGAAACCGAGATAAGTTCATATGTCAATGATAATGCAACGATATTATTGTTCATGCTTGAACTTAAATTGATGTGTTAGCATAGTGTGATGGATATTTATTTAGTTGATATAAAGATTATATATTGTAATAAATGCCTAAATATAATTATATGCAATACCACGTTTATTTCATGGACTAATGTCTGAATAAACATGGAAATGTGTTGAATTGGATGTAGATTGCATGATTAGCTATGCATAATGAGATACTTGATGAAAAGAGAAAATCTCGATTAAATAAAAAAGGAAATCCAACGGATAAACCATGGCTTACATGACTTGAGATCCTGCATGTGTTGCAGGAAAGGATTTAGCCCGAATGGGTAATCCGTTGATCTCAAATATAGAAAAGGATCTAGCCTGGACTGGTATTCCTTGAGTGATCGAGCCTCCCGAAGAACATGTGAGTGTTAAGGATTTAGCCCGGATGGGTAATCCGATTAGAATCTGAATTTAGCCTGGACCGATAATTCAGATCCGATCTCATTTGATTATATGTCTTTGCAGGGGATTTAGCCTGGACTAGTAATCCTGGCAATACTTTATGAGTTTATGTTACGATGGATTTAGCCTGGACTGGTAACCCGCTATAAGATGTGAGGTTTGCGGGAGTGCATACACGAGATGATCACTTGTATGACTTGACGATAAATGGATTATCCATCAAGATTTCTTAGAAATTCAACGAGTATTATAATGAATAATGCGATGAAAGTCCTGAGATGGGCGTAGTGATAAAGGTAAAGTTAATTGATATGCTATGGATATATACATGTATGTACATTATACTCATAAGTGATGCGTAATTGAAATGTGATAAATGATGAGTAAGCAAATTCATGCATATATATGTGTATACATGATAAACAAGTAAAAAGGTTTGAAAGATGAACCATCCTTATGCTTATGATTATGAATTGTGCTGTAATATCATGTTAACTTACATTGTGTAATGAGATATGGGTTTCATGAAATGATGAGTCCATGATCAATAAGCTTATGATAGTTACTATGAATTTGCACTGAAACAGTTTTGGACAACAGTAATAGTCCGAATTTGAAAATCCACCAAAAATAATGGAAACTGAGTTAAAGACTGAATAAAAAATGAAACTAAAGTTTATTGGGTCTAGTTTCAGATAAACGAAATGTGCTAGTAAAGGAATCTCATATGATGAGATATTTGAATTCTTGTGAGACAGTGTCAGAATGAGTTTGGAATCCCCTATTTTGACTTGGGAAAATCACTAGAAATTGTTAAAAAATAATTATGAGTTAGGAATCATATTAATAAAATCTTTAATGAGTCTACTTTCATGAAAAAGAGACTAGAACATTATCCGGGTCTCGTACCATGAGATAAATAAATTTTAGTGAAGAAAGGTCAAAGCTGTCAAATAGCAAAATAGGGGAGGCTTTGAATCATAATCTGTACTTATTGGCTTGACAAAAAATTTTGGAAATTTTATTGTAAGAAGATAAATGGGTCTAGTTTCAGGGAAAATTAATGAATCTTAATTTGGAGTTCTGTAACTTCATATATATATAAATTAATAACTACGACTCGAGAAAACAACTTAACCAGAATATGAGTAAAAGTGTCATTATGGTTGATTGCCTAAGGAAACATGTTGTTATAATGCTTATTATTTTCATATGGACTTACTAAGCTTTAAGCTTACTCCCTCCTCTTCATTTCCTTGGTGTTCTCAAGTTGGCTCGGGGTTGGAGATTGTCAGAGGCAGCATCACACTATCAGGCTATCAACTCTAGAGTATTGTCATACGTGTATTAAACACTTTCAAGTGAGTTGCATGTATAAGGACTAGTTTTTACATTAGATGTTGTTATGATTAGCCAAATGTACCGGATTATATTGATCTATTGTATATAGCCAAGAGACGTGGCTTATTATGGTTATGGCTTGTAAGCCTAATTATTCCTACTATGGGTTAATGCATGTCGTGTGATTATGATTGGTTGCTATGAATAATTAGTATAACACATGTATATGATGAATGTCCTAGAACCATTTGAGGTGGTCACTGCCATGGAATGAATATGTGGCCTGGAAGTAAGTTGATAATGATTAAACATGGACAATTGTAGAATATGTAGAGATTAAATGCTAGGTAATAAGCACATTTAAGACAATATGCAAATTATTTATTTGAATCTTTCTCAAGGTCGATTAACCATTAAATTGGTGCGATAAGTTGGGTCCATGATGTGTAAAGTATGGGAAAGAATTAAGGAACCATAAGGCTTGGAAAATAGCATAAGTGTTGGCCACACGGGCAGAGACACGACCATGTGTCTCAGCCGTGTGGAGGACACTGTCTAGCACACAAGTGTGTGGCTTGACTGTGTGGATCAATTTGTTTGGCTGACGCCATAAACATAAAGTTACACGGGCTGAGGATACGGGCGTGTCGCAAGCCACACGGGCGTGTGTGACAACACGGCCCAACCCACACAGGCATGTGACTCTCCCGAAGCAAGAAAATTGGTTAAGTTGTCAAAATTTTGTTGAAAGTTCTCGGTTCAATCCCGAACCACCCCGATGTATGTTATAGGCTTCGAAGGCCTGTATAAGGGACGATATACATGTGTCTGATATGTTTTAATTTTGGGCAAAAATTTTGTGGCCTGGTTTTGCATGGTGTGGGTGTTTATGTTCGGTAACGCCTCGAACCCTGTCCCGGCGTCGGATACGGGTAAAAGGTGTTACATAGTCCTTTTTCGCAATTAACGCTAAAATTACTTCACCAAATTTTTCATGCACTACTATAAACATGTTATAACTCTAAAGTAATAATAAAATACTTTCTCTGACCTCGGATTAGTGATCTCGAAGCCACTGTTTTGACTAGGCCCAAAATTTGGCTATTACAATGTTTATTTAGTCACATGGACTTACCACGAATACAATTTCCGCTAATTACTCCATTTTAGACCATAACCTCGTACTTTTTGATTTAAGCCCGAATCTTAGTTTATTGATCTATAATGATAAAATCCACTATTTTAATCATCATATTAACCAGTACATTCCATAATTTATACATTGGCAAAATGATCATTTTGCCCCTAGACTTTCACAAAAATTACGATTTTACCCTTAGGCTCGTAAATCGATTTTTATCGAATTTCCTCTCTTACCAAGCCTAGCTAAGTTCATTTTATAACTATAGAAACTCACAATTTGAATTATTTCACACATTTTCAACCTATTTTAGAGACTTCACAAAATAGTCCTTTTAGGTGTTTTTCATGAACACCACTTCACAAAAGTTGTTTATTACACCACCATGACTTATTTTCTTCCATAAAATTTCAGTAAAAAACATAAATATTCACATGGAAAAACCATAGAATTTCAACCATTTTGCAAAATAATCCCCCTATTAGCTAGATTAAGCTACAAGGGTTCCAAAAATACAAAAATCATAAAAAAATGACCATCAGAATCAGCTACTAGCAAGGGAACTAAGTGGCTGAAAATTTAAGCTCTCAAAATCCCCATGTTTGCTACCATTTCCGGTGGAAGAAGAAAAATAAATGAAAAAAGATGACAATGTTTTCTTTATTTTATTTTATTAACAAAAAAAGTCACTTAATGTCCACCAAATTTGACTTTTCAACTTTCTTGTCCCCTATGGCCGGCCATCACTCCCCATATAGCCTATTTGCACTTTAACTACCTTCAATTTTGTTTCTCCAGCTATTTAACATATTTTGGTAGTAAAACAAACTTTTGCCCTTTATGCGATTTAGTCTTTTTTTGCAATTAAGCTCACAAACGCTAAAATTAATTCACCAAAATTTTCATGCACTCATATAATCATGCTATAACACAGGATATAATATTAAAATAATTTCTTAACCTCAAATTTATGGTTCCAAAACTACTATTCTGAGTAACCCTATTTCAGGATTTTAGATAAAACACATAACTGTATTCGTCCACTCAATATGCCCAAAATGTACTTGGGCAAATACCACTTCACCAGTCATAATACCTTATGACTATTTGCCGAACCTTGTACTCACCAGAACTAGGGTGTTACAACTCTCCTCCACTTAACAAAATTTTGTCCTCGAAATTTTCATCCTTCTAAGAACTTCAATTATAGGGATACAATTGGCTATACACACCAAACACAATTCAGTGACGATACAAATTCCTTTACACATGCTTCAGGGTTTCCCTCTCATTGGCTTACCCCTCAAAATTTTTATTAGAAAGATGTCATCAATCTACTTCTTTGGACAACACCAAAATTTTGGTGGATAAACACTTGAACTCATGTGTCACACTTATAAGCTTTTGACAGGTGTCAAGATTGCCTTGGAGAATTCAATAAGTTTTTAGAGTGACTTATTGAGCACATTCATCTCTATAAAATAGAGACTCTGGCACTTATTGAGCACATTCATCTCTATAAAACAGAAACTCTGGCCCTTGTTTAAAAACTTTTTTTAAACTCTTCAAATTTCATAACAACTTTTATGGTTCTTCTTTCTGCCTTCATCTTCTCCAATACCAAACTTCTTAAAGGTAATCATATCTCC
This sequence comes from Gossypium arboreum, assembly GCF_025698485.1. NCBI lineage: Eukaryota > Viridiplantae > Streptophyta > Magnoliopsida > Malvales > Malvaceae > Gossypium > Gossypium arboreum. The sequence goes on from NC_069081.1 coordinate 26,902,500, forward strand.
TTTTCTTTTCCATAATTTTTCTTATTTTCATATAAGAATGTCAAGAATGAATGCTTGCGATAGAGAACGTAACCAAAGTAACCGAATTTCCTCCCTAAAAAATCTCACCATTTTCTGTCCTCAAGAGCTTGAAAATACCCTTTATTGAGTTTCCACCCCTATTTATGAAAGTAAGACCACTAAAGAAATTCTTAGCACCCTGGATTTTCCATCATCCAAACTTTGCTTACGACATTGAAATACCACTGAGGTGTCGTCTTAGTGATAACACCCAAGGTTTCATCATTCCCTTTATTCTCTTAGAGGCTGGATTCCATTTGCCATTACACTCATTCTTCTATTTATTAGGATATGGCATTATGCCAAGGTAGTTATCAGCCTTGTTTGATGGACTATTGTAGCCTATTTCTTAGATTATTGTATATGAAATAAACCGCCACTCTTAAGGGTATTGTAAAAATTTTATCAGTTGAAGATTACCAGATAAGGGGGAAATGTTTGAGATTCCTACTTTAGCGTTCAGCAATGCTATGAATGCATAATCCAAAATAACATTTCTAATCTGCACTAGAGAAGGGAAAAATTCATAAAGGTTACCTGTAAGCTTGAAAGTGGGTTTGGTTTTCCCACCTGTTGATCCCTTCCCAAAGATTCTTTTTATTCTCAAAGTTTGCCCATTGATTCCAAGGTTGTTGATAAACAGGTCAAAAATTTGAGTAGGGGGTGCATTCTAGAGTTTTTGGATTAAGTCATGGTTAGGAATGTATTTCAATACTGTTTGTTAAATCAGACTCCCAATGGTCGTAGAAGTACTGACTGTATCACTTGGTTAGACGATTACAATGTGCCTTCAAATTCGAAATCTTGGTCATATAATGGCAATACTATCTTATCACAGATTCTAACCAGGCATGTAGAAGAGCCCACATTCTATTTTTATGAATTATGTGGGATTCGCTCCCATAATTGGCTCATTACTCTTGGTATTCATCCTCCTAGTTCTACTTATTCAGGCAAGGTTGACTCTCATATTGATGGTGCAAGATTTGTTCCAGAATCTCATACCTTGCCCATTCAAGCACCAAGTATGGACATTAAGACTCTTTTGGGAAAATCTTGTACTAATGAGAGTGCTTCGACTACTCCCTTTAAGAAGCTTGTTACTAAAAAGTACCAAAAGAGGTCAAGAGAAAATGAGATGCTCCAATTGTTAAGGAAAGTGAATCCCCACAATCTAATGTCGTAGACTCAAGAAAAGACTTCCAAGTCCAAAGGTTTATTTTTCTACTGTTCGTTCATTGCCAGTTGGGCCATTAGTCCCAATGGAATCCACTCATACACCAAATTCCTCTACTTAAGACACGAGTCCTTCTTATACTAAAATCCAGTAGAAGATTTACCATTGGATCCTCTTGTGATCCTCACAATTCTTCAACCACAACTTTTTTTCTCTACTGAGAGTGATGAATTCTTTCCTTCGCATGGCCTCTATGCTTTAGAGTCTCTTCTACTTCTTTAAGTTTAGTCTTCTAGAGCGAATACAACTTGATGCCTCCACAATTAAAAGAGGCTTTTTGATCTTACTTTCTCATCTCTCATATCATTGATGGCTAAATCTACCCAAGCACTATTTGTGATGTATGGGCTTCTGAGTGGAACCCTTTAGGAGTTCAACGACGACCATAAAACCACAGTTGCCAGCTTAGAGGAGTCGTTTAAGTCAAAATGTAAGATGCTAGATGAGCTATGCAGTAGAGAGTAGGCTCTTAAAAGTAAAGTTGAATGTCTTTACTCATGTGTCATGGCCTGGAAGCTCAAAGATAATGACATAGAGAATAAATGCAAACTGTTGGAGAGTAAGGTTAAGTCATTGAAGAAGGGCATGTCCTCTCTAAGGGAATAACTCTAATCTCTAAAGTTGTATTATATGGCCAAATTGGATAGCCTTTGTAATATCCCGAAAATTACTAAAATAAGAAAGTAAGATATTATCCTTGATATAGTAAAATAAGGAAAAAGTGACAAAAACGAAAATTTTGAGTTATGAAAACATTGGGAAGTATATTACGATATATTAATTCAAGAAAGGACTAAATCGTAAAAGTGAGAAAAGTTATGTGGTCCAAGAGTAGTTACTCAAAATTTGAGGGGTTAAAGTATAAAATGAAAAAGTTGAAAGACCAATAGTGCAAATATTTTAAGGGTGGAATGATCTAGAAACTAAGGAAAATGGATGAATTAGGACCAAATTGAATAAGTGGAAAAAGTATGAGGGCTTAAATCACAATTTTACCAAAATGAGTGATGAGTTAATGGAGAAATTTTGAAGAATCATAAGGGGCAAAATGGTCATTTAGCAAGGAAGATAATTTTGAAGAGTAATGATGATGTTGGTGATATTTTAGATTAAATAAATAAATATTAGTTTATTAATATTTTGATTTGTTTTTTAATTATATATTATTATTATTTTATTTAGTATATAAGGGATGAAGAATTCTCTTCATCTTTCCATGCTACTAACTAAGAAGAGAAAGAGAGAAAGAAATTTTATTTTCTTTACAATTTGGTTATTTTACCAAAAATTCACCATTTTTACTTCGAAATCAAAAGAATTTCCATAGCTACCAAGAGAGAAAAATAATAAGGAGACTATGGGGGAGCAAGAATATCAAGTTAGATTCAAGAAATAGAAGCTGAGGAGAGAAAAAATCAAGTTAAAGATTGAAATCAATAGGACAAGGTAAGAACATCACGATTTCAATATATTTTTAAGTTTTATATTAATGAAAAACATGAAAATGATGTTAAAGCAGAATTTTCTTATATGAGGTTCTATATTCTTGATATGTTAGTTAAGGGAAATAAGAAGAAGTGATGGGAAATATTGTAGAAAATGGAAATGAGGGTGTTGTAAACTTGGTTATCAACATTTTGCACTAAAATAGTTTTCGACAGCAACAATAGTCTGACTTTGAAGATTCACCAAAAATTGTAAAAATTGAATAGAGGTTAATTAAAGTATTAAATTAAATGCTATTGAGTCTAGTTTTACATAGAAGAAACATTGTAAGCAAAAGAATTTCATATTATGAGATATATGAATTTTTGTTAGACAAGGTCAGATTGATTTCGGGTTCCCCTATTTTGACTTTGGAAAATCATCAAAAATTTTAAAATAATAATTATGGGTTTAAATTTAAAATTTTAAATTCTTAATAAGTCTATTTTCAATTGAAATATACGGAACCATAATCCAAACCTTGTACTAAGAGATAATTAATTTTTAGTAAAGAAAGGTCAAAGCTGTCAAACAACAAAACAGGCATAAAATTTAAGATTTTACTGTACTTATTGGTTAAATTATAAATTGAAATTTTTATGGTAGAAATATATTTGAGTCTAGTTTCAAAAACATCAAGTAAATATTAATTTAGAATTTCGTAGCTCAAGATATAAATAATTTTGTGAATATGACTGAAGTGGACAACTATGATATGAACATATAAGCATGTTATATACTAAAAGCTAAATATTCTAACAAATATATATACATTAAGGATGTGGAATGGAGAGGAGGAGGAGGAAAATATAAATGAATATTCAACTAGCATGAGTTTACATTAAAAAAAGGTTAATTTGCATGTTTTAGGCTTAGAGACTAAATTGTAAAAGTTGTAAAAGCTGGGGTAATTGTGTAAATTTAAAAAATTGAAGGGTATAAATTGTGAAATAAATTGGAATTGAAATATATGCTAATGAATGAGTAATTTTATCAAGATTTCGTAGATACTCGTGAAAAAGGAAAAATAGCGGAATAGTCCCTTAACTCTTGCAACTATTACAATTCAATTCAGGTAAGTTTGTACTATTAAATTTTACTGTTTATTTATTAAATTGATGAATGTTATTAGATATTTATTCATATCTAATGTTAAAAATAAAATTATTGTTAAATTATGAAATTGAATTGAATGTTCAAAACGTGTGGAAAGCGGGATTGAGTACAATCGTTCTGTGGCAAAGGATGAATTAACGGTAAATGCAAAGGATGAATTGATGGAAAATTACTCAAATAAACCGAGGTTCAGCATTTGTTACGAACTTTCACGTTTACTTTCCATTTAACTCTCAGGAGCTTTTGTTAACTCATATGAGTTTTCGTTTAACCTAATGGGTTTCCGTTCAACTCTATTGAGCTTCTGTTTAACCTTTATGGGTTTCCTATCACCTCTTACGAGTTTCCGTTCAACCCTTACGGGTTTCCATTTAGCTTTCATGAGCTTTTGTTTAGCCTTTGGGCTTCTGAAAATGATGTACTCATATCCGTAAGTCGTTCTTTGAATGGTAAGTTATCGGGAGTTGTCTTGGATGATATATGCATATGAAGAAACATTAAAAGATGAGATGTATCATGAAATGTGTATTAATATATATATATATCAATATCTTGATGTGCTGATACATGGAAATTATGTAAGTTGAGACGAGTAATAATTCAAGTGTGACATGTTGAGATAATAAGGTTATTTTTGTTGAAATTATATGAAGTATGCTAACTAGTATTGTTGTTTGACGCTTAGACAAGAGCCAAATTTCTGGTTGAATGGTACTATGTTTAATTGTAAGATGCATTGAAATGGTAGGTGCCCAAATGAAAATATGCTTGTGCTCATGAAAGAGTGGTAAGGTTTAACTTATGCAATTTTTCTATGAAATGATTTATCATTTGATTAATTCGAAAAAGGTTTATGTTTAGATGCACTAGCTTGTAGCTATTGTTAAATGATATGCTTATGATTGGTGTGTTATACATATGGAATGAGTGTGTAAAGTAAAGAAGCACAAATGAAAATAAAGAAATTTTGGAAGAGTTAAAATTGGTTAAAATCCTGTTGTGCTAGGAATGATATGTATAAGTGATATTGTAGATTTATTCACTTAGTGAGTTGTTAAATATAACTTTAATAGTATTGTCATATCAATATTGGACTATTCTTGATATGTATAAATTTCATATATGAGCTTATTAAGTATTCATTGCTTATGTATTTGTTTTCCTTTACTTTTCAGATTATCAGAAGCTCGATTGGGTTGGAAGCTTGTTTGGGTTGTACCACACTATCATTGGTTCTATCAGTTCTTTCGAATGTTTTGATTTTGGTTATAATGGCATGTATAGGTATTTTTTTGAATGACTTATATGTAATTTGTTGAGTTTAGTTGTAACGCGCCAAAAATCCTTAATATTTATTTTTGTATGTTTGTGACAAAAATATTTGTCTGCTTCAGTGGTTAAGTGTTCTGGGGGTGTCTGAGAAGTCTTGGGTTCAAGCCTTAGCTTGGGCAAAATTTTTGTTTTTAATGGAATAACCCCTATCTCTAGTTAGAAGGCTTATAAATAAATGTGGGTAAAATATGTTAGAATGGGCATGCTGGTCTTGTGGATAAGTGGAGTGTTAAGTGACTGAGAGGTCTAGGGTTCAAACCTCTGCGCAATCAAAGGGGATTTATTTTTACTACTTGGCTACGGAAGAGTTGTAGTTTGATCGAAATTCTGAGTGTTTGAGGAGTGCTGGGATGTAGTGGACGGTTTTTAGGAGGTTTTTGAAGGATTTTATTTTATTTTGTTATCTCTTTTCAAAAAAATTCGGCTCCTCTCGCTTCTCTGAAGATTTTGACGATAGTTTTCTCTGCTTTTGAATGCTACTGTTCATCTTTTTGCGTTTTGCTATAGTTCGATTATTGCTAGGTGCATTTTGCTATAGTTCTTTTGTGCCCTTCAGCTTTGCCCCTTTCCACGACAGGCGTTCCCTTTTCCTCTCTTATCAATTCTTTTCTTCTTCTGCTTCCCTCTTTGTATCATCCCTTTTTGTTTTTGTGCCTTCCATTCTTTGCATTTCCACCCTCTTTCAAATTGTTGTGGCTTTGACCCCTTCTTTTTCTTGGTTTTATTTATCAATTGTGTAACATCCTGATTTTCGGGTTTATTCGTGATTTTCAATATTTTGTAAAGATTTTTAAAATTTTGTATTTGGATGTGAAATTAATATTTTTGAGTAGGTAAATGGGCTTATAGAAGGCCCATGTGTTGGCCAAAACCCGGTTGGATTTTTGAATTTTGGACCTAAAAAGGGTAGGGGGTTCTGGCTAAGTGGCCCTTAAGTGGAGTGATGGGTAAATTGCATCACAAATGAGCCTCTGGTAAAGTGGCAAGGGTGACGCCACTAGGCTCCTAGAAAAGTGGCGTGTGGAGCATTGGGGAAGGCATGGGATCGATTCCCTGTGTTGGTAAATAGATGCATTTATTTTTAAGTGCAGGAGGGGTAAGTGTTGGAGTCCAAGTAGATTCTGCTAAAGGAAAGTTTGATTCAGTCCAGATGCTTGAATTAAGGAGTGATAAGGGGAGAGATTTAAGAGATTGGGTGAGAGACTGGGAGTTGGCCGAATTTAGGGAATTGAAGAGGGAAAATTCGGCAGAGGGTTTAGGTTAATATTTCGGCACCTAGGGCTTTGTGAGGTGCCGTTTTCTTTTGCTCAGGCACCACAAGGGTTTTCTTTTTCTCTCTTTTCCTCTCTAGCCGAAACTTTCACCTATCCTGTTCTTCTTTCTCTACTTCCTTCTCCAAAGCCGTCCATCAAACCTGCTATTCTTCAGCACCTTTGCCGAAGTCACAAAAGCTGAAATCCTGTGATCACTGCTTGTGCCGATTTCTTCAAAGCCAGGTCCTTCTATGTTCTTTTGTTTTTATTAATCTATAATTATCTTTTCTTAATCCTAGATACCTGACGGCAATTCTACTTCAAGGTCATAGCCTCATATCGTCATCTCCTTCACCACCCAAAAGCCGAAAGTACCATTGGTTTAGGGCTTATAGTCAAACTTCTTCAACCCCGGATTCGGTTTTACCATTGTTCTAGGGATAAATCTGCACTAGATTGTGTGGAAATCAAGTAGGAGTAAGGGGTAAGTACTTATCATCTCAGATCTGTTCTTATTTTACGATGTTAGGAAAAGCCGAAGTCCCTAAAAATTAGAGAGGCTGTCGATTTGAGCATAAGGCTTTAGGGTTTGTAACTGATGTTTTCTTTCGGTGATTAGAGTCTTCTTAAGCATTGGATCAAAAGCGTGAATCATTGGAACAATCGAATTCGGAGCTAGCTATCGATTTTGGCAAAAAGGTAAGGGTTCAAAGGCTTTTTAGGAACATGGGTCGACTTTGGTTGAGCAAGTTTTGGGTTTAGTGATAACGGTTTGTAAATAAGAACTGTTCTAATCAATTGTAGGACATCGAAATGGATCTCAGTAGCAGTCGTCGCAAATCAGGTGTGTACCGAACACCCTTTCTTAGTTCAATTAAGAAAAGCGAAATGTCAAATTCGCATTTCATGGGTGGTGAGTATGCGAATGCTCTCAAAGACGAGAGTAATTGTTAGATCTAGCACCGCAAGGTGGTAAGTAAGTTTGTGTGACGCCTTAACGCATTGAAAAAGAGGGCCTCGATGGGCCAAAACGGGCCCAATGGGCTTACGGACCAATATGGGTAAGAGATGGGCAAATTAGCTCGTTAGTTAGATGGTGGAACCAAATTGCATAAAAGCGCTAAAAATTATCAAGTAGCTTGTGTAGTTGCGTAAGTTACTAAATTACCCCTAAAGAGCATAATTATCGAAATACCCCTAAGGTTTAAATTAGCTAAACTGCATGATTGATTAATACTGTATTTTACATGATATGCTTTTATTAATATCATTGCATGGGATTAGGGTATTGATGGAGGAAGTATTGAAAGTGGTTCATCCACGCATCGGAGGCTTTGCCTCAACTTATCGATATTTGAGTGCGTTCTTTGCAGCTGTAGAGTGTGAAGGGTGGGTGGGTTGAGATATTCCCCACATGGAGTGTAGGGTGGTGCAGGCGATTGTAGCGGTTAGTGGGTTGAGTAGTCTCCCGGATGGGTTTGCATGCATTACTACTATTGTTACCTATGTTCTTGAACGGGCCTATGAGCCACACTATTATGTAAAAAGGGCTAAGGCCTTGCTATGTGATTCGAAAAGGGCTTCGGTCCATTGTATCGTTATCTGAATGGGGCTTAGGCCCAATGGGCTCGAGCTGATTTGGGCTTTGGATGGGTTTCTCAGATACCACAGTTTTCCCAAACTCACCCCTTTTTCTTCCATCCTTGCGGTGAGCCCTAGTTGGTGGACTTGGAGTCAAGTGAGTCGGAGTGGCCACACGTTTTTCGCAAATTCGTTTTCTTCTGGTGAACTAGATTTTCCATATTTTCGTTTATGGTTATGGGTTTTTCTTTTTTGTAATAAGGCCGTTAATTATTTTTATGGTTTGGGTTGTTTCTTTATTATTTAATTCTATTATGATAAAACTTTGATAACTAACGAAATGGATTAGCTCTAGGACGCGTTTTCAAAAACATTAAGCGATTTCAAAATAACACGAATACGAGTAAGACTTCCGCTAAGCAAATGTTTTCAACCTTAATCATTTTCTTAAGATGGACCTAACCAAACGGTTTTCTCAAAGTTATACGAGATGTTAGAGTGTGGCAATGGCGGTGTGCATGTCTAGGATTGGATCCGAAGGGAGCTTGGTACTTAACCAGTCCGACGGACTCACCTCCTCTTCTTCCTGGTTTCCTACCTGGTGCACAGTTTCCATTCACTTTAACCTACTTTTAAAAGTGTCTTTTACAACACCAACTAAGTTTTCCAAACTAAGTAATACGGAATGTTTTGAACGCTTCGATGTGGCGCATCAGATCCGGTCATAATGTCTAGGCCGGGTTTGGGGTGTTAGAAATTGTCCCTTTCCCATTACGCGGTTCTGCGATTTCGGTAAGTGTGTGATTCATTTTGGTTCAAATCATTTATGTGAATAACTATTAATTGGGGTTTAGACTGGAATGCAGGTAATAACCGAGGAGCTAGTGATCACTCTTCATCAACGGTTTTTGTGTGTAAGGCCTCAGTTGTTCAAGCAGGGTAAATGGCTATCGATATTTTGGTCAAGTGTTTTGAAGAGGGGCTATTTTAATTTGATTGATATGCAATTAATTGTGTGTCATGGTTCTGAATTAACTACGATTTAGGATCGGTTGTGGGGTTATTTTTCGACTACAGGTGTTGATAGTTTTGGGTGTGCTTTTGTGTTGGAAACAAACAAGGTGTGTAAACACAACTTCAAAATTGGAATTTGGCAAAAAGTTAGAATAGAGGAATGTCGATGCCACACGGGCGTGTGGCTGCCTGTGTGGTAGGTCGTGTGACCGAACATGGGCGGGTGATCGACGAGGCTGCCCATGTACAATTCATGGGACGGGCTGAATTGGGCTATATGGGCCACACAGCCAATGCCAGTTTGGGCCATGTGGGCCACATGAGCATGTGAGTTCACATAAGCATGCAACATGGGCCTATGGGCCCATTTTTACTATTTGACTGCTAAGGTTACACGGGTCGCCCGAGTCGACTGCGGACCTACTCTAGGGTCAGTAAGCTTACTTAGACCACTAATTGACTGTATGACTAATACGAATAAGCATGCTGATTTCCACTGATATGATACTGTATGCCTGACTACATGCACGATATTACGTTATAACATGTCATAATTATCTACATCGTATTGTATTGGGTTGGGGGTTATTTTGTTTGAAGGAAGTGTACTGAGAGGCCTTGAGCATAATTTACTGGCAGCTCAGCCGCAAATTACTGTTTAGTGCCACAATCGGTATTACTTGGAGTGTAAGGATGAGTAGGTTGATTATATCCCCAGATGGAGTGTAGGGTTGGATAGAGATGGAGTGTAGAGGCTAGTTGGGTAGGATTTCCTAATTGCATATCTGTACCGTTACTGTTACTGAGATGGGCTTAGGCCCAAACTGTTATTGATATTGTAATGGGCTAGGGCCTTAACTAAAATTGAACCGTTACTGAAATGGGTTAGGCCTAGATTGTATTTTCTCTCTGTCTGGTTGCTTTATATGGGATTACACACTGAGTTTTCGTAAACTCACCCCTCTATTTTATCTGTATAGGTAATCCCCAAACATAGGCGGATCGGTGCTGGGGAGGACTCAACGGTGGCCACACAACTCATTTCGTTCTATTTTAGTAATTAATTATAAATTTGGTCTTATTTTGGGGTATTTACTGTAATAATGGCCTCTTAAATTTTCATGGATAATTTTGGGATTTTATTGTTTGGATTGATAACTGCTAGTAGTAGGGACAATCAAGTTTTAAAAAATCAAACTATTTTAACAAATTGCACACGAATATGTAAACTATTTTAAAAGCTTCCGCGAAAAGAGACGTTTTGAAAATTAATAACGTTCTGAAAGTAAACAATTTTTTGATAATGGTTCACGTTTTGGAAATGAACAACACATCTTAGAATCAATGAAAGGTGATAAAAAGAGGACTAATAGTAAAGAGGGTTTTACTTTAATGACGACTTGTTTTATGAAAAACACTTCAATGTAACATCGCCAGATTCGGCTATAATGTCTAGGCCAGGTATGGGGTGTTATATTAGCCATTTATTTTGGCTTGTTTTGAATGTCTAATTATGGCTTGTTGATTTGTGTAATGTTGATTGTAGATTGACACAAAGTTGTGTGAGAAATATAGCTTGTAAAATGGCCTATATTTGTTCACATGGGCAGAGACATGGGCATGTGTCTCAACCGTGTGTGAGAACGGCCAGGTGACATGGCTGTGTGTCTCATGTATGTTAAATTTGCACAAAACAAAATGCTCATACGACCTAGCACATGGGCGTGTGACTTGGCCTTGTGACCCAAGTCAGTATACTCACACGGGCACGGACACGGGCTGAGACATGGCTGTGTGTTCCTATTTTGAATACCTACACAGCCTGAGACACAGGTGTGTCTCCAAACCGTGTGAGTCACACGACCGGGTAACCCCTACAATGTTGAAAATTTTAAATATTTTCTAAAATTTTTCTAAGATTTCAACATAGTCCCTATTTGTTTCTAATGCGTAATTTGGGCCTCGATGGCTCGTTTAAGGGACAATATGTATGATTTTGATTGGTTTCTAATATGAATGCTAGATGAAATGAAATTTCTAATAATTAAATTGTAAACTCCGGTAATGCTCTGTAACCCTGTTTCGGGGATAGATTCGGGTTAGGGGTGTTACAACCTTCGTCAATCCAATGAAGCCTTCAAGAAGTACAAGGAGGACACAACAAAGAACATGATTGAAGCATTGCTAAAGTTAAAGGCATTGCTAAAGTTAAAGGCTAACTTGGCTCTCCACACCTAAGTGGCCACTGGTTCCTTGGACTTGAGTCTGGTAGACTTCGATTTCTTCAAGGACATTTCCACAAATTTGTTGTGCTTTGATGTTTACAATCCTAAGGTTTAGGAGTTGGAAGAATTCCAGTTAAAATGGAGACAGATAGCTGGTTTCTTTATTCCTAACTAGCCCGAATTAGAGGGTGAATAGAGTTCAAAAGAGCCCAATGACTTAAAGAAAACTCCAAAGGAAGTGTAGCAAATAAAAGATGTCCCCACAACAAGCTTATAGAAACCTTTTACGTGTCTTCGAGTGAAGATAACTTAAAGTTTGTTAGAGATGTAAAGAATAACACAAAGAGAAAACAAATGTGAAACATGTCGATTATAGGAATATTTTTATAGTACAGACAGCGAAAAATAAGCTTATTGGGAAGGTCAGAAATCCCACTATCACCCTTGAAATCTATGACTAAACTTTCCTAACAAAATTTAAAGTCTAATCTTTTACCAAGCGCAATTACTACTGCTAATTAGAGTGGTAAAATATTGCTTGTACACTTAAGCAACCAACTAAACAAGTCATTCGAATACCTAAACATATCAAGCTATCATCTACAGTATTTTAGTTCAATTTCAACTAGGTCTTAACTAAAATCTAACAATACTCATCCAACTATTGTTTCAACGTAAAACAATACTATTGTTTCGTGAACTAATCAATTCACCCAGAACATCTGGAGTTAGCGGTTTGTCTCATTAAAGAGTCCGCCAAACCTTAGAGTTCGCCAAATGGTGAATTACAACAAGGCGTCTTGTGAAATTCATGCAATACGCCATCCAAACACGTAACAAATAATTCACCCCTTTTCTACCATGGCTAAGTCAATTATATGTCAACAACATATCGTATGACCTATGCCAAGTGGCTAGTTACAACTCTTCTCCACTTAGAAAGTTTCATCCTTGAAATTCTTACTTACAAATAGCTGATGGTATTTCTCTCTCATTGAACTCTCTCTCCCAAGTGGCTTCTTTTGTATTGTGGTTCTTCCACAATACTTTCACTAGTGGAATTCTTTTATTTCTCAGTTCAATTCTCTTGCTAAAATACAAACAAACTCTTTTTCATAAGATAAGTTAGATTCTACCTCCAAAGTTTCTACTTGAACCACATGGTCTAGATTCGACCAGTATCTCCTCAGCATGGATACATAGAACACATTATGAATCTTCAATAGTTTTACCGGTAGTGCCAACCTATACACCACCAAACCAACTCATTTCAATATTTCCTATGGTCCTATAAAACTATAACACCCCAGCTCTAGTGGGTACATGGTTTGGCATTTAGCCATAAGGTAATATGATTGGCTAAGTAAGCTTTGCCCAAGTGCCTCTTTTAATGAATAGAATGGCATATAAAATTATGTGGTTAAGTTAATAAAGGTTCCTTGTCAGGTGGCTATATTAGTTGGAATAAGACCAATGGTTACGTAAAATGTTATCGAGAGTTTTAGTTCACACCAGGGTTATGGTGTACCCGATTAATTATGGTACTATGCAAGTTAAATTGGAAAGTAAGCTAGTCAAGAACCTACTGAATGTGAACCAAAATAGTTAAAAGATAAGAGAATTGTAACACTCCTCACCTGTATTCAACGCTGAAATAGGGATACGGAGCATTCCCGAACGTATAACACAAACAAACGTACATTTCATATAAATATTCCAATATCATGTAATCATTATTCAACATCAATCATATTGTCCCTATTACGAGCCTACAAGACCTAAAACATGCATTCGGGGTGGTTCAAGACTAAACTAATAACTTATGAAATTTCAGGAAAACTTAGAAAATTTTACAAAATTACAGGAGACACATGCCCGTGTCCCTGCCCGTGTGAACAAGAATAGGATATTTACCACGTCATTTGGCCACCCAATTTGCATATACCTACATCAACTCAAATAGTACAATTCATGGCATAAAAGTAGGCATTCTATTAACCTCATTCAAGTATAATTCATACCATTACAATACCAACCAATACAAAACACATCAATACCACAATATGTCATTCAATTTCCTACTAAAACTTATAATCTCAAATCATCAATAAGAATAGTTCAAATTTTGCATTGTTTAGCCTAATCTCACAAACATACCAAATTCAATTTGCAACTATTTAATACCTCTAATTACCAAATATCTGCAAGCATAAAATATCCATAATCAAGCACATAACAAGAACTATTTACGCAACCAAATCAACTAGAATAAGCTAACTCTCATGGCTATATACAAAACCAAAAATTAAATATTTACAAGCCAATTCAAATGGATAAATTTATAGTTAACACATATGTACCAAAATGACCAAACTCCTATACATGCCACATACTAAAATATGTTCAAAAGTACCAAAGTGATAGTAGGTGTAACAACCCATTTTCAGTGAAATCGGAACAGTGGATTTAGGACCACAAATCCAACCCAAAAATATGATTTATTTTCATTTCCTTATATGGTCTGTATTATAATAGGAATGTCATGTGAAAATCTCGATACATTACCTCTCGAGCATACGTTATGATTAAGGTTTAGCCTGGACTGGAAACCCTAGTTGAGCTCTTTTGAGCATACGCTATATAAATGATTTAGCTTAGACTAGTAACTCTATTATACAACAAGTGACTTGAGAGTGTGTTCCTTGGTTAAGTACCCTATGGGGTAACTTCGATAAGACTTGATGGACTAATAAATCGTACACTTCGAGTGTACTATTTGAGCCTTCATTGGAATTTCAATGATTCAACGGACATCAAACTCTTAACATGGCATGAAAATCTTGAGATGATATAATAATGACTTGAAAGAATATTGCTTGATGAGCTCATCTATTCTTACTTGATGTGTATGGAAACTTTATGACAAACATGTTTGGTTGAGTGCATATGATTAGGCAATTTAACCAAATGGATGGAAACATAACATTGTACGCCTAGATTTATATAAACAAGATTGGTAAGTTTAGTTTTTGTTATACAAACTTACTAAGCATGTAATGCTTACTCTATTTTATTTTCCCCTGTTTTATAGTGCTTGGAAGCTCGTGAAGGTTGGAAGATTAGTGGAGCATCGTCACATTATCAACTAGCATTTTGGGTATACTTATTAAAATCATTTTGGTATAATGGCATGTATAGGACAACTTGGCCAATAGAGGCTTGAAATGTTATTTTGTAACTTAGCTATTGGGATGGCTAGTAATGGTTCATTTTGGTATTTCTAAGTAGATTATCATGATATATATATTTAAGAATATGTGACCAATGTTGTGTAATGCCTCGGTTTATCAAAGGTAAGTTTACAACCACATATGCATGTAATGGTATGCTTTGATGAATGATAGAATTGTTTATTTTGAATGCTTGGATTGGTTGGTATTGGATGTGTGTTACATGGGCAGGTTTTGGCTGAAAATTTGGGTGAGAAATGAAGCTAGAAATGGTTTTATTCTGTCCACACGAGCGGACACATAGGCGTGTGTCTAGACTGTGTTTGACACACGGCCTGGTAACACAGCGATGTGGTTAGGTTGTGTGTCCCCTGCACCTTAATTTTGAGAAACAAAATGCTTAGAATAGGGCACACGGGCAGAGGCACGGGCGTGTGTCTCAGCTGTGTGTGCCACATAGCCTAGAACATGAGTGTGTGTCTCGGCCGTGTAGAAACCTACACCTAATTTTGAATTAAATTAGTTAACCACACGGCCTAACACACGGGCGTGTGGCATGGCCGTGTGTGCAAGTTAGGGAGTTACACGGGGTCAAACACGGTCTCCAACATGGGCGTGTCCCTTGCACCACACGGGTGTGTGAGCCCTGTATATTGGAAAAATTGTGAAATGTTGTGAAAATTTCTTAAAGGTCTTGATTAAGTCCTGACTCGATTTTAATGATCGTATTGGGCCTCGAGGGCCCAATCAAGGAATGTTATGAATGATCTTGGTAAATGAATAGTAAACTTCATGAATTATTTGTAAATGTTTCTAAAAGTTCTAGTAATGCTCTGAAACCCAGTTCTGGTGACGGATATGAGTTAGGGGTGTTGCAGTAGGATTGTGTGATGAAGTCTTCGACGATTCCCAAATCCGAGCTAGCTTTGAATTCACTATAAAATACGAAAAAATAAGCGATGTAAGCTATAAATCTTAGTAAGCTAGTATGAAAATAATAAGCAAATAATTACCATTCAAATATGTGCAAATAACATACTACAAAATATTAACCACAATGTTAACATATATTCAATCTCCTATTTAACCATGATCTCAATTCTTTCATATGTTCAATTCATATACAATTTCCATACATACCTGTATTGATACGTATCTATTTCTCACCATTTCATATCTTCGATATACCCTTTGAACCATTTGGAATAATACAAGATACTCTGGAATCTCGCACCCTAAGTGCCAATATATATAGCCGAAGCTATCTCAATAAATCTTACACCGAAGTGCCAATACATAGCAGAAGCTATCTTATATCATATCTTAATAATGCTCACTCTCAAGCTATCAACGGGTCTATTCACACAAGCTGATGATCATGATGTAACTACATAGTGCTGCTCATAGAAGCTGATGAGAATCCGCATCACATGCTGGATAACTCAGCCACTGATAGGACGTACGGACCAGCACCCAAAATAATAATAAACCCCTAATGACATGTCATTCTTATCCTAATCTATTCCTAAGGTTCAACCGAGATTTCCAATGCCGAATCTTCATCGAATAGGTCCGTAATGTTGTATTCACAATTTATGCAATATTAAAGCATTTAAAATACAATTAAAAAAAACTTATTACATATGAATTTACCTCGGATACAAAAATGGTGAATTAAGTTGATTAATCTGAAACTATGTTCTTTCCCCGATCTAAATCCGTATTTCACCTTTCTTGATCTAAATGAGCATGAGAAGCTTGGCCGAACCCTAGCCTTCTTTCTCCTTGTAAAAATCGGTTCTTAGTGTTTTAGGATGACAATAAACATAAAAAATATGTTTTGTTTTATTTAATTAATATTTGTTTACCAAATACCAAAATTAACCTTTTAAAACATCTCAAATTTCAAAATTACCAAGCCACTATCACCCATTATCATGTTATTGGGCTATTTACCACTTAAGGGCCTTCACTTTAATATTCTATAGCTACTGACACCTTTAGCTATTAGAACAACAGTTTTGCACTTTACGCGATTTAGTCCTTTTATTAAATTAAGCAAGCAAACGATAAATTTTTTTTAATGAAATTTTCACACAATCATATTATCATGCTGTAAACATTAAAATACTAATAAAATAAATATTTTAACTGTTGATTTATGGTTCAGAACCGTTGTTCCGATTGGACTAAAAACGGGCTATACAACTCTCCCCCCTTAGGAATTTTCATCCCCAAAAATCTTACCAGAAAAGAGGTTAGGATACTATTTTCTCATTGCTTCCTCGGGTTCCTACATAGCCTATTTGACACCATGCCGTTGCCACAAAATCGTCACTAAATCTATGCATTTATTTCTTAACTCTTTAACCTTTTGAGCTAATTTTTTGATCAGTTCTTCAATATTCGTCATATCAGGTTAAATCTCAATCTCTGCCGGAGAAATTACGTGTGATGGATTTGATCTATATCGGTGCAACATCGGCACATGAAACACGTTGTGAATCTTTTCTAATTCTGACGGTACCGCTACTCGATATGCCACTGGTCCTATTCTTTCGATAATCTCATACAGCCCGATAAATCGCAGACTCAATTTGCCTTTATGACCAAATCAAAGAATTTTCTTCCACAGAGCTACTTTCAGAAATACTCTGTCACTGATCTGAATTTCAATGTCTTTTCATTTTAAATCTGCATATAATTTCTGTCTATTTGTAGCTCCTTTCAGACTGTCGCGAATTACATTTACTTTCTCTTCAGTCTCTCTGATCAAATCAACCCCGTGAATTTTTTTATCACTAAGCTAAGTCTAATATAATGGAGTTAGACATTTGAGACCATACAATACTTCATATGGTTCCATCTTTATGCTCAATTGAAAGCTGTTGTTATATGCGAGTTCAACCAATGGCAAATATTTCTCCTAGTTGCCTTCAAATTCTAAAACACAACAATGAAGCATATCTTCGAGAATTTATATTACTCTCTCACACTAACCATTGGTTTGCGGATAAAATGTTGTACTAAAGTTCAACCACGTACAAAAAACTTCTTGCAATTTCATCCAAAATCATGACTAAACCGCGAATCTCTATGCAAAATAATTGAAATTGCCACTCCATGCAATCTAACGATTTCAGATATATGCAATTTAGCCAATTTATCAAGAAAACAATCTGTACGTATCGGAATGAAATGTGTCAATTTCGTCAATCGATCAACAACAACACAAATAGCATCTTTTTTATTCGGAGACAGGGGTAATACTGATACGAAACCCATCGTAACTCTATCCCATTTCCACTCTGGTTTCATCACAGGCTATAACAATCCCAAAGACAATTGATGTTCAGCTTTAATTTGCTGACAAACCAAACATCTCGACACAAATTCTGAAATGTCTCATTTCATACCTGACCACCAATACAATTGTTTCAGATCATTATACATTTTTGTACTCCCAGGATGAATGGATAAACAACCATTATGTGCTTCGTGTAAAATTTTCTGAATAAGTTAGGAATTCTTTGGTATGCAAATTCTATCTCAGAACATTAAACAATCATCGGATTCAATTTGATAGTCTGAATCATTATTCGACTCATATTGTACTCTTTAAGCTTGCAATTCGTTATCATACTTCCGAGCTTCACAAATTTGCTGAAGAAAACCAGTTTAGCTTTCAACTCTGCTAGAATCGAACCATCACCAGATAAGGTTAGTTGAGTATTCATTTCCTGCAAAGCGAATAATGATTTTCTACTCAGAGCATCCGCGACTACGTTCGCTTTCCCTAGATGATAATCAATCACTAACTCATAGTCTTTCAATAGCTCTAACCATCTCCATTGTCACAAATTCAAATCTTTTTGAGTCATGATATATTTCAAGCTTTTGTGATTGGTAAAGATATGACACTTTTCACAGTACAAATTATATCATCAAATTTTCAGTGCAAAAATAATAACGGCCAACTCTAAATCGTGCATCAGATAATTCTTTTCATGCGGTTTCAACTATCTCGGGGCATAAGCTATCACTTTTCCCTCTTGCATCAGAACACAACCCAAACCATTCAATGACACGTCGTTGAAAATCACAAACTCTTTACACGACTCAGGTTGAACCAAAACTGGTGCCTCAGTTAACAATGTTTTCAACTATTCAAAACTCTATTGTCATTTCTTAGACCAGTTGAATTTCACATCTTTTTGTAGCAATCTAGTTATCAATGAAGCAATCATCGAGAATCCTTTAAGAAAATGTCTATAATAACAGCAAATCCTAAAAAGCTTCTGACTTCAGATGCATTTCTTGGTTCTTTCCAACAACTACAGAAATCTTGCTCGGATCAACTCGTATACCTTCAGTTGAAACAATATGTCCTAAAAATCTGACTTCTCAAAGCCAAAACTCACATTTGCTGGATTTAGCGAACAATTGCTTATCTCTCAAGGTTTGTAGCACAATCCTCAAATACTCGTCATGCTTAGACTCATCTAGTGAATAGATCAGAATGTCGTTAATAAATACAACAATAAATCTGTCTAAATACGGTCTAAAGATTCAATTCATCAAATCCATAAAAATTGAAGGTGCATTAGTTAATCTTAAAGGCATAACAAGAAATTCATAATGCCTGTACCTTGTTCTAAACGCAATCTTTAGCACATCTGAATCTTTCACTCGCAACTAATAATAGCCAGATCACAAATCAATCTTCAAAAACACTGTTGCTCCTCTCAACTGATTGAACAAACAATCAATTCATGGCAAAGGATACTTGTTCTTTATGGTAACCTTGTTGAGCTGACGATATCAATACAAAGTCTCATTGATCCATCTTTCTTCTTTACGAACAACACTGCTCACCCCAGGGAAAAAAACTAGGTTGTGCAAAACCTCTATCTGTTAACTCTTGCAACTGAGCTTTTAATTATTTCAATTCTATCGGAGTCATTCTGTATGGAGCTATTGATATCGGTGATGTTCCTGGTACTAATTCAATGGCAAACTCAACTTCTCTAATCGGTGGCAACCCTAGTAACTCTTCTGGAAACACATCTGGATACTCACAAACTACTGGCACTGATTCAATCTTCGATTCAGACACTTTTGTATCCAGTATATAAGCAAGACAAGCTTTATAACCTTTTCTCATACATCTCTGAGCTGACATAGATGAAATCACAACAGACAATTTACTCGACTCATCTGATTCAACTCGAATGATTTCACTATTCAGGCATTTCAATTCAATTGTTTTTTGTCTACAATTCACAATGGCATCATGCAGAAATAATCAATACATACCAAGAATTACATCGAACTCATCAAATGGCAACATCATCAAATCAGCTGAAAAACAATAACCCCGAGTCATTAAAGGACAATTCTTGCAAACTTTATTAGCCTAAGGGGTTTGACACTTTGACCACAAATTGGATAGGCTCAATAGGAAAAATTCTTACTAGACAGCAAATTCATACAAATATATGAATGAGTCGATCCAGGATCAATCAATGCAACTACATTAGTGTCATAAAGAGAAAATGTACCAGTGATAACATCGAGTGATGATGCATCTTCACGAGTACGAATAGCGTAAGCTCTAGTAGGTGCTTTGGCCTCAGATCCCACAATAGAGTCCTTTGTCGTTCCTCTACTACTAGTCACATTTCCAACACTTCGAGGTGGTCTACCCCTAGCAACTGTATTACTCAGCCTTGAAGTCTGAAGATTATCTTTACTAGATAACTGAGGACAATCACGAATAAAGTGTTCTTGCAAACCACATCTAAAACAGGCTTTATTATTATACATCCAACAATCTCCAAAATGTCATCGACCACATTGTTTATGTAACAACCCATTTTTGATAAAATCGAAACAGTGGTTTCGGGACCACAGATCCGAGTCCGGAAAGAAAAATTATTAATGCTATTTTATGATCTATAGTATGATAATAATACTGTGTGAAAATTTCGTAAAGAAATTTTATCGATTACATGTTTAATTTGATAAAGGACTAAATTGTGCAAAGTGCAAAAGATGAGTTCTAATGGCTAAAGGGATTAAATAGCTATATAACTTTAAATTGGATGTCTTTGTATTGTAATTAGACCATTAATGAAAAGTTAGTAGATATTTTTGGATGATTCATCCATGGAAAATTAGAAAAAGGCCAAGGACTAAATTGGAAATAAAAATAATTAAAGATGATAAATTAATTAAATAACAAAATATCATCATTTATCATCATCTTCCCCAAATATTTTGCATGGAAACACTAGGAAAGAGAAAGCAAGCTTTTTTGGCCAAATTAAGTAAGTATTCAAGTCTCGTTTTTAGTAATTTTTATATTTTTTAAGATCGGGATAACTTAATCTATCTGTTTTAGGGGTTAATTTGTAAAGTTATCAAAGAATGAAAATTTTTCCATGGATGAATATGCTGAAATTTAAAATTTATGGTAGAAAATAAAAGTTTTTTGATTGATAAACAGTATTTAGAAAGTGAATTTTGATGAAATTGTGATCTAGGGACTAAATTGTAAAGTTGTGAAGATTTTTAAAAAAATTCTGAATTTTATAGAATACGTATGTTGTAAATTTTATATTGAAATTTCGGTTTGTCTTGGAATAAGGAGTAAATTGCATGAATTTCATTTTCCGAGACTAGGGACGAAATTGTCATTAATTAAATGTTTAGGGACTAAATGGTAATTTTTCCTAAGATGTAAATTGGATTGAATTGAGTTTAAATTGTATTAAATTGATGTTAAATTTATTCGTATAGATCTAGATAGACCAAATTTGGAGTTAGAACGAGGAAAAGAGAAAAATGTCGGATTAGTAGATTTTACATACATGAACATTTGTCGAGGTAAGTTCGTGTAACTAAATTTGTATATTTTTATGCTTGAATTCAATATGGTGAATGTGAATTGTATAAATATTATATATATAGATATGACATTGGAAAGATATCCGATAAAGCCCAGTAAATGATATTGTCTGATAAATGATAAATGATAAAAATATGTTACTTTTATGTTTGAAATGAATGTGGAATGTGTTTATTTGAATTATATGAATATTGCAAATGTATGAAATAATTACATGCCTGATAATGCTTGAAAGATATTAAATCTCGTTTGAATAAATGAAAGTCGATGGATCCATGATTTCCAGTATTGAATGAGGTCATGCATTTGTTGCTGATGGGATTTAACTCTAACGAGTAATCCTATTGACCTCATGTAACACGTAGGTTTGTGCATGTGTACACAGTTGTTATTAAGTAATAAGTAAGTATCGAGTTATCGTCTCCACAGAGATTGTATTTATATTAAATCACTTAATTGTAAAATTATACTAATAACTTGGTAAATAAACACACAATATGGTTGAGAAGTGATGATAAAAATTGAATATATTAAACTAAATGCAATGGTCCCTAAAGAAAATTATCCTAAGTATGCAAACTATATGAATGAAGTAGATTTTAGCAAAATTAAACACAATTTGCAACAATTATAACATAAATAAACTAGGACAATTACTTTAATTAAACTCAATTTATTATCAACATGCTTAATAACATTCGGGAAATTAATCCATGGCAACTCAATCTTTCATGAGTTTGGAAACCACATTAGGTCCTTTTAGAATATTTTACTTAGTAAATACACATTTTACTAATCCTTATTTACAAATGGTTTCTTAGCATTCTTGTTAGGTAACAGGGACGTGTTTGGTTTGAAACAATTTAATCACACAAATCTAAAAACTATGCAGATAACAGAGCTTGGTTAGAGTTTTTATGTAACTTGCAATTTGATCGGGTTAGGATCTAAATTG
The DNA here is from genome assembly GCF_025698485.1 of Gossypium arboreum. Taxonomy (NCBI): domain Eukaryota; kingdom Viridiplantae; phylum Streptophyta; class Magnoliopsida; order Malvales; family Malvaceae; genus Gossypium; species Gossypium arboreum. The sequence goes on from NC_069081.1 coordinate 26,924,898, forward strand.
AGCATGCACATTTCAATTATGTGTCCACCAGCCGTCGTCTGGTTAGGATCGTTCAGCTAAATTAGGTGCATTTCAATCACATATGAATGAAATAAAAACTTGATTTTAATTGAAAACATGATCGATTGAGGCTCAAACATTATAAGCATGAATCAAATAAATATTATTTAAGCAATCATCCTAGCATAAATCAAATTAAGCTAACATTGTTGTAAACAAGAACAAAGAACACATAGCAAACATTTTTAGATTAAATCAAAGAAAAGAAAGAATAAACCCAAATCAAGACTCTGATCAATGAGGCTCATTCGCTTCTTCGCTTTGCTCCTTTGCTAATGGCTCTCCATGTAACACTCCGAACTCGTAACCATCGCCAAAATAGGTTAAGAGGCATTACCAGACTTGTAACTTAATTTAGAACAATTATTTATCCAAAATAAATTAGAATTCAGTCAATATCATTCATTCACATTCAACATGTACCTAAATCAAGCATACAAAGCTTAAAACATACATTTAGGACTAAATTGTTACTTATTAAAAATTTCAGAAACTTATAAAAATTTCAACATTTCAAATGTCACACGCTCGTGTGAACAGGCTGTGTACCTCACACGGCTAGTAGACATGCCTATGTATTAAACGGTGTGAAAACAGGGCATACAGACTGACTTGCACCACACGGCCGAGGACACGCCTGTGTGCTAGGCTGTGGGAAAATTAGGGAAGTTACTGACTTGGGTCACACGGCCGGCCACACGCCCATGTACCAGCCCGTGTACCATGTACGGGTAGTAGACATGCACGTGTGTCTAGGCCGTGCTAAACCTGTAGGGTATACTGACTTTAATTCAAAAGGGTACCCCAGGGGCCGAGACACATGCCCGTGTCCCTACCAGTGTGGACAAAAATAGGCTATTTGCAAAGCCATTTTGCCACCTTAAAAACACAAACATTTATGAGCATAATTAACCACATTTATGCAACTCAATTGACAATCAAAATAACCATTTCAATACACATTATAAGCATACCAAAACTTAACATTTACATTTCCAATACCTATTTATCCACATGCATAAACCATTCATCTAACACCAATATAACAATACTTCACTAGCATAATTCCATTCCATTTTATCTTGCCAAAATACACCATAATTGAACACTTCAATTCAACCAAAACACAACATCAAAAGAAGCCAAATTACATGGCTTAACTTATACACAAAAATATGCCAAAATTATAATATCAAGAAACATAAATATCATCTTTCAAACTAGCCTATACATGCCATATTTACAGATATCCACAAGATCAAAAGTACCGATCGAAATTTGGATAGTGTGATGTGCAACTCTGAATTGTCTGAAACGAGCGAGCCAACGAATCTCTATAAAACATAGAAAAGGAAACAGAGTAAGCTTTAAAGCTTAGTAAGCCTGTATAATTCAGAATTAAACTTACCATTTATATATAATCAAAGCAATACAAATATGCAACCAGTTCAATTAACCAATACCTAATCACAAGTATTCATCCAATGTAAGTAATTGTAAACATACATGAAATCATCCATTAATACAATGTTTATCATCATTCCAAATTCATATATCATGCATCACATTAATAACCTTTCTAAACAGTAACTCTTCTGTATAACATTATTTAGGCCTGTTGAACCTATTAGAACTTCAAAGGATAGTCAAGTGACCAATGTCAATAATCCGTCAATTCATCATACATGCTCTTTTGAGTCATGGTCGGTAAGCTCCTCTTGAGCAAATAAGCAATAAGCTCTATTGAGCTGAAACAGTAAGTTCTTTAAAGCTAAACAGTAAGCTTGTACGAGTTGAAACGGTAAGTTCCAATGAGCTGAAAATAGTAAGCTCTTTCGAGCTAATATATCGGTAAGCTCATACGAGCTGTGGTGAGTCTGCAACAAATGCAGGAGCTCGACAAAAACAGTAACCTCAGTATCATGTCACTCGTCTCCAATGAATTCATACAGTTCAAATAAGGCTCGGTAACATATACATTATACTAATAAAGATTTCATACCTCAAGTATTTCAATTATACATATTCATTTCAATCATTACAAGTATAGAAAAGTTCGATACTAATTATACGAACTTATCTCGTATTTGCTCGTATAACCGTCGTCTACTATACTACCTTTTGTTTCCCCCAATCTAATTCTGATGATTGTTTATCTTGATCTACATATTATCAAATTTAATATTTTTAGTAACAATTTAATACAATTCACATATATTTGGAAAATTACACATTTTCCCCTATACTATAGACTATTTTGCAATTTAGTCATTTTTACACAAAATAGCAAATTGATGCAATTTACCCTTAACCCATGTATAGCCGAATTTCACATAACCTCATAGTAGCCTATAATTTCATTTTATTCACATTTTCCACCACAACATTTCTATCTTTCACAATTTAATCCCTAATTCTCATTTTTGTCAAAAATCATTTTATAAAACTTGTATATTTATTAACAACCATCAATAATCTAACAAGTAATTTCAAAATACTCAAGTATTCAACAATGGAATATCTCAAAATCTATAACAGTTTCAAATAAGAAGGTACGGGCTATCTAGATTAAGCTGCAACGAGCTCAAAAACGTAGAAATCATTAAAAACAAATCAAAAATCGTACCTTAATCAAATATTGAAGTTGTCGAAACCTAAAAGCTCAAAAATAGTTTCTTAAGCTCAAAAATAGTTTCTTTTCTCTTTATTTTCGATGACAAAAGGATGAACATTAAGGAAATGTTGGTATTTTGTTTTATTATTATAACTTAATAACAAAATTACTAATATATCCTTCTAATAAAACTTAATATATCATGTAATTCATGGACATGAATGTCCACTAACCTTAATCATGGTCAAATAACATTATAAGGACTTCCATATTAATAAACCATAGCTATTTAATACTTTTAAATAATAGAACTCAACTTTTACGCATTACGCTTTTTAATCCTTATTACTGAATTAAGCATTTAAACGGTAAAATTTCTTTACAGAACTGTAAAGCCCCGAATTTGGGCCTAGAAGTATTAGGTTTTGAGCATGGGAGCAGTTGGGAAGCTACTCATAAATATTTGGTTGTGCAAGAAAGTGACACAATTGAGGGTTTGGCTTAGTGGTTGTGTGCTCTAGAAGTGTCTGGGAAGTCATGGGTTCAAGCCTTGGCTTCCACAAAAATTTTGGTTTTTAAGGATAAAACCCCTATCTCTGGTCAGTAGGGCTCTTAAACAAAATTTAGAAAAAGTATGACATAAAGAGCCTACTAGCCTAGTGGTAAGTGGCGTGTGGAGTATGCTATTGATCTGAGGTTCGAATACCTACTTGTACAAATGGAGATTATTTTTACTGATGGCCATGGGAGGTAGTAAAGTTTGACCGAAATGCCCCCATAGGGTAAAATGACTGAAATACCCCCATAGGGTAAAATGATAAAAATACCCCTCTAGGGTAAAATGACTGAAATATCCCCATAAGGTAAAATGACCGTAATACCCCTGTATGGTAAAATGACAATTATGCCCTTATGTTCCGTATGGATGATGTGCTTATGATTTACATATATGATTGTACTGAGTATGACTTTGCATACACGTAATATTTATGACATGACATACTGCATGGGGTTGGGATTTTGATATGGAGGAAGTACAGTACTGGTGACTATGTCACATTCACTGTTACTAATGGCTTGCCACATTTACTATTTTTGGTAGCTATACTGCATTATTATTACTAGCAGTTTTGATACGATATTGGTGTGCTGGCTGGGTGGGTCGATTTACATCTCCACATGGTGTGTTTGTTGGTAAGGGTGATGTGCTGGCTGGATTTGGGTGGGATGCATAGTTGCATTACATTGTACTGATACTATATTGGGCTTAGGCCCACACTATTATCAGATAGGGCTAAGGCCCGATGTGATCGATACTAAATAAGGCTCGTGCCCGATCAGATCGATACTAAATAAGGCTCGAGCCCGATCATTATTGCATACACTGTTTACTGTTTGACGGATAGGGGCTACACACTGAGTTTTCGTAAACTCACCCTTCCTTTCCAATTGTACAGGTAATCCCAAGCCTTAGACGATTTGGTGCTACAAGGGACTTGGAGGTGGCCACACGACTGTTGTGTCTTGCATTTGACTTTAATTAATTTAAATTTCACTTTTGGGTTTTTAATTTTGTAATAAGGCCGTTTGTGGGTTTTAATTTTTAATTGGGCTATGGATTATATATATATATATTTAAAACTTCTAGTCTAGGTAAAGACGAGTTTTTAAAACAATTATTATTTTCTATAACACGCGTTTCAAACTTCATCGACTTAAAAAGCTTTCGCATTTTTAAATCAATTTAAAAAAACACTGATGGTTAATAAGGTAAACATTTTGACGAGAACTTTTGTTAAATAATAATAAAAGGATTTAAATTCAGTAAAGGATTTTTACCGAAAAGATCAATTTTTCGAAAAACACTTCGATGTAACACTCCAGATTCGGCCATAACGTCTAGGCCGGGTTTGGGGTGTTACATTTAGTGGTATCAGATCCAGGTTGCAAAACTCGGCTGTGGATTTGGTTTTCTTCCAAAACTTTAAAATTCTAAAAGAATTGTTTTAAACCGATTTGAACTGTTATGAAAGAAAATGACACAATTGAAGGTTAGGCTTAGTGGTTGTGTGCTCTGGAATTATTTGGGAAATCATGGGTTCAAGCCTTGGCTTCCACAAAAATTTTGGTTTTTAAGGATAAAACCCCTGTCTTTGGTCAGTAGGGCTCTTAAACAAAATTCGGTAAAATATGAAATAAAGAGCCTACTAGCCTAGTGGTAAGTGGCGTGAGAAGTATGCTATTGGTCTGAGGTTCGAATCCCTCCTTATGCTAATGAAGATTATTTTTACTAATGGCCAAGGGAGGTAGTAAAGTTTGGCCGAAATGCCCCCATATGGTAAAACGACCGAAATACCCCATAAGGTAAAATGAATGAAATACCCCCATAGGGTAAAATGATCGAAATACCCCCATAAGGTAAAATGACCGTAATACCCCTGTATGGTAAAATGACGATTATGCCCTTATGTTCCGTATAACTGATGTGCTTATGATTTACATATATGATTGTACTGAGTATGACTTTGCATACACGTAATATTTATGACATGACATACTGCATGGGGTTGGGATTTTGACATGGAGGAAGTTCTGTACTAGTGACTATGTCACATTCACTTTACTGGTGGCTTGCCACATTTACAGTTTCTAGCAACTATGCTGCATTATTATTACTGGCAGTTTTGTTGCGATATTGGTGTGCTGGTTGGGTGGGTCGATTTACATCCCCACAGGGTGTGTTGGTTGGTACGGGTGGTGTGCTAGCTGGATTTAGGTCAGATGCATAATTGCATTACACTGTATTGATATCTTGTATTAATGAGGCCCACATTATTCTTGTCTGAGGTTATGGCCCTGATATCTTGATACTAAATAGGGCTCGAGCCTGCATTGTTATTGCATACAACATTTCTTGTTTGGTGATAGGGGCTACACACTGAGTTTTTGTAAATTCACCTTTTCTTTTCAACTGTACAGGCAATCCCAAGCCTTAGACGATTTGGTACTGCGAGGGACTTGGAGGTGACCACACGATTGCTGTGTCTTGCATTTCACTTTATTTAATCTAAATTTCACTTTTGGGTTTTTTATTTTGTAATAAGGCCGTTTGTAGGTTTTAATTTTTAATTGGGCTATGGATTATATATATTTTTAAAAATACTAGTCTAGGTAAATACGAGTTTTTAAAACAATTTCTATTTTCTAAAACATGCATTTCAAACTTCATCGACTTAAAAAGCTTCCACGTTTTTAAATTAATTTAATCAAACACGGATTCTAACGCCCCAAATTTTGGGCCTAGATGAATTGGGCTTTGGGCTATGGGTCTCATAAAATTTTTAAGTGAGTAAGAAAATGACAAATGACATGTTGGCTTTAAGGGTTTAAGGAATTTGAAGTGTCTAGGTATGTTGGAGAAGTTCTAGGTTCGAGTTTTGTGGTGGAGGAATTTAAATTTAATTATTAAAAGAATCAGGATTGGAAAGTAGGTGGGCTTTGAAATAAAAATAGGGGAAAAATTTGGGCTTAGCTCTCTGCTGAATTGCTCTTTAGGTGTTTGCGGTTTTGGTAAGTATTCCACTCCCATTGGCTAAGGTGGCCGAATGTTCATAGTTAAGGTAAGGGGACTTGTGTTAGATACGAGTCACCTATTATTCTGGTTTTAATAGTTAAGATTGGTGCAGATCTAGGAGTTAATTGTGGTTAGTGATTTAAGAATAGGCTAATCGCGCAAGGTAAGGTGAAGGTGAGGTTTCGGTTTTAGCAAGGATATGTATTAAGAATGCAATTAATGGAAGGGTGATATCGTTTATAGGTTGGTGACTAAAGGAATTGCAGCATGCTTGCTTACCAGGTGTGTACATACACTGAACACACATTATGTATCGGCAAAAGTCGAAATACCGAAAAGCCGAAAAGTTAAAATGTCAAAAAGCCAAAAGTTTTGTTACGGTAGTCTTGCGAGTGCGTGAGCACTCGTAAGAAGGAGACTAATAGGTTGCCTGAGGCCCATGGGCGATTTTGTGGACTTGGGTTCTGATTTGGCCATATGGGCCGGAATGGGCTAAATGGGCCCAATGGGCTGTTGGGCCCATAATAGGCAAAAACTGAATGTTGATGCTATGTGATAGGAACTTGTATGTGAGCATGAATATGAATGTGACTAGGCCTAACGGGCCATATAAAGGTGATTTGGGCCTAATGGGCCATATGAATATGATTGGTCTTAATGGGCCAGATACAGGTATGTGAAATTGTTTGGGCTTTGTAAGGGGGTTTGGGCCTAGTATATGATATCCACATAAGACTTAATTAATTTATTGCGACCGTGGACAAGTCAAAGGGTTAAGGTGTGGCAACGGGTATATACGTGTCTAGGATTGGATTTAGGGAGAGCTTGGTACTTAAGCGGTCTTAATGACTCACCTCCTCTTCTCTGGAATCCTACCTAGTGCATAGTGTTCGTTCATCTTAGCTCACGAGACTCGTTAATGGGCCAAGGTAAATGAAAACCATAATTAAGCGAAAATTATCGAAATGCCCCTAACGGCAAAATGACCAAAATACTCTTAGGTGTAGAATGTGAGTTTTATGGATGTGACATGCATACATATGGTATTCTACTTAGGTTGCATATGGGTGGGAATTATGGAACGGAGGAAGTATATGAGGATCGCATGGTTGCTTGACAATCGTGGATTCACTGACGGCTTTTAAAGCCCAATATGTAAAATAAGGTAGTTCCGCAACCGGGCTGCCATTGGTGTGTGAGCTGGGCGGGTCGATATTATAGCCCCACATGGTGTGACGGGGGACGGAGCTGGTGTGTAGCGGATGGATAATTTGGATGGGATTGCATTGCATGTTTGATGATTTTTCTTTGAATACTTATTTTTCATTGAGGGTTGTACACACTGAGTTTGCGAAAACTCACCCCCTCTTTTATTTTATTTTTAGGTGATGGTCATTAGAAGGTTCGATGTTCAGAGAAACTCTGGGTGGCCCGCTAGCAAGATAATTTGGACTTGTTTTCTTTCTAAAGCATATAAGTTTCTATGTTATTAAGTACTTTTCAAATCAGATTGTAATAGGGCTTCCATTTTTTTATTATTTGGATTATTATTTTTATGTGATGTAATTATAAGTAGTTGAACATGGTTTCCTAAACTATAGTATGTATTTTCTACGTTTTTGCAACTAAATTTTGAAAAGTGGCATATTGTCATCAAATCCTATGTTTTGAACAAGTGATTGAAAGGAGTTTTTTTTTTGGTTAGTTAGGATTTTCTTCTATTTTAAGAAAAGCTTTCAATGAAAACACGATTTTCGCTAAAACACTTCAATATGACACGCCGAATTCGACCATAATGTCCGGGCCAAATTTAGGTGTTACATTTAGTGGTATCAGAGCCTAGGTTTCAAAACTCGGTCTGTGAATTGGGTTTTATTACTTGGTTTTCTTTTTGTGTCTTAAAAAAATATTTTGAATCACAATGTTTTGGAAAAAAAGGAAGTCTTACTGAGCGGCACACCAAGTCTCCGACGTCTAACCAAGTAAGTACTTTTACTCTTAAATTTGTTTAAATTGTTATACAATAGATAGTTAGAGGGCTACTTTAGATGAATTTCTTAGAATGGAACTAAAGCCCGTAGGATCTTGGAACTGTAGAGGATTTTTGAAAACAATCTTCTCTTTAATTACTTCCATAAAACATCGGGTTAATTATTGAAACTAACTAAGACTTCATAAAATTTCTAATTCAGATAATACGTGGCCGAGGTCACAGAAGTTTTAGGGTTGAATCATTGGCATCGGGCCATGTGCCCAATGTTGGAGTAGACGAGGCTTCGACCTCACCTATGGCTGGGAATGGACCGTATGATTGGGCCGCGGAGAAGATGCATTGTCACAGGTAATGTTGAGGATTTTGGAAAGGGTCACTTGGCCCAACAACAGCACTGGAAATCGGGGGTCCATTCCGGAGTGACTTCGATCGAATAGGGCTGAGATCTTTAAGGGCGTGGCTAGCGTGGCTCCTAACGTGGTAGAATATTGGTTGGAGGCCACTAAAAGAATAATGGAGGACCTGGACTATTCACAGAAACAAAAGTTAAAAGGAACAGTATCACTGCTTAGGGAGGAAGCCTATCAGTGGTGGTTGACAATGAAAGAGGGCACTCAACCAGAGTGGGTCACTTGGGAGTTTTTCAAAGTTGCATTCTAAGGGAAGTATGTGGGTGCAAGCTGTATGGATGCTAGAAGGAAGGAGTTCATGAACTTGACCCAAGGAAACAAATCAGTGGTGGAGTGTGAGGAGGAGTTTCTACGCCTTAGTAGGTATGCAAGAGTAATGGTGGCAACGGACTATGAGCGTTGCGTTAGGTTTGAGGAAGGACTAAGAGATAGCCTTAGGGTATTGATAGCTCCACAAAAGGAGCGAGTTTTCTTGGAATTGGTGGAGAAGACAAAGATAGCGGAGGAGGTAAAGCGCACTGAGCTCTTAACTCTCGAAAAAGAAAGGGGTAAGAATAAGAGGGAGGCTGAGACTCCGGGTGTTGGACAGATGCCTAGGGTTAGGGCCAGAGTTAATGGCCCAGATAGAGCAAGGCCCTATGTGTTAATTCAGGGGTGTCACCTTATGCTGATTATGGGAGAAGCCATGGAGGCGAGTGTTGGAAGCGAATGGGAGCCTGTTTAGCTTGTGGGTCTATGGAGCATAAGATCAAGGATTGACCCCAAATGCTAGGTTGAGAGCCAGTAGTGGGCCAAGGTGGTGCTCAGCCACCAAGGGGTGGTCAACTGCCTCCAAGAGGTCGTGGCCAGGCGCAGGGCAGTGACAGCAATGGACGTGGACGTGGAGCACCAGGCTAAAATGTAGGCCATGCTGAGGCGAGGTAGCCAGCTTTGGTTTATGCTGCTCATCGCCAAGAAGATAAAGACACTCCAGAAGCGAATACTGGTACGTACTTTATCCATAGTGTACGATCTATCTATTTTAGAATTAGAAATAGAGTGCGCAGCAGAGGCGCAGTGGTGTAACCTAGGTGGTGCGACTATTGGGTAGTTGGAAATTTTGAGGACGAAATTTGTTTTAGGGGGTAGTGTTGTAACGCCCCAAATTTTAGGCCTAGATGAATTGGGTTTTGGACTATGGCTCTCATAAAATTTTTAAGTGAGCAAGAAAATGACAAATGACACGTTGGCTTTAAGGGTTTAAGGAATTTGAAATGTCTAGGTATGTTGGAGAAGTTCTTGGTTCGAGTTTTGTGGTGGAGGAATTTTAATTTAATTATTAAAAGAATCAGGGTTGGCAAGTAGGTGGGCTTTTAAATAAAAATAGGGGAAAAATAGCATCAAAAAGCCTTGTGGAGAAGTGGCTAAGTGACGCCACTTAAGGAGTAGGGAGGTGGCGTTAGTAGCTAGCAAGGAGATCCAAGGTTCGAATCCTAGCTTAGTACTTTTAGAAGTTTAATTTTTTCCTTCTAGAAAGATGGAAGTAGCGTGAAGATGGACTCCAAGGGGAGTGTTCAGAAGAGAAAACTAAGGAAAAGATTAAGGGGTTATCACAGAGAAAAATGAAGAGATGAGAAGGGAGAAATGATGGAGCTGAATTGGGAATTGGGCATGGAAAATTAAGCTATAAGGGCTATAAATAGGGGCCAAATACAGGGTTGCCAGTCTACTACCAAAATTCTTCTTCTCCTTGTTACTAGAAACCCCTCTCTCCAAAAGTCCAAAACCCTTTTCTTTTCAAGATCCAAAAAGTCAAAAACCCTTTTGTTTTTCTTTCTTTTCTTCCTGCAAATTTCTATTCTTCTCTACACAATTTTCTTTGTTTCACTTAGCCGATTTCTTCTTCTAATCTTCTTCTTTAATCTGTACAAAATAATCCTTATTCACCAAACTAAGTTTGAAAAACCGAAAAGTCAAATCTCCTAAGGGTTGAATACTCTTTGACCGAATCTAGTGTAAGTGTTGCTCTTCCAATCGGTTTCCTTTGCTAGGTATCGATTATTGTCCCTCCCTCTTTCTAATCAAATTTGGTAGGGAATTAGTATCGGATCTCAAATCTTAGCTCTCTACCGAATTGCTCTTTAGGTGTGTGCGGTTTTGGTAAGTATTCCACTCCTATTGGGTAAGGTGGTCGAATGTTCATAGTTAAGGTAAGGGGACTTGTGTTGGATACAAGTCACCTATTATTCTGGTTTTAATAGTTAAGATTGGTGCAGATCTAGGAGTTGATCGTGGTTAGTGATCTAAGAAAGGGTTGATCATGCAAGGTAAGGTTAAGGTGAGGTTTCGGTTTTAGTAAGGATATGTATTAAGAATGCGATTAATGGAAGGGTGATATCATTTGTAGGTTGGTGACTAAAGGAATCGCAGAACGCTTGCTTACCAGGTGTGTACATACACTACACACACATTATGTATCGGCAAAAGTCGAAATGCCAAAAAGCTGAAAAGCCGAAATGCCAAAAAGCTGAAAAGCCGAAATGCCAAAAAGCCGAAAGTTTGGTTATGGTTGTCTTGCAAGTGCAGGAACACTCGTAAGGGGGAGACCGATAGGTTGCTTGAGGCCTACGGGCGATTCCATGGACTTGGGTTGTGATTTGGCCATATGGACCGGAATGGGCTAAATGGGCCCGATGGGCTATTAGGCCCATAATAGGCAAAAACTGAATGTTGATGCTGTGTGATAAGAACTTGTATGTGAGCATGAATATGAATATGACAGGGCCTAACAGGCCATATAAAGGTGATTTGGGCCAATGGGCCATAAAAAAATGATTGGGCTTAATGGGCCAGATAAGGTATGTGAAATTGTTTGGGCTTTGTAGGAGGTTTTGGGCCTAGTATACGATATCTACATAAGACTTAATTAATATATTGCGATCATGGACAAGTCAAAGGGTTAATGTGTGGCAACGGGTATATGCATGTCTAGGATTGGATCTAGGGAGAGCTTGGTACATAAGCGGTCTTAATGACTCACCTCCTCTTCTCTGGAATTCTACCTGGTGCATAGTGTTCATTCATCTTTGCTCACGAGACGTTAAAGGGCCAAGGTAAGTGAAAATCGTAATTAAGATAAAATTACCGAAATGCCCTTAAGGGCGAAAATGACCAAAATACCCCTAAGTGTAGAATATATGTTTTATGGATGTGATATGCATACATATGATATTATGCTTAGGTTGCATATGGGTGGGAATTATGGAACGAAGGAAGTATATGAGGATCGCATGGTTGTTTGACAATCATGGATTCACCGACGGCTTTTAAAGCCCAATATGTGAATGAAGGTAGTTCCGCAACCAGGCTATCATTGGTGTGTAGGCTGGGTGGGTCGATATTATATCCCCACATGGTGTGACGGAGGACGGAGCTGGCGTGTAGTGATGGATAATTTATTACAATTAACTGCATTTTCCCCAAAAACGCCGCTAAAGAACATGACCTTTAGCGGCGCTTTCCACAGAAACGCCACTAAAGAACATGACCTTTAGCAACACTTTCCCCAAAAACGCCATTAAAGAACATGACCTTTAGCAACGCTTTCCTCAAAAATGCCATTAAAGAGCATGACCTTTAGCGGCGCTTTCCCTAAAAACGCCACTAAATACATGATTTTTAATGGCATTTTCTCCTCAAACGCCGCTAAAGACATGACCTTTAGCGACGCTTTCCCCAAAAACTCCACTAAAGACCATATCAAATTAAACTTCCTTTTTAATCATCTTATTTACATTCTTAAAATTAAACTTCCTTTTTAATCATCTCATTTACATTCTTACCTTAAATGATTATACAAAATTTAAATGACCTAACAATGAACACATTTTAAATTGTTTTTGAGCTCAAAAACATTAACAAGAGAACTTTTCATAATGTTTGATCAAAAAGTTAACATAATCATCTTTGAAAACCCAATCTAATGACTACAATACAGTTTCTTCTAAAAAGTAAAATATTTGAAACTTCTGCCGAATAAACAACATGATGTTCACTATGAGAAACTTCAACTACAAGCATACTACAATTACTTGTCAGTTTAATTCCAGCAGAGCTTCTTGATTGACCTACTCCAGACCTGCACAAGTCCTTGTCAGTTGAAGCTACTGCACCCATGATCATACTTAAAATTGCAAAAACATAGAATCAATGAACTCATACAGAGTATAACAAATCATCTGTGAGCTTTGAAATTCTTAAAATGCTACACAAAGAACATTTAAACACTTCAATTTACAGCATTTAAATACTTGAATTTATTACATTTAAAAACTTCAATTTACAGCATTTAAACACTTCAATTTACAACATTTAAATAGCAGCAACCATCAATTATATAAGAGGAATTTTAAACATTTAATAGTCATTTCCATCATAATCGACAACAAATTATCCACCATTTAATTAGCTTAGCTTCAACATTAATTCGGTAATGAGCAACAATATACAGCAGCATTCAATCCACCAGAAAATGATATTTCAAACATCAATTTACTCACTTAGGACCTCGATAGCAATGACAATTTAAGCGATTTCTTTCATACAGTTCTTCCAACCCGAAACAGCAAGTTTAAACCACCAAGGATTGAGCATTTTATGTGACAAAGACCAAAAAAGGTTTGAAACACTAGTATCGGATTACTAACTAAAAAGTACTTTGTAGTGCAAATAATAGGAAACAATTGTGTAACCATGATAGATTTGCATTCACCAATATAAAGTTGGTAAAACCAAGATAATTGCATCAGTATCTTGATAACATATAAAACAAGTAATTAATCAAAGTTGAGATACCTTCATTAGTGATGCGCTAGCAGGTTAATTAGAGCCTGAAAATGCTTCATTAAAAAATTATAAAATATACTTCAAACATTTTACTTTACAAATTGAGGGTAGTAAGCGGTTTATTTAAAAATTAAAAAAGGTTATATAAGATATTTATAATAAAATATTTAATAAAAAAGGTAAAATTACAAATAATTATAATTAAAATCAAATGAATATAATGAAACATAACCAAACCAAGAGATATTAATTCATTGAAGTTATCAAAACCTAAATAGTTTTTGTTTTTAATTTACGACAACATTAAACTAATTATTTTACGACAAGTGAGATACTAGTAATTGATTATGTTGACTAAATGCCATTTGAAACATGAGTATGATGACATAGTAGAAGAGATATGAATATAAACATGCAAACAGATGCATGTAAGCCTACAAACAAACACATCAAGAACATGCACATGCCTATTAAACCTTTTTCTCCATCACACGGCTCAACCCAATTTCTAGAGATTTTTTTAGCTGCTGTTGTTCTTCAATATTTAATCCATGGAGTTCCTCAACTCTCATTTTCCTGTTTCAAGGCAAAATCGATGGATGAAAAAGTCAATATCATTTTTAAGTAGATAGAATTTAATGGTGAAGATACAATAATCATATTCAAAGGCCCGTATTATCTTATACAAATATTTAGTTTTAATGGATATATTTAATCCTTTTTAAATATTTTCATATATTCAAAAAAAACCATACACTGATACCTTCATACCTAAATATATATGCATATGTATCGAATACAACAAATAAAAATAACAAAAATAATGTGAAACAAAAGGCTCACCAGTGAGACTTTCACATCTACTGCTCTATAAAATAATCCAAATTTTCTTTCATCCCCAAGTACTTTTCCAGCCAACTGATTACATATTAATGTTAGAACTAAAAGTAAAGAAATATGTCTACATATATACAAGAAGAAATAAAAAGCCACTAACTTGCTGCCCAAGACAAGGTTGTTCTAGCTTCTCAAGGTTCTTTGAGTGTAAATGGTGCCTTTCTAGTATATCCTTCATGCTTCAAGTCAAAATATTAAACCATCAGTTTTTATTTTTATTTTATTTTTATCTCAACCTATAAAATTTTTTTCAATTCAAATATGATATCCTAAAACTTTTTTACGATAACAATTGTATATAGTTTTAAAATATCATTTTCAAATAGAATGTCAAGCTTTTTGCCCACTAGCTGCAATTATTATCTAAGTTAATGTAATTTGAGTAGGAGTATTGGATATAAATATATATTTTAAGATTTATATAATATCTAAATCATCCTTGTTTTACATAATTTGAACATGATGTGTAAATAGATTTTTTTAAAAATCCCATTAATAGCTATAATAGCAGATATCATAAGCATAAATACAAACCTACATGCATATATATACACACATATAGTTAGATGAGTGTCCGTTCTCTCAAAATATATTGGAGTATACTATTACAAAGTAATTTAAGGTGAAAAACAATGTGTTTCAGTCCCTAATAGTTTCCCTGAAGAAAATCTATAAATTGGCAAAACCAACCAAGTGACACTAAAGGGTAAAAAATGAATTAAAAACAAAGCAAAGATCCTGACCTGAGACCAATACTTAAACTGTATATATATTATAAATGAACTATTTCAGAATTCAACACTTCAAACAAAATATATGCACAAACTATTTCATGCATGCTCAACGAATCAACAAGCATTTAGTTTGGTCACATATGAAAATAACACGAAACTTATTAAAGATTTCTTGAGGAATAATCATGAGCATTAAAGCTTCAATAACCATTAAATAGCAAAAACGCAAAAATAAGAGAGAATTGACTCAAAAAACATATCAGTCTAGCACTCCATTCTTGCACAAGGAGATATTTTTATTACATCAGGTGGATCAACACTGATATTTAAACATAAAACTAGGGCCAAACATCCTATCTTCATCAACATATGAAGTCGTAACTTGTAAGCGAAGTGAATATGGTCAAGCACACCATATCAAGACAAATTAAAGGAAAAATAGTTCTTAGGGGATGGTTTCTAATATTTATTAAGAAGAAACATACTATTATCTAAGAATCAAATTCAGTTCCAAGAAAGAAAATATTACTTAATGTATTGCAAAGAAACCCGAGCAATTTAGCAATCCTTTCGTTAAGTTTTAACCTCCTATTGAAGTAAACCAGGTTGTAAACCATCAACTCTGTACCACTACTGTTTACAGAAATCAAGCAGAAGATGATAAGAACAGCGTTTAAAATATGCTATTCTAATCATCTAGGCAACGGGCATGACATTGCAGTAGAAGAAAATACCTTTTAACAAATTCCAAAATGCAACTAGTCTCAAGTAGCAGGTAAGGATACTTACAGCAATTAGCTTAATTGCCACATGAGCAAGTTCAGATTGCCACCTGCCTTGTTCAGTTCCAGATGTTAGGCCACCTAAATCTCGAATCAGTTCTGATAGCTTCTTGCCAACCTAGAAGAATGGTGAGTTGAAACTAGTAGCATTAACTAGTGTATCACCATACCAAATAGATCATAACATCTTTTTTCAAGGTAAGCAATTAAAAGGGAGTGAAGCAATGAACTTTTGAATGCAGAGAAATACAACAAAAGATAAAAAAGTATAAGTAAAACTAAAGCTAAATCAAATAGAATGCGGTAACAATCATCTTTACCTGAAGCTTGGTCAATATATATGACAATCTATTGGAAGAAGATGGCAATCTGTTGGAAGAAGATGAAAGCTTCTTTCCATGACCAGACCAAAAGTATAAGTAAAACTGACGCAATGATCATACGTGTTCCATTCACACAAGTTTTATAACACAATTACACTATTTTCAAAATTCAAAAGTTCCTAAACTAAATTAAATGAACTAGGGAAAGAATTTTGTTGTTGTTGTTTTTTTTAAACCTAAAGATTCAGGAAAGATAGAACAAAGGCAAAATTAGAACAATTAAGACATTTCACAGGAAAACAATTGATATTACTTTAGGCATAGAACATACAAGATAAAAAAGAAAAAAGAAACAGAAATAGAAACAACTGATCGCATCACATAGAACTGCGCCAACAAATTGAAGTTATAGAAGGAAACTAGAAAACTAATATAATAGAAATAAGAAACCCAAACAAAAAAAAAAATCAAAAAATTCTAAGACTGTGACACCCCTAATGTGACCCTAGTCGGGAAGTGGTTTCGGGACCACAAAACCGAGTCATAAAAATAATTAGCTGTCATATTTGATGCTTATTATATGTATATATGCATGCGTGAAAATTTCATATTTGAATTTTGTTTAATTGTAGGTGAATTCTAGTAAATAGGACTTATGTGAGAAAATTTAGAAATGTGCTAGGCAAATGTAAAGTGGCCTATTAATGCATGTTATAGAAATGAAGGGGTTGCATGTCAAATTGCCCAAAATTTGAGCTAGTGGCCGGCCATGCTATGGGTCATAGCATATTTTAAGCATGGTGTGTTAATGCTTCATGTTGGAAAGAATAAAATAAAAGAGTTAGTAATAAAATAAGGGGATGAAGGGTGAAGAAAAGAAAAAAAAAAGTATCATCTTGTTCTTCTTAGCAGTACAAGAAGAAGAAAGTTTTGGTTGCTTTAATTTTTGACTTAGAAGATGGCTAGAAGGAGGAAAAACTATGATTTTAGCTAGTTAGGTAGCTGAAATTTCAAGTAACCCGTAATCCATCGAAGAAGAAGGAGAGAGCTGCAACAAAATGAAAAAAAATGGAGACGACTTGCATGTTGAAGGAAACTAAGGATTTAGCTTGTTAGGAGTTGTATCCTAAGTTGGTAAGTTTTCTAAGCTCTCCTCTATCTTTATCTATGTTGTAAAGAAAAATGATGATGGGTTGTGGTTGGAAGGCATGAATGTGGGTTGTAGAAAAGAAAAGCTCTTGGATTAGTTGTAAAATTACTACCGTCAATTTTGTGCCTTCGTTATCTTGTCCAAAATTTGAACAAATTAATGGTTCTATTTTCATGCCAATTAGGGGTTGATAAATTGAGTTTAATAGCTAAAATATTATGTTATTCTTACTAAGTTTCAATTGTTAGTAGTGACGTAACAATTTGACCATTAAATGCATAAATGATGCTTGAAATTTGCAGCTTGAAAACAAATTGTTCCAGCATGTAAATGCTGATTTGAATGTGTTGTAATATGAGGAGAAATTGGTCTCTGCATGCTTGAAATAAAAGAGAACAATGGTTGTTAAATATTAGTTTTTTGCTAATCGAATGGGTTTAATTCATTGTTCAAGGGGCTATAAATTGGTGTTAATTAAGCTATTCGGATGGTTTAATAAAACAGCCTGAATGTTAAATAATGCTTGCTGTCCAGATTGAAATTATGCTAGAAGGTTGAACAATTGTTGTTCAAATGAAACTTTGGAGTGTTTAGTGGACTCCATGTTGCTAAAATTTACATGAATAGAAATTTCTAAGATTAAATTGTAAGAATTTGAGTTGTGTGGTTTAAATTATCAATCTTTCTTCCTAGCCGAATATGTGTTTATAAAGTTAAGTTGTTAAATAGATTTTGAAGTTAACCCATGTATTTATTTTTGAATTTAAGAAGAATGATACATTCGACTATGCTTTGATGTGAATGAATTGTTGTTATGTGAATAAATATTTGTTTGATGATATATGTATTCGGAAATGAGATAAAATGTGTATTAAGGTAAGTTTCATGGTGATTATGCTTGTGATGTTGGGTTAATATTCGGCATTGAGTAATGTGGGGTAAGGTGATTAATCAGCTATGAGATTAGCTAAATTGAATAGGTATGTTTAATGATATGTTTAGTATAATGTATGATCTTATAACTCGGTTTGCTATTGAGATAAAGGTTAGATGTATGATTGGATTTTGGTATGTGTTAAATTGGTTAATCAAAGATTAAATGATATGTGATTGCCAAATGTGATTGTTAAGTGAATAATATTAGTTAAGTACTTAAGCAAATCTATCGTTTTACTTAAGCTTAAGAGCAAAGAGGATCAAAGTCGGATAGGGAAAAGAGAAAGTAAGCGAATAGCCGTGGACATCTAATAAATCGACCACTTCGAGGTAAGTTTTAAGTGATTAAACGTTGAGTAAATTCAATCATAATAGAACATAATGAGTTGATTTAATAAGATATGATGTGGCCCTGATATGTTTTAAACTCAAATGGTAAGTTCATAAGTGTTTGGACTTGAAATTTAAGAGCAAATTGTAATAATTTGCTTAGGACAACAACAGTAACGTGATTTTAGAAAATCACCATAAATTGTTGGTGTGGAATTATAGGCTGAATAAAATATGTAATCAAAGCTTAATTAGTCTAGTTCCTTATAAAAGAGGCCGTGTGAGCAAAGAAATTTCCTATAAAGAGATATTTAAAGTTGTGTGAGACGGTGTCAGAATGACTCCGAAATCCCCTGTTCTGTTTTTAGAAAATCGTTATAATTTGCACAAAAATGGTTATAAGGTAAAATATATATGCTTAGACTCCTTAATTAGTCTAGTTTCAAATGAAATTGAATATAACACATTTTGAATTCTGTACAATGAGAAATCTGATTCGTAGTGAGGAGTGGTCAGATTAGTCGAACAGTGAAACAGGGGAAAAGTTTAAGAAAAATCTTGTATTGATTGGCCACACCTAAAATTCTGAAAATTTTATGGATGAAAGATACATGAGTCTACATTCGGGGAAAATTAACGGCAATTGATTTTGAGTTTTGTAGCTCCAGTTATAAACAATTTAGTGACTGTTGCTCAGGAAAACTGCTTGTAGTGAATATGTGATTTTGTTGTAAACTTTGATGAAACTATTTGAGTTGCTTATAAGCTATTGCTGAAATTGATGTACAAGAAAAATATGAAATATGTATGAGATATATATATGTGATAAGGCCTAATGGCCGATGTGATGAATGTGAAAATGTGTATATATGTGATAAGGCCTAATGGCCGATGTGATGAATGTGAAAGTGTATATATGTGATAAGGCCTAATGGCCGATGTGATGAATGTGAAAGTGTACATATATGTGATAAGGCCTAATGGCCGATGTGATGAATGTGAAAGTGTGTATATATGTGATAAGGCCTAATGGCCGATGTGATGAATGTGAAAGTGTGTATATATGTGATAAGGCCTCATGGCCGATGTGATGAATGTGAAAGGTGTATAGATGTGATAAGGCCGAATGGCCAATGTGATGAATGTGAAAGTGTATATATGTGATAGGGCCGAGTGGCCAACGTGATGGATGTGGAAGTGTATAAATGTGATAAGTCCCGAAGGGCATTTGTGTTAGTACTATATCCGGGTTAAAACCCCGCAGGCTTTATGCGAGAATATTATCACCGATTAATGATCGTAGGCTTCGTGCTCGTACTATATCCGAGCTCTAATGACCCGATGACTACGTGTGGAGACTTTGTCCGGGTAAGCCCTGAACTAAAGGTTTTGCTGAAGATTCAAGTAAAGCGTAAGATTATGCGACTTCACAGTGACAATTAGTAATAAATACGCTCAATGCGTTAAGTTGGTCAGGTATGTATTTTGAGATTATATTTAAGTTTGATTTAGACTAAATCACAAGGTCGTTATGTGATGCACATGTGAGTAAAGCAATAAGACTGTTCTATGATTATTGTGCATTTGGTCAATGTGGGAAGTCAGGTAAAAATATGTAATGTACCTATGATCATAAGAGGTCACCATCAAGTGAGAATTTATCTGCCTATTACATATGATGAGATGTGCATATTAGGAAAAGGGATGGTATGCCGAAGGAAGAGTGAAATAAAAATACGAACAACTATGTTATAATTTGATTGTTATCTGTTGACACTGCTTGAAACTTACTAAGCATTGTAATGCTTACTCCGTGTACTTTGTTTCCTCTGTTTTATAGATCTCATTTGGAAGCTACAGGCTCGGGGATCGTCAGCAACTAGTCACATTATCACCATCCTTTGTTTGGTACTGCTACGTTTTGGAATATCTTATGGCATGTATAGAATAGACTAGTAGTGAGAGGATATTTTGGTTAATGTATAGGACTACCCTTTTGTTGTAGGTCATGTACCTTTCGGTTTTGTGTAAATTTGGATAGCCATGCGAAAATGGCTTAAGTATACTGGATCATAGCATTATAATCGTTTTGTATGTCGTCCATCGAGAGGTATGGAAATGTTGGTAACGGCTAGTCATGGGAATGGTTATTCATGATCACCTTTGGTATATGTATGACAAACTCTAGTTGATCCATGGAGGATCATGAAATAGGTAAAGTTTACCTTAAAAATAGATGCTGGCAGCAGCAGTGATGTGGATGTGAAAAATCTCTAAAAATAGTAGGAATGGAATTAAATCTCGAATAAATTATGTAACCGAACCTTGATGAATCTATTTTCATAGGAAAGTAACGAAATGATCATATGAACAATATGTTAAGAGATATTTATGTTTTCGTGAGACAGGGCCAGAACGGTTTCTGGATTCCCTGTTCCCACTTTGGAAATTCATTATAAATTAACCAGAGTTAATTAGAAGTCATGCCATATATGTACAGATTCCTTTTTGAGTCTAGTTTCCTTAGAAGCAAGCGGTATAAGCATTGAAGCCCTGTACAAGGAGTTATCTAAGTCGCATTGCAGGAAGGTCAGTGTAGTCGAACCCTGTAACAGGGGAGATTTTAACTAATAAACTGTACTAATTGGCCCAACCAAAAATTCTAGAAAAAAATTTGTAGATGCATATATGAGTCTAGTTTCAGGTAAAAATCACGAAACTGATTTTTGAGTTGTGGAACTCAAGATATGATTTTTAAGGTGACAGTGACACATTTAGCCAACTGCCTGGAACTTTTAAAAAAAAAATGGACTGTGTAAGTAAATGGATTAAGCCGTTAGCCCCTCGTGTCCGACTCCGGCGACGGTCTCGGGTACGGGGTGTTACAAAGACGACTGAAAACTAATATATTAGAAATAAGAAACCCAAATTTAAATTTCTAAAATTTTAAGACGATTGAAAATTAAAGGAAGTAAATTTCAACAAACCCAAACAAAAAAAATCAAAAACCTCACATACATGCTAAGACTGAGTTCGCTGCTGGGTAGAGTAGCTAGGCGTCGGGATACTAGGTGTTTAGGTTCCGGAATATCAAAGAACAGACTGAGAAATAAAATAACAGGTTGAGAGGATTTTCTGGTATAAAATAGAAGAACAGGTTGAGAAACGATGAGAAAAAAAGGAAATTGGGAAAGAAAAGGGAATCGGGGGAGAGAAATAGAGGAACAGGCTGAGAATGGCTGAGAAAGAAAAGGAAATCAGGAAAGAAGAGGAAATTGGGGGGAGAGAAATAAAACGGCGTCGTTTCAATCAAAACTAAAAATTAGTGGCTTTTATATCAAAACGGTGTCATTTTCTTTAAAATAAATTAATTTTTGTGGCGTTTTTATTATAAACACCACTAATACTTGACTTTTTATAATTTTTGTATTGAATTATTATATTTTCATATCAATTTTAAATAAATATTTTTTAAAAATTTAAGTAATATTTAAAAGAAATAGATGAAATTTGAAATTTTATATAATTTTTATTTAAGAAAACAAAAACAAAAATTTCAAAATATAAAACAAAAGATTTTTTAAAAATTCTCTTTTTAATTATATATTCTTTCAATATTTTAGGAAATTTAAATAATTTTTCAATTTACTAATTAATTTTGTATCTCTAAAGATGCATAGGTTAGCAATTTTTAAATTTTAATATATATAAAGTTTACCTATTATCTCTTAAATAATTTAAACTATATTGATAATTTTAATATATTAAAATTAATATTATCTCTTTTATAATTATATAAGAAATTATTTAATATATAAATGAAAAACACTAATTAATCTAAACCCTTAACCCATATCCCATAAACCCTAAATCATAAAACATAAACCATAAACCATAAACCCTAACCCCTAAACCTTAAATCCCAACCCTTAAACCATAAACCATAATCCCTAAACCCATAATCCATAAACCTTAAAATAGTAACTCCTAAAGCTTAAACCCTAAACCATATACCCTAAACCCTAAACCCTAAATTATAATGATAATTAATTTAATATTTTAAAATAATACTATCTCTTTTACGATTATATAAGAAATTATTTAATATATAAATTTAAAAAAATCAGTTGTGACAGCCCAAAATAGACCCTAGCCGGAATGTGGTTTCGGGACCACTAAACCGAGTCATAAAAATAATTAATTGTTATATTCTATGCTTACTATGTGTGTGCATGCATATGTGGAAATTTCATTCTCTAATTTTACCCATTTGTATGAGAAAGTATTAAATAGGGATCAAAGTGAAACATGGTGAAATATGATAGGCTAATTTTAAATGGCTTGTTAGTACATGTTAACAAAAAGGTGGAGTTGCATGTCAAATAATCCCTTCCTAAGGAGGAGTGGCGGCCATGACAAGGTTATGGGCAAGGAACATGTTTCCAACATGTTTTGCTAGTGGTGTATGTAGGAAGTCATAAAATAAAGACTAGCATTAAAAAAAAAAATTGTTCATCCATTCTAAACACTTTGGCGAATGTCCTAAAGAAAGAAAAGAAAATTTGTTCATCCTTTCTCATCTTCTTGGCGAAAATACTAAGAGAAAAGGGGAGGATTTTTGCTTCATGCTTGGGTTGGAAGAGACCTAGAAGGAGATTTGGCTAAGTTTGCATCAAGATTAAGGTATGTATGAGGTTGTGTTGGGAGTTTCATGCATGGTTTGGTTGCTAATTTGATGTGCATGTTAGCCATGGCTCAAATCCTTGTTATGCCATGGAAATGGTATTTGGCCAAAGTTGTTATGGTGATAAAGCCATTGCATGCTAAGTGTGAAGCTTGATGATGATGCATGCAATGATGGATTATCTACTCTTGAGTAAGATTTTGAGTTTTCTTTTGTGTTTAACCATGATTGAAGTTGAATGGAGCATGATTGTCATATTCGCCATGATGCATTCATGAGCATGGTTCATGCTTCTTGCATGTTAGTTAAAATTTGTATTTTGGATGGCTATGGACACCTTGAAATTCGCCATGCTCATATTGTATATATATGTTTGCACATGATGTTTTGGCTATGAAGTAAGTGATGAATATATTGGTTTAAAGAAGAAGATGTGGAAGAACGCTTGTGAAATTGCAAGCACAATTGACCTAGCACACATATAAGTGCTTGATGCTATATTATAAGTTTTGGGCCACAATGTGCAAAGCATTAACTAGTAAAATGCATGCTGTTTTGTGAGGTATTAAGTGCAAAATTGGCCTCAACATGTACATGAATATTCGGCCTTGGGTAGCCTATTGAAGGCCTTAGCTTTTCCTTGATGCTCAAATAAATTGTATTGAATTGCTTGATGTAGTATAAAATGTGTATGACCATTGTGTATTCAAGCTAAAGAGTGGCCATATGACCATTTAAACTCCTTGTCATATTCGCCATAAGCAAGCACAATGAGGTTTTAATAAATTGAATTTGTTTGAATTAGCTCAAGAGCTAAGAGGGCCACAATTGGACAAGGGGAAGGAAAAGGTGATCGAATAGCCGAAAAAGCCGTTCGACAACATCCGAGGTAAGTCCTCAAGAAGTGACCTTACTTGAATTATGTGAGATGAAGTATGGATGTGTATGATTATTGATTTATGTGTGTATGAGAAATTGAATGATACCGGGCTAAGTCCCAAGGCGAATATGCTTGTGAATATATGTGCGTTTGAGCCTTAGTAACGAAAATGAAATATGTATGTCCAATGATTATTGATGTATGTGTACATGAGAAATTGAATGATATCCGGGCTAAGCCCGAAGACAATTATGCTGGAAATTATATCCGGGTTAAGACCCGAAGGCAATTGTGCTAGTGGCTATATCGGGCTAAGACCGAAGGCATTCGTATGCGAGTTATTCTATCCGGGCTAAGACCGAAGGCATTTGTGCGTGATTATATCCGGTTATATTCGAAGAATCTTGGGCTGGAGGTGAGTGTTGGTTGCTGTAATGAATTCAATTAGTACACTCGAAAAGCCCAAAGGATAAGGTACGTTATATGTGCATTGGAAAGTCGACACGTTTGAGCAACATTCGCTCAATCGACTAATGAATTTCAGTTATTGAATTGATTGATACTTTGTGAAAGTATATAATGATGAAGTGTGAAGTAAGAATGTGTATTAATGAAATGATGCATTTGGCTATGTGAATGTATTGCTGTAATTAGAGTTGATTATATTCCTTGAGACTTACTAAGCATAAAAAATGCTTACCCGTTACTTTGGCTCTCTGTTTTATAGATTTATTTCGATAGCAATCGGATTCGGGATCAAAAAGTCGAAGTCATCCACACTATCCACGCCTCTATTTTGGTATAAATTTTGGTTGAACTTTGAAATGGCATGTATAGGACTACCCTTGTTGGTTGAATATGTTGTGATGTATATATATACGGCCATG
The DNA here is from genome assembly GCF_025698485.1 of Gossypium arboreum. Lineage (NCBI taxonomy): Eukaryota > Viridiplantae > Streptophyta > Magnoliopsida > Malvales > Malvaceae > Gossypium > Gossypium arboreum. The sequence continues at coordinate 26,949,976 of NC_069081.1, forward strand.
CGAAAATGGCTCGTAAAAGTGAAGTATCGACTTAGTCTAATTGTGGGTTGTATGTATATATTTGGTGTCATGATGTGGCTATGGCTTGGAAATGGGAATGTTAGTCATATGATCAGCCATTGGCATGGTTAAAATGATCATATATGAACCTATGTATGGCAAGACTAGTTGGTTCATGGAGACTACCAAATAGGTAAGACCTACCTTAAAAACAGATGCTGCCAGCTGCAGTGACGTGAATGTGAAAAATCACTAAAATTCGTAGGAATGGAATTAAATAGTGAATAAGCTATGTAAATTAACCTTGATGAGTCTATTTTCATATGGAAGAAACGAAATGGTCATAGGAGTTACATGTTAAGAGATATTAAAGCTATTGTGAGACAGGGCCAGAACGGTTTCTGGGTTCCCTGTCGCAACTTTAAAAATTTACTATAAATTATCAAAAAACAATTAGGAGACATACCTTATATGTACAGATTCCATTTTGAGTCTAGTTTCATTAGAAACAAACGGTACCAGTATTAAAGCCCTGTACAGAGAGATATTCAAGTTATACCGCGCGAAGGTCAGAGCAGTCGATCCCTGTAACATGGGTGATTTTAACTAATAAACTGTACCAATTGGCCCGACCAAAAATTCTAGAAATAAATCCATGGATGGATATATGAGTCTAAATTCAGGGAAAATTTACGAAACCAGTTTCCGAGTTTTGAAACTCGAGATATGATTTTTAAGGCGACAGTGACGCAGTTTTCCAGCCTGACTGGAAATGTCAAATGGATGGGCAAAACAAGTGAACTTGGCTTGTTAACCCCTCGTGTCCGACACCGGCGATGGTCTCGGGTTCGGGGTGCTACAATTTTATTGGTATCAGAGCCACGGTTTAGTCGATTCTAGGACTACCGTGATGTGTTTGGGGTCTAGCTATACATGCCATTAAATGATGAATCGATAGTGTGGTGATTTCGACAATTTGACTTTGTGTTTGTTTATAGCAATGGATCCGATCCCAACCGAAGCGATAGCTGATGATGTGGAGAGTGTGGCGCCTACTCGCGCAAGGGACAGCGGCGGACTCTCAACCTATGGCCAGCAATCCTAATGGCGAGGCTAGGCAAGCCTTTTATAGTGTGATGAGCGAATGGTTTAATCAATACATTCGAACCAACACGGCATTCCACAACCTCCATTCCCGACAAAACCCCGCACCTACAATACCTCCGGTGGTGACCAAATGAGGTCAAGTAAGCCCCGATCGATAGGATTGAAAACATGGGGCCACTGAATTTAAGGCTACGGATGATGATGATGCCGAGCGAGTTGAATTTTGGTTAGATAACACTATCAAGGGTGCTTGATGAGCTATCCTGTACACCGATGAGTGCTTAAAGTGTACCATCTCCTTGCTACGCGAGTCCGCCTACTATTGGTGGAGTACTCGACTTGTGGTGCCTAGAGAGCAAGTGACTTGGGAATTCTTTCAAACCGAGTTCGAAAAAAGTATATCGATCGAGATTCATCGACCAAAAGCGGAGGGAATTCCTTGATCTTAAGCAAGGTTCGATGTCGATTACCGACTACGAACAAAAATTTGTGAGGCTTAGCCGTCTGCGAGAATGCATTTCGTCCAAGCTATTATGTAAAGCGCTTCGAGGATGGGCTGAATGATGATATAAGGATGTTTGTTGGCTTCCTCGAGATACGAGAGTTCGTAGTACTTGTTGAGCGAGCTTGTAAAGTAGAAGAGCTTAGAAAGGAGAAACAAAAAGTGATGTGGGAACTGGAGAATTCGAAAGAGGTCCTCGGAAAGTCTCTTCAACAAGCATCGAAGAGATTTCGAGATGATGTGAGCCGGTCTAGAGGCGTTTGGGCTTTTCTAGGCGAGGACGCGATCGACCCCTGTGACCACACGAGTCACCTCGATCGCCGGTGGTGGAAATGATCGCCGAGAGAGGCGGAGTGTCCACATTGTGGCAAATGGCATTCGGGGAGCTGTTGGTTTCGTGATCGCTCTGCTATAAGTGTGGATCGGCCGACCACTTTATGAAGGATTGCCCGAGGATGCATGAGCAGAATGTAGGTCGAGTGCAAACCCGGGTGCTACCATCGCTCGAGGTAGGCCACCTAGAAATATGGGCAATGTCGGTGGCGGTCGAGAGGATCTAGAGATGCTACCATCGGATCCGAGGCTCGTGCTCTGCTAGGACTTATGCCATACGCGCCGCCGAGGATCTGCCTCTCCGGATGTTATTACCGGTACTTTCACTCTTTTCAATACAAATGTGATTGCTTTGATTGACCACGGTTCTACTCATTCATATATATGTGAAACCTTAGCATCTAGTAAGACTTTGCCCATTGAGTCTCTGAGTTTGTAATTGGTGTCAAACCCTTGGGTCATTACGTGCTTGTCAACAAAGTGTGCAAGAAAAGTCCCTAGTGTTCCGAGGTTCTTGTTTTCCGCGGACTTGATGCTTTTGCCGTTCGATGAGTTCGACGTTATTCTTGGTTTGGATTGGTTGACCATGCACGATGCGGTTGTAAATTGCAAGAGCAAGACTATCGATTTGAGGTGCGCGAATAATGAAATAATTCGGGTTGAGTCTACGGACTTAAAGGGTTGCCATTTGTAATATCGATGTTGGCCCGAAATATGTAAGAAAAGGGTGCGGCGTACCTTGCGTCGTGCTCGATGACAAGGAATCGAAAAGAAACCCGAATCGTGCGTGGTTTGTGAATACCGGATGTTTTCCCAGAAGAATTGCGGGTTTACCACATTCGGAAATAGAATTTGGCATCGAATTGGTACTGGTACCACTCAATTCGATAGCTCCGTATCGTATGGCACCAACGGAATTAAAGGAGTTGAAAGCTCGGTTGCAAGAATTGGTGGATAAAGGTTTTGCTCGCTTGAGTTTTTCGCCTTAGGGTGCGCCAAGTATTGTTCGTGAAGAAGAAGGATGGAACCATGCGGTACGTGCATCGACTATCGTCGACTTAATAAAGCGATGATAAAGAACAAATATCCGTTGCCACGTATTGATGACTTGTTCGATCAAGCGAAGGAGCCTCGGTGTTCTCGAAAATAGATTTGAGATCGGGCTATTATCAATTGCGAATCCGAGATTGGACGTACCCAAGAGCGCCTTGAGCGAGATATGGTCACTATGAGTTCCTAGTGATGCCGTTTGGGCTCACTAATGCCCCGCGGTATTTATGGATTTAATGAATCAGATCTTTAGACCATATTTGGATCGATTAAGTAGTCGTGTTCATTGATGACATTTTGGTCTATTCAAGAAATGAGACCGAACATCTTGAACACTGCGGTTAGTCGCAAATTTTACGGGATAAGCAATTATATGCTAAGTTCAGCAAGTGTGAGTTACGGTTAAGAGAGGTTAGCTTCTTGGGTCATGTGGTATCTGCACGGGTATTCGAGTCGACCGAATAAAATTTCAGCCATACTTAATTGGAAGCCTCAGAAATATTCTTGAGGTTCGAGCTTTTTGGGGCTTCTTAGGTTATTACCGACGATTTGTAAAGGCTTCTCAATGATAGCCACGCCGATGATGACGGCTACTCCAAAAGGATGTTAAGTTCGAATGGACGGAGAAATGCCAAAAAGTTTCGATCAACTGAAAACTTATTTGGTGAAGCCCCAATTCTAGTGCAACCCGAGTCCGCAAGGAGTTTGTCATCTATAGCGACGCCTCTCTACTTGGGTTAGGTTGCGTATTAATGCAAGAAGGTCGAGTTGTGGCCTATGCGTCGAGGCAATTAAAGCCACATGAGAAAAATTATCCGACTCATGATCTCGAATTGGCCGCCATCGTATTCGCCTTAAAGATTTAGCGACATTACTTATTTGGTGAAAGGTGCCATGTATACTCGGATCACAAAAGTCTCAAATATTTGATGACCCAAAGAGACTTAAATCTGCGACAAAGACGTTGGCTCGAGTGTTAAAGGATTATGAGTGATCATTGACTATCACCGGGAAAGGCGAATGTGGTTGCGGATGCCTTGAGTCGTAAATCGTTATTCACTTTCGAGCGATGAATGTGCACTTGTGCCGTCCGATCCGACGGTGTGTTAGTGGCTGAATTGAAAGCCAAACCATTATTGACACACCAAATTCGAGAAGCTCGAGAAAGTCGACGACGAGTTGGTTGCAAAACGGGCTGCGTGTGTTCGAACAAGGACTCGAGTTTCAAATCGACGATGACGATTGTTTGAGGTTCAAAAGTCGTCTGTGTGTCCCAAAGAATTCGAACTCATTTCAATAATTCGAATGAAGCCCATTGTAGCCGAATGGCAATCCACCCGGGAGTCTGAAGATGTACAATGATTTGAAACGTCGATTTTGGTGGCATGGTATCAAGCGAGACATCTCGACTTTGTTTCGAGATGTTTAATATGTCAACAAGTGAAAGCGGAAAATCAGTGCCTTGAGATTACTTGACCAATCACGATACCCGAGTGGAAATGGGATCGAGTCACAATGGACTTTGTATCCGGACCGCCATTGTCGCAAGTAAGAAGGATGCGTTTGGGTCGTGGTAGATCGATTGACTAAGTCGGCCCACTTTGTCCCCGTCGCACGGATTTTTCAATGGACAAATTAGCGGAATTGTCGTTTCTCAGTTGTGAGATTACACGGGTGCCTATTTCCATCGTGTCGGATAGAGATCCGAGATTTACCTCGCGATTTTGGAAAAAGTTGCAAGAAGCTTTGGGTACCAAGTTGCATTTCAAGACCGCCTTTCACCCCCAAACCGATGGTCAATCCGGCGGATAATTCAGATACTTGAGGATATGTTAAGATGTTGCGTCCTCGAGTTTAGTGGTTCATGGAAGCGGTATTTGCCGTTGATTGAATTCGCCACAACAACGACTTTCAATCAAGTATTAAGATGGCACCTACGAGGCCTTGTACGGTCGTAAATGCCGTACACCATTGTTTTGGACCGAGCTCGGTGAAAGCAAGATTTTCGGTGGATTTGATTAGGGATGCTGAAGAAAGTGAAAGTAATCCGTGAAAGTCTAAAGATAGCCTCCGATCGTCGAGAAGTCGACGCGGATCTGAAGCGTAAGGATATCGAGTATCGTGGGTGATAAAGTGTTTCTCAAGGTATCGCTTGGAAAAAGATACTCGTGTTGGTAGTAAGAAGGGCAAGTTGAGCCCGAGGTTCATTGGGCCATATGAGATATCGAGGCGAGTTGGTCGATGGCATATCGCTTGATTTTGCCCCTGAACTCGAAAAGGTTCACGATGTCTTTCACGTTTGATGCTTGACGCTATAGATCCGATCCATCGCACGTGATTAGTCCATTAGAAATTGAAATTCAAGCTAATATGAGTTATGAGGAAGAACCGATTCGTATCCTATCACGAGAAGTGAAAGAGTTACGAAACAAGCGGGTTCCGCTAGTGAAAGTGTTATGGCACAAGCACGGATAGAAGAAGCTACTTGGGAGACCGAGAACTCTATGAAAGAGCGATATCCAAACCTATTTACGGTAAGATTTTCGGGACGAAAATTTCTTAAGTGGGGAGAGTTGTGACACCCAAAATAGACCCTAGCGGAATGTGGTTTGAGACCACTAAACCGAGTCATAAAAATAATTAATTGTTATATTCTATGCTTACTATGTGTGTGCATGCATATGTGGAAATTTCATTCTCTAATTTTACCCATTTGTATGAGAAAGTATTAAATAGGGATCAAAGTGAAACATGGTGAAATATGATAGGCTAATTTTAAATGGCTTGTTAGTACATGTTAACAAAAAGGTGGAGTTGTATGTCAAATAATCCCCTTCCTAAGGAGGAGTGGCCGGCCATGACAAGGTTATGGGCAAGGGTGTGACAGCCCAAAATAGACCCTAGCCGGAATGTGGTTTCGGGACCACAAAACCGAGGCATAACAATAATTTAAAATTTATTTCGATGCCTATAATATGTGTGTACTCATGTATGACATTTTTTGATGATTGATTTAGTGTTATAAAGGTGAATTCCACTAGAAAGGACTTAGTAGTGAACTTTGAAAATACGATAGGGAAAGGGTGATGACTAATTAAAGCATGCATGAAAATAATGGACTTGCATGTCAAATTCCCCTTTTACAAGTAATGGCCGCCATGACAAAGAGATATGGGTTAAACATGTCATGAAACATGTTTTGTTGGGCATTAGGAGAAATAGTAAACAAATAAGCATGGGTAAGAAAAGAATGAAAAAAAATGTGTGTGAGAGAGTAGCATACCCCATTGCGTGCAACCAAGAAGAGAAAAACAAAAAATTTGTTCATGCTTGCTCTCTCCCTTTTGGCCGAAAATACTAAGAGGAAGAAGGATTTTGCTTCATTTCCTTTGTTTAGAAGAGATCTAGAAGGTGATTTGGCTAAATTTGCATCAAGATTAAGGTATGTATGAGGTTGTGTTGGGAGTTTCATGCATGTTTTGGTTGCTAACTTGATGTGCATGTTAGCCATGGCTCAAATCTTTGTTATGCCATGGAAATGGTATTTGGCCAAAGTTGTTATAGTGATAAAGCCATTGCATGCTAAGTGTGAAGCTTGATGATGATGCATGCAAAGATGGATTGCCTACTCTTGAGTAAGACTTTGAGTTTTCTCTTTGTTTTATCATGATTGAAGTTGAAAAGGAGCATGATTGTCATATTCGCCATGATGCATTCTTGAGCATGATTCATGCTTCTTGCATGTTAGTTAAAAATTTGTGTTTTGGATGGCTATGGACACCTTGAAAATTCGCCATGCTCATATATGCATATATATGATTGCACATTATGTTTGGTTATGAACTAAGTGATGAATATATTGGTTTAAAGAAGAAAATGTGGAAGAATGCTTGTGAAATTGCAAGCACAATTCGCCTAGCACACATATAAGTGCTTGATGCTATATTATAAGTTTTGGGCCACAATGTGCAAAGCATTAATTAGTAAATTGCATGCTGTTTTTGTGAGGTATTAAGTGCAAAATTGACCTCAACATGTACATGAATATTCGCCTTGGGTAGCCTATTGAAGGCCTTAGCATTTCCTTGATGCTCAAATAAATTGTATTGAATTGCTTGATGTAGTATAAAATGTGCATGACCATTGTGTATTCAAGCTAAAGAGTGGCCATATGACCATTTAAAATCCTTGTCATATTCGCCATAAGCAAGCACAATGAGGTTTTAATAAATTGAATTTGTTTGAATTAGCTCAAGAGCTAAGAGGGCCACAATTGGACAAGGGAAGGAAAAGGTGATCGAATAGCCGAAAAAGCCGTTCGACAACATCCGAGGTAAGTCCTCAAGAAGTGACCTTACTTGAATTATGTGAGATGAAATATGGATGTGTATGATTATTGATTATGTGTGTATGAGTATTTGAATTCCACGGGCTAAGTCCCGGCGAATATGCTAATGATTATAATTGTGTTTGAGCCTTAGTAACGAAAATGAAATATGTATGTCCAATGATTATTGATGTATGTGTGCATGAGAAATTGAATGATATCCGGGCTAAGCCCAAGACAATTATGCTGGAATTTATATCCGGTTAAGACCGAAGGCAATTGTGCTAGTGGCTATATCGGGCTAAGACCAAGGCATTCGTATGAAGTTATTCTATCCGGGCTAAGACCAAGGCATTTGTGCATGTGATTATATCCGGTTATATTCAAGAATCTTGGGCTGGAGGTGAGTGTTGGTTGCTGTAATGAATTCAACTAGTACACTCGAAAAGCCCAAAGGATAAGGTACGTTATATGTGCATTGAAAGTCGACATGTTTGAGCAACATTCGCTCAATCGACTAATGAATTTCAGTTATTGAATTGATTGATACTTTGTGAAATTATATAATGATGAAGTGTGAAGTAAGAATGTGTATTAATGAAATGATGCATTTGGCTATGTGAATGTATTGCTGTAATTAGAGTTGATTATATTCCTTGAGACTTACTAAGCATAAAATGCTTACCCGTTGCTTTGGCTCTCGGTTTTCTAGATTTCGCTCAAGCAATCGGATTTGGGATCGTTGAAGTCGAAGTCATCCACACTATCAAGCCACCATTTTGGTATAAATTTTTGGTTGAACTTGAGATGGCATGTATAGGACTACCTCTTGTTTGTTAAATATGTTGTAATGTAAGTATGTACGGCCATGCGAAAATGGCTCGAAAAGGGAAGCATGAACTTAGACTAATTGTGGTTTGTATATATATATTTGGTGTCATGATGTGGCTATGGCTTGGGAATGGGAATGTTGGTCATATGATCAGCCATTGGCATGGTTAAAATGATCATATATGAACCTATGTATGGCAAGACTAGTTGATTCATGGAGACTACCAAATAGGTAAGCCCTACCTTAAAAACAGATGCTGCCAGCTGCAATGGCGTGAATGTGAAAAATCACCAAAATTCATAGGAATGGAATTAAATAGTGAATAAGCTATGTAAATGAACCTTGATGAGTCTATTTTCTTATGGAAGAAACGAAATGGTCATAGGAGTTACAGGTTAAGAGATATTAAAGCTATTGTGAGACAGGGCCAGAATGGTTTCTGGGTTCCCTGTCGCAACTTTAAAAATTCACTATAAATTACCCAAAAAGAATTAGGAGACATACCTTGTATTTACAGATTCCATTTTGAGTCTAGTTTCATTAGAAACAAACGGAACCAGCATTAAAGCCCTGCACAGAGAGATATTCAAGTTATACCGCGCGAAGGTCAGAGCAGTCGATCCCTGTAACATGGGTGAATTTAACTAATAAACTGTACCAATTGGCCCGACCAAAAATTCCAGAAATAAATCCATGGATGGATATATGAGTCTAAATTCAGGAAAATTTACGAAACCAGTTTCCGAGTTTTGAAACTCGAGATATGATTTTAAGGCGACAGTGACGCAGTTTTTCCAGCCTGACTGAAATGTCCAATGGATGGGCAAAACAAGTGAACTTGGCTTGCTAACCCTCGTGTCGACACCGGCGATGGTCTCGGGTTCGAGGTGTTACAATTTTATTGGTATCGAGCCACGGTTTAGTCGATTCTAGGACTACCGTGATGTGTTTGGGGTCTAGCTATACATGCCATTAAATGATGAATCGATAGTGTGGTGATTTCGACAATTTGACTTTGTGTTTGTTTATAGCAATGGATCCGATCCCAACCGAGCGATAGCTGATGATGTGGAGAGTGTGGCGCTGCTCCGCGCAAGGGACAGCGCCGGCGGACTCTCAACCTATGGCCAGCAATCCTAATGACGAGGCTAGGCAAGCCTTTTATAGTGTGATGAACGAATGGTTTAATCAATACATTCGAACCAACACTACTGTTCCACAACCTCCATTCCCGACAAATGCAACCCCCACCCTACAATACCTTCGGTGGTGACCAAATAAGGTCAAGTAAGCCCCATCGATAGGATTCGAAAACATGGGGCCACTGAATTTAAGGCTACGGATGATGATGATGCGAAGCGAGCTGAATTTTGGTTAGATAACACTATCCGGTGCTTGATGAGCTATCCTGTACACCCGATGAGTGCTTAAAGTGTACCATCTCCTTGCTACATGAGTCCGCCTACTATTGGTGGAGTACTCGACTTGTGGTGCCTAGAGAGCAAGTGACTTGGGAATTCTTTCAAACCGAGTTCGAAAAAAGTATATCATCGAGATTCATCGACCAAAAGCGGAGGGAATTTCTTGATCTTAAGCAAGGTTCTATGTCCGTTATCGACTACTGAACGAAAGTTTGTGAGGCTTAGCCATGACGCGAGAATGCATTTCGTCCGAAGCTATTATGTGTAAACGCCGAGGATGGGCTGAATGATGATATAAGGATGTTTGTTGGCATTCTCGAGATCGAGAGTTCGTAGTACTTGTTGAGGAGCTTGTAAAGTCAAGAGCTTAGAAAGGAGAAACAAAAGTGATGTGGGAACTGGAGAATTCGAAAGAGGTCCTCGGAAAGTCTCTTCAACAAGCATCAAGAGATTTCGAGATGATGTGAGCCGGTCTAGAGGCGTTTGGGCTTTTCTAGACGAGGACGCGATCGACCCCCTGTGGCCACACGAGTCACCTCGATCACGGTGGTGGAAATGATCACGAGAGAGGGCGGAGTGTCCACATTGTGGCAAATGGCATTCGGGAGCTGTTGGTTTCGTGATCGCTTCGCTATAAGTGTGGATCGGCCGACCACTTTATGAAGGATTGCCCGAGGATGCATGAGCAGAATGTAAGTCGAGTGCAAACCCGGGTGCTACCATCGCCGAGGTAGGCCACCTAGAAATATGGGCAATGTCGATGGCGGTCGAGAGGATCTAGAGATGCTACCATCGGATCGAGGCTCGTGCTCTGCTAGGACTTATGCCATACGCGCACGCCGAGGATCTGCCTCTCCGGATGTTATTACAGGTACTTTCACTCTTTTCAATACAAATGTGATTGCTTTGATTGACCCCGGTTCTACTCATTCATATATATGTGAAACCTTAGCATCCAAAGAAGACTTTGCCCATTGAGTCTCTCGAGTTTGTAATTCGGTGTCAAACCCTTGGGTCATTACGTGCTTGTCAACAAAGTGTGCAAGAAAAGTCCCTAGTGTTCCGAGGTTCTTGTTTTCCGCGGACTTGATGCTTTTGCCGTTCGATGAGTTCGATGTTATTCTTGGTTTGGATTGGTTGACCATGCACGATGCGGTTGTAAATTGCAAGAGCAAGACTATCGATTTGAGGTGCGCGAATAATGAAATAATCGGGTTGAGTCCACGGACTTAAAGGGGTTGCCATTTGTAATATCGCCGATGTTGGCCCGTAAATATGTAAGAAAAGGGTGCGGCGTACCTTGCGTCGTGCTTTCGATGACAAGGAATCGAGAAGAAACCCGAATCTGTGCCCGTGGTTTGTGAATACCGGATGTTTTCCGAAGAATTGCGGGTTTACCACTGTTCGGAAATAGAATTTGGCATCGAATTGGTAACTGGTACCACTCCAATTTCGATAGCTCCGTATCGTATGGCACCAACGGAATTAAAGGAGTTGAAAGCTCGGTTGCAAGAATTGGTGGATAGAGGTTTTGCTCGCCGAGTTTTTCGCCTTGGGGTGCGCGGTGTTGTTCGTGAAGAAGAAGGATGGAACCATGCGATTGTGCATCGACTATCGTCGACAATAAGCGACGATAAAGAACAAATATCCGTTGCCACGTATTGACGACTTGTTCGATCAAGCTGAAGGAGCCTCGGTGTTCTCGAAAATAGATTTGAGATCGGGCTACTATCAATTGCGAATCCGAGATTGGACGTGCCCAAGACCGCCTTGAGCGAGATATGGTCACTATGAGTTCCTAGTGATGCCGTTTGGGCTCACTAATGCCCTGCGGTATTTATGGATTTAATAAATCGGATCTTTAGACCATATTTGGATCGATTAAGTAGTCGTGTTCATTGATGACATCTTGGTCTATTCAAGAAATGAGACCGAACATCTTGAACACCTGCGGTTAGTCTTGCAAATTTTACGGGACAAGCAATTATATGCTAAGTTCAACAAGTGTGAGTTACGGTTAAGAGAGGTTAGCTTCTTGGGTCATGTGGTATTCAGACGGGTATTCGAGTCGACTCGAATAAAATTTCAGCCATACTTAATTGGAAGCCTCAGAAATATTCTTGAGGTTCGAGCTTTTTGGGGCTTCTTAGGTTATTACCGAAACGATTTGTAAAGGCTTCTCAACGATAGCCACGCCGATGATGGCTTACTCCAAAAGGACGTTAAGTTGAATGGACGGAGAAATGCCAAAAAGTTTCGATCAATGAAAACTTATTTGATGAAGCCCCAATTCTAGTGCAACCCGAGTCCGCAAGGAGTTTGTCATCTATAGCGACGCCTCTCTACTTGGGTTAGGTTGCGTATTAATGCAAGAAGGTCGAGTTGTGGCCTATCGTCGAGGCAATTAAAGCCACATGAGAAAAATTATCCGACTCATGATCTCGAGTTGGCGCCATCGTATTCGCCTTTAAAGATTTGGCGACATTACTTATTTGGTGAAAGGTGCCATGTATACTCGGATCACAAAAGTCTCAAATATTTGATGACCCAAAGAGACTTAAATCTGTGACAAAGACGTTGGCTCGAAATGTTAAAGGATTATGAGTGATCATTGACTATCACCGGGAAAGGCGAATGTGGTTGCGGATGCCTTGAGTCGTAAATCGTTATTCACTTTGAGCGATGAATGTGCACTTATCCGTCCGATCCGACGGTGTGTTAGTGGCTGAATTGAAAGCCAAACCATTATTGACACACCAAATTCGAGAAGCTCGAGAAAGTCGACGACGAGTTGGTTGCAAAACGGGCTGCGTGTGTTCGAACAAGGACTCGGAGTTTCAAATCGACGATGACGATTGTTTGAGGTTCAAAAGTCGTCTGTGTGTCCCAAAGAATTGAACTCATTTCGATAATTTTGAATGAAGCCCATTGTAGCCGAATGGCAATCCACCCGGAGTACGAAGATGTACAATGATTTGAAACGTCGGTTTTGGTGGCATGGTATGAAGCGAGACATCTCCGACTTTGTTTGAGATGTTTAATATGTCAACAAGTGAAAGCGGAACATCGGTGCCTTGAGATTACTTGACCAATCACGATACCCGAGTGGAAATGGGATCGAGTCACAATGGACTTTGTATCCGGACCGCCATTGTCGACCAAGTAAGAAGGATGCGGTTTGGGCCGTGGTAGATCGATTGACTAAGTCGGCCCACTTTATCCCCGACGTCTGATTTTTCAATGGACAAACTAGCCGAATTGTACGTTTCTCAGTTGTGAGATTACACGGGTGCCTATTTCCATCGTGTCGGATAGAGATCCGAGATTTACCTCGCGATTTTGGAAAAAGTTGCAAGAAGCTTTGGGTACCAAGTTGCATTTCAAGACCGCCTTTCACCCCAAACCGATGGTCAATCCGAGCGGATAATTCGGATACTTGAGGATATGTTAAGATGTTGCGTCCTCGAGTTTAGTGGTTCATGGGAACGGTATTTGCCGTTGATTGAATTCGCTTACAACAATGACTTTCAATCAAGTATTAAGATGGCACCCTACGAGGCCTTGTACGATCGTAAATGCCGTACACCATTGTTTTGGACCGAGCTCGGTGAAAGCAAGATTTTCGGGTGGATTTGATTAGGGATGCTGAGCGAAAGTGAAAGTAATCCGTGAAAGTCTCAAGATAGCCTCCGATCGTCCGAAGTCGACGCGGATCTAAAGCGTAAGGATATCGAGTATCGTGGGTGATAAAGTGTTTCTCAAGGTATCGCCTTGGAAAAGGATACTCGAGTTGGTAGTAAGGGAAAGTTGAGCCGAGGTTCATTGGGCCATATGAGATATCGAGCGAGTCGGTCCGATGGCATATCGCTTGATTTTGCCCATCGAACTCAAAAGGTTCACGATGTCTTTCACGTTTGATGCTTCGACGCTATAGATCCGATCCATCGCACGTGATTAGTCCATCGAAATTGAAATTCAAGCTAATATGAGTTATGAGGAAGAACCGATTCATATCCTATCACGAGAAGTGAAAGAGTTGCGAAACAAGCGGGTTCCGCTAGTGAAAGTGTTATGCCTCAAGCACGGGATAGAAGAAGCTACTTGGGAGACCGAGAACTCTATGAAAGAGCGATATCCAAACCTATTTACGGTAAGATTTTCGGGACGAAAATTTCTTAAGAGGGGAGAGTTGTGACAACCCAAAATAGACCCTAGCCGGAATGTGGTTTCGGGACCACAAAACCGAGGCATAACAATAATTTAAAATTTATTTCGATGCCTATAATATGTGTGTACTCATGTATGACATTTTTTGATGATTGATTTAGTGTTATAAAGGTGAATTCCACTAGAAAGGACTTAGTAGTGAACTTTGAAAATACGATAGGGAAAGGGGTGATGACTAATTAAAGCATGCATGCAAAATAATGGACTTGCATGTCAAATTCCCCCTTTTTACAAGTAATGGCCAGCCATGACAAAGAGATATGGGTTAAACATGTCATGAAACATGTTTTGTTGGGCATTAGGGAGAAATAGTAAACAAATAAGCATGGGTAAGAAAAGAATGAAAAAAAAAATGTGTGTGAGAGAGTAGCATACCCCATTGCCGTGCAACCAAGAAGAGAAAAACAAAAAAATTTGTCCATGCTTGCTCTCTCCCTTTTTGGCCGAAAATACTAAGAGGAAGAAGGGATTTTTGCTTCATTTCCTTTGTTTAGAAGAGATCTAGAAGGTGATTTGGCTAAATTTGCATCAAGATTAAGGTATGTATGAGGTTGTGTTGGGAGTTTCATGCATGTTTTGGTTGCTAACTTGATGTGCATGTTAGCCATGGCTCAAATCTTTGTTATGCCATGGAAATGGTATTTGGCCAAAGTTGTTATAGTGATAAAGCCATTGCATGCTAAGTGTGAAGCTTGATGATGATGCATGCAAAGATGGATTGCCTACTCTTGAGTAAGACTTTGAGTTTTCTCTTTGTTTTATCATGATTGAAGTTGAAAAGGAGCATGATTGTCATATTCGCCATGATGCATTCTTGAGCATGATTCATGCTTCTTGCATGTTAGTTAAAAATTTGTGTTTTGGATGGCTATGGACACCTTGAAAATTCGCCATGCTCATATATGCATATATATGATTGCACATTATGTTTGGTTATGAACTAAGTGATGAATATATTGGTTTAAAGAAGAAAATGTGGAAGAATGCTTGTGAAATTGCAAGCACAATTCGCCTAGCACACATATAAGTGCTTGATGCTATATTATAAGTTTTGGGCCACAATGTGCAAAGCATTAATTAGTAAATTGCATGCTGTTTTTGTGAGGTATTAAGTGCAAAATTGACCTCAACATGTACATGAATATTCGGCCTTGGGTAGCCTATTGAAGGCCTTAGCATTTCCTTGATGCTCAAATAAATTGTATTGAATTGCTTGATGTAGTATAAAATGTGCATGACCATTGTGTATTCAAGCTAAAGAGTGGCCATATGACCATTTAAAATCCTTGTCATATTCGGCCATAAGCAAGCACAATGAGGTTTTAATAAATTGAATTTGTTTGAATTAGCTCAAGAGCTAAGAGGGCCACAATTGGACAAGGGGAAGGAAAAGGTGATCGAATAGCCGAAAAAGCCGTTCGACAACATCCGAGGTAAGTCCTCAAGAAGTGACCTTACTTGAATTATGTGAGATGAAATATGGATGTGTATGATTATTGATTATGTGTGTATGAGTATTTGAATTCCACGGGCTAAGTCCCGAAGGCGAATATGCTAATGATTATAATTGTGTTTGAGCCTTAGTAACGAAAATGAAATATGTATGTCCAATGATTATTGATGTATGTGTGCATGAGAAATTGAATGATATCGGGCTAAGCCCGAAGACAATTATGCTGGAATTTATATCCGGTTAAGACCCAAGGCAATTGTGCTAGTGGCTATATCCGGGCTAAGATCCAAGGCATTCGTATGAAGTTATTCTATCCGGGCTAAGACCGAAGGCATTTGTGCACGTGATTATATCCGGTTATATTCGAAGAATCTTGGGCTGGAGGTGAGTGTTGGTTGCTGTAATGAATTCAACTAGTACACTCGAAAAGCCCAAAGGATAAGGTACGTTATATGTGCATTGGAAAGTCGACATGTTTGAGCAACATTCGCTCAATCGACTAATGAATTTCAGTTATTGAATTGATTGATACTTTGTGAAATTATATAATGATGAAGTGTGAAGTAAGAATGTGTATTAATGAAATGATGCATTTGGCTATGTGAATGTATTGCTGTAATTAGAGTTGATTATATTCCTTGAGACTTACTAAGCATAAAATGCTTACCCGTTGCTTTGGCTCTCAGTTTTCTAGATTTCGCTCGAAGCAATCGGATTTGGGATCGTTGAAGTCGAAGTCATCCACACTATCAAGCCTCCATTTTGGTATAAATTTTTGGTTGAACTTGAGATGGCATGTATAGGACTACCTCTTGTTTGTTAAATATGTTGTAATGTAGTATATACGGCCATGCGAAAATGGCTCGAAAAGGAAGCATGAACTTAGACTAATTGTGGTTTGTATATATATATTTGGTGTCATGATGTGGCTATGGCTTGGGAATGGGAATGTTGGTCATATGATCAGCCATTGGCATGGTTAAAATGATCATATATGAACCTATGTATGGCAAGACTAGTTGATTCATGGAGACTACCAAATAGGTAAGCCCTACCTTAAAAACAGATGCTGCCAGCTGCAGTGGCGTGAATGTGAAAAATCACCAAAATTCATAGGAATGGAATTAAATAGTGAATAAGCTATGTAAATGAACCTTGATGAGTCTATTTTCTTATGGAAGAAACGAAATGGTCATAGGAGTTACAGGTTAAGAGATATTAAAGCTATTGTGAGACAGGGCCAGAATGGTTTCTGGGTTCCCTGTCGCAACTTTAAAAATTCACTATAAATTATCCAAAAAGAATTAGGAGACATAACTTACATTTACAGATTCCATTTTGAGTCTAGTTTCATTAGAAACAAACGGTACCAGCATTAAAGCCCTGCACAGAGAGATATTCAAGTTATACCGTGTGAAGGTCAGAGCAGTCGATCCCTGTAACATGGGTGACTTTAACTAATAAACTGTACCAATTGGCCCGACCAAAAATTCCAGAAATAAATCCATGGATGGATATATGAGTCTAAATTCATGGAAAATTTACGAAACCAGTTTCCGAGTTTTGAAACTCGAGATATGATTTTTAAGGCGACAGTGACGCAGTTTTTCCAGCCTGACTGGAAATGTCCAATGGATGGGCAAAACAAGTGAACTTGGCTTGCTAACCCCTCGTGTCCGACACCGGCGATGGTCTCGGGTTCGGGGTGTTACAAAGGGAACATGTTTCCAACATGTTTTGCTAGTGGTGTATGTAGGAAGTCATAAAATAAAGACTAGCATTAAAAAAAAAAAATTGTTCATCCATTCTAAACAATTTGGCCGAATGTCCTAAAGAAAGAAAAGAAAAATTTGTTCATCCTTTCTCATCTTCTTGGCGAAAATACTAAGGGAAAAGGGGGAGGATTTTTGCTTCATGCTTGGGTTGGAAGAGACCTAGAAGGAGATTTGGCTAAGTTTGCATCAAGATTAAGGTATGTATGAGGTTGTGTTGGGAGTTTCATGCATGGTTTGGTTGCTAATTTGATGTGCATGTTAGCCATGGCTCAAATCCTTGTTATGCCATGGAAATGGTATTTGGCCAAAGTTGTTATGGTGATAAAGCCATTGCATGCTAAGTGTGAAGCTTGATGATGATGCATGCAATGATGGATTATCTACTCTTGAGTAAGATTTTGAGTTTTCTTTTGTGTTTAACCATGATTGAAGTTGAATGGAGCATGATTGTCATATTCGCCATGATGCATTCATGAGCATGGTTCATGCTTCTTGCATGTTAGTTAAAATTTGTATTTTGGATGGCTATGGACACCTTGAAATTCGCCATGCTCATATTGTATATATATGTTTGCACATGATGTTTTGGCTATGAAGTAAGTGATGAATATATTGGTTTAAAGAAGAAGATGTGGAAGAATGCTTGTGAAATTGCAAGCACAATTGCCTAGCACACATATAAGTGCTTGATGCTATATTATAAGTTTTGGGCCACAATGTGCAAAGCATTAACTAGTAAAATGCATGCTGTTTTTGTGAGGTATTAAGTGCAAAATTGGCCTCAACATGTACATGAATATTCGCCTTGGGTAGCCTATTGAAGGCCTTAGCTTTTCCTTGATGCTCAAATAAATTGTATTGAATTGCTTGATGTAGTATAAAATGTGCATGACCATTGTGTATTCAAGCTAAAGAGTGGCCATATGACCATTTAAACTCCTTGTCATATTCGCCATAAGCAAGCACAATGAGGTTTTAATAAATTGAATTTGTTTGAATTAGCTCAAGAGCTAAGAGGGCCACAATTGGACAAGGGAAGGAAAAGGTGATCGAATAGCCGAAAAAGCCGTTCGACAACATCCGAGGTAAGTCCTCAAGAAGTGACCTTACTTGAATTATGTGAGATGAAGTAAGGATGTGTATGATTATTGATTTATGTGTATGAGAAATTGAATGATACCGGGCTAAGTCCCGAAAGGCGAATATGCTTGTGAATATATGTGCGTTTGAGCCTTAGTAACGAAAATGAAATATGTATGTCCAATGATTATTGATGTATGTGTACATGAGAAATTGAATGATATCCGGCTAAGCCCCAAAGACAATTATGCTGGAAATTATATCCGGTTAAGACCCAAGGCAATTGTGCTAGTGGCTATATCAGGGCTAAGACCAAGGCATTCGTATGAAGTTATTCTATCCGGGCTAAGACCGAAGGCATTTGTGCACGTGATTATATCCGGTTATATTCGAAGAATCTTGGGCTGGAGGTGAGTGTTGGTTGCTGTAATGAATTCAATTAGTACACTCGAAAAGCCCAAAGGATAAGGTACGTTATATGTGCATTGGAAAGTCGACATGTTTGAGCAACATTCGCTCAATCGACTAATGAATTTCAGTTATTGAATTGATTGATACTTTGTGAAAGTATATAATGATGAAGTGTGAAGTAAGAATGTGTATTAATGAAATGATGCATTTGGCTATGTGAATGTATTGCTGTAATTAGAGTTGATTATATTCCTTGAGACTTACTAAGCATAAAAAATGCTTACCCGTTACTTTGGCTCTGTTTTATAGATTTCGCTCGATAGCAATCGGATTCGGGATCAATAAAGTCGAAGTCATCCACACTATCCACGCCTCTATTTTGGTATAAATTTTGGTTGAACTTTGAAATGGCATGTATAGGACTACCCTTGTTGGTTGAATATGTTGTGATGTATATATATACGGCCATGCGAAAATGGCTCGTAAAAGTGAAGTATCGACTTAGTCTAATTGTGGGTTGTATGTATATATTTGGTGTCATGATGTGGCTATGGCTTGGAAATGGGAATGTTGGTCATATGATCAGCCATTGGCATGGTTAAAATGATCATATATGAACCTATGTATGGCAAGACTAGTTGGTTCATGGAGACTACCACATAGGTAAGACCTACCTTAAAAACAGATGCTGCCAGCTGCAGTGACGTGAATGTGAAAAATCACCAAAATTCGTAGGAATGGAATTAAATAGTGAATAAGCTATTTAAATGAACCTTGATGAGTCTATTTTCATATGGAAGAAACGAAATGGTCATAGGAGTTACATGTTAAGAGATATTAAAGCTATTGTGAGACAGGGCCAGAACGGTTTCTGGGTTCCCTGTTGCAACATTAAAAATTTACTATAAATTATCCAAAAATAATTAGGAGACATACCTTATATGTACAGATTAAATTTTGAGTCTAGTTTCATTAGAAACAAACGGCACCAGTATTAAAGCCCTGTACAGAGAGATATTCAAGTTATACCGCGCGAAGGTCAGAGCAGTCGATCCCTGTAACATGGGTGACTTTAACTAATAAAATGTACCAATTGGCCCGACCAAAAATTCTAGAAATAAATCCATGGATGTATATATGAGTCTAAATTCAGGGAAAATTTACGAAACCAGTTTCCGAGTTTTGAAACTCGAGATATGATTTTTAAGGCGACAGTGACGCAGTTTTCCAGCCTGACTGGAAATGTCAAATGGATGGGCAAAACAAGTGAACTTGGCTTGTTAACCCCTCGTGTCCGACACCGGCGATGGTCTCGGGTTCGGGGTGTTACATCAGTCATATACCCAAAAAACTTTAAAATTATTTTAAATAATTGTATTTTAATTTTTTTCATTTTTAACAAATATTTTTCTATTTTTTACTTTCAAATTTTTTCTATGTGTCATTATTTTTTTTGAAGAATTTAAATATTCAACTAAAAATAAATTGTATTTTAATTAATATAAATAAACCAGTTAAATAATAAATAGAAAGATAAAATGTTTTTTGCGGTGTTTTTGAAAAAGCGCCGCTAAAGCTCGATCTATAGCGGCGTTTTTTAAAAAGTGCCGCTATACTTAATTTTTTTGCTGCGTTTTTCAAAAAGCGCCATTAATGGTCAACCTATAGCGGCGTTTTTTAGAAAGAGCCGCTAGTGGTGGACCTATAGTGGCGTTTTTTAAAAAGCACCATTGATGGTCAATCAATAGCGGCGTTTGCCACTAAAGCTCAACATAAAACGACGGTGTGTGCTTAATTTTTTTGCGGCGCTTTTTAAAAAGTGCCTTAATGATTGATCTATAGCGGCATTTTCTAAAAAGCACCGCTAGTGCTCGATCTATAGCAGCGTTTTTTAAAAAGCGTCGCTAATGTTCAATCTATAGCGTTGCTTTTTGAAAAACGCTGCTAATGCTCGATCTGTAGCGGTGTTTTTTATCCAAATGCCGCTAAAAACCTGTTTTTCTGTAGTGAAAGTACCCCTTTGCTATTCAGTCCAAAATCTGAAGCTTCCCCACTCTCTATTTGTCTGAATCGAGGACCCAATGACTCATCCCCCAAGTGTTTACCCTTAATTTGTTCAGTCCAAGTCGGTTTAACCTGCAGTTTAGCTAACAAACTACCATCATCGAACAAGCTGAGGCGAGCAACCATCGCCCTCAAATCAGTCACATCTTTACGGCTCAGTGCGTAGGCTACCACATTAGCCTTACTTTGATGATATTCAATCGAACAGTCATAATCGTTAAGCAACTAAATCTATCGCCCCTGCCTAAGGTTTAGCTCCTTCTGAGTAAAGAGATACTTGAGGCTCTTGTGATCCGTGTAAATGATACACTTCTCACCATACAAGTAATGCCTCCAAATTTTCAGTGTGAATACCACCGCGGCTAATTCCAAGTCATGTGTCGGATAGTTCACTTCATGGTTCTTAAGCTGATGAGACGCATAAGCCACAACCTTCCCCTATTGCATCAACACATATCCTAAACCAACATGTGATGCATCGCTATAGATAGTAAACTTTTTCCCAGACTCTGACTGAATCAAGACAGGGGCCTCAGTCAGAACATTCTTAAGCCTCTCAAAATTTTCTTACTGCTTATCAGTCTAATAAAATGGTTCCTCTTTACGCAACAACTTAGAGGCGCAACAATCAACGAAAACCCCTCAACAAACCGTTTATAATACCCTGTCAGACCAGAAAACTTTGAATTTTAGATACTGACTTAGGCTGCTTCCAATCTAGAACAACTTTAATTTTTTGAGGATTAACCCTAATCCCCTCGGCAGATACCACATGTCCTAGAAATGTTACCTCTCATAGCCAGAATTCATACTTGCTGAACTTAGCATACAATTGCTTCTATCTCAAAATCTGTAGAACCACTCAGAGATGTTCATCATGCTTAATCTCTTCGAATACACTAGAATATATCATCAATAAACACTAACACGAACCGGTCCAGATAGGGTTAGAACACATGGTTCATCAGATACATAAAAATTGCTGGTGCATTCGTTAGTCCAAACGGCATCACCAAGAACTCATAATGACCGCAGTGAGTCCTAAACCCCGTCTTATGCACATCAGTCTCTTTGAATCTTAGTTGATGGTATCCAAATCAAAGATATATCTTAGAGAAAATCAAAGCTCCTCAGAACTGGTCGAATAGATCGTCAATCCTCAGTAGAGGGTACTTATTCTTAATAGTCAATTTGTTTAGTTGCCGGCAGACGATGTACATACGCATGGATCCATCCTTTTTTTTACAAATAATATCGGTGCTCCCCACAGAGACACACTAGGGCGGATGAACCCTCAATCCAGTAACTCTTGAATCTGAGCTTTAAACTCCTCAAGCTCCTTCTGTGCCATCCTATAAGAGGCAGTGGACACTGAAGCTGTACCTGGCAGGAGCTCAATCCCAAACTCAACTTCACAGTTTGGAGGTAACCTAGGTAACTCATCGGGAAAGATGTCCATAAAATCATTAACTGTTCTAATATCTTTAACAGACGGAACCTCAAAACTCAAAGCACTAACGTAGGCTAGATACACCTCGCAACCCTTACGAACCAACTTCTCATCCCTAAGTGCAGAAATCAAATTTGACAGATAATTATGACACTCCCCTATCACAACCACCTCATCACCCTTTTCAGTTTTCAGAACCACCCGCTTTGCAGCACAGTCCAAATTCACCTGATGCTTAACCAGTAATCTATGCCTAATATTAAGTCAAATTCTCCAAAAGTAAGTTCCATTAAATCCGCTAAAAGGTCATTCCTTGAACCTCCAAAGGTACATCCTTAAACAGTTTATTCACCTTCACTGACTGCCCTAACGGGCTCAACACAATAACCTCACTCGTACTGGTTTCAACCATCACACCCAAAGTCTTAGATACAGTGCATGCTATATAATAGTGTGTAGATCCAACATCAATCAATGCAGCATAAGGTACATTATGGAAAAAGAACATAGCCGTAATAACATTTAGGGCGTCTTCATCCTCTCGATGACATGCAGTATAAACCAATGTCGGCTACCTTGTCTCGGTATGACCAGTACCTCTTTCCAGTACTGCACGACCACGATCCAAACCATTTCCACCTTTGGCCTGACCACGCCTCTCGGTGGCTACTGAACACCTCTCGGTGACTGAACAGTACCCATAACAGCAGCTTGCATCTGATTGGGTCTCCATGGATAATCTCTGATGCGATGCTCCAAAGATTCGCACCTCAAACATGCCCCTTTCTATTTCCAACACTCGCCCCAATGGCATCTCGCACAATTAGCACAAGGCTGCGACCCAAAAGCAGCAACAGGGGCCCCAACTCTCACTGGCCCATCAACTCTGGCCTTTTTCTTAGGCCTCACAACTGAACTTGAGGGCTTCTAATCCCTTTTACTCCTACCCCTTTCCGTCTTACGATTCTAGCGCTCAGCACGCTTTACATCCTCTGCGATTTTTGCCTTTTCCACCATCACAACAAAATCTCGCTCCCTCTGTGGAACTATCAAAACTCGTAGATCATCTCTGAGGCTGTCCTCAAAACGAACACAGTGCTCATATTCTGTTGCCACTGTCCCACGTGCATAGTGGCTAAGTCACAAAAACTCAGACTCATACACAGCTACTGACTTATCCCCTTGTGTCAAATTCAGAAACTCTCTCCTCCGGGCATCCACATAACTAGCGCCCATATATTTCCCTTAGAATGAAGTTTTGAATAATTCCCAAGTCAACTGGTCAAATGGAGTACCTTCTTTAACTGTAAGCTACCACTAATAGGCTTCATCTCGTAGTAACTACACTACACTTTTTAATTTCTGCTCTGGGGTGCAGTCGAGGTCATCCATGATCCGCTCTATGGCCACAGTCCAGTATTTAACCATATTAGGGGCTACTCCAGCTATTCCCCTAAAAATCTCAGCCCCATTAGACCTGAGTCATTTCGTCACCAACCCACGGCCCACAGTACCAATATTGGGCCTAACGACCCTTTCCAAAATTCGCAACATAGTTTGGGATAGTGCGTTGTCCCCAGCCGCACTATCATGTGACCCAGTCTCAGTCATAGGTGAAGCCGGTGCCTCTCTAGCTTCATTGTTAGGCATATGACCCAATGCTAACGATCCAGCCTGAGCACCTCTACGGCCTCCGTTGCGGCCTCTTGTACCCCTTCCATAAGTACTTCTGGTGCTCATTATCGTATTACGCGTTTATCTGTATTAACAGTTTTATGCATCAGTTTCATAGTTCCAGTGTTTATTAACGGATGTTTTATGAAAAACAATATCAATAATTCAGTGTTTCCTTGTCTTCGCATATCGTAGTTCCACTACAGTCTCAGTTTACCATAAACAGAGTATTTCAGTACAGTCTACTACCTAGTATTAGTATTTCAATCTAACAAGTTGTAGCTTTAGAGAAATTGTAGGGTCGGCGCAGGAGACTCGATGTACCACACATTCAATAAAATGCTTCCGAATATTTTTAAATCATCTGAAACAGTTCTTTTCAGAGTTTTTAGTTTTAATGAAAAACCCAAATCCACAGTCGAGTTTTGCAACTTGACTCTAATACCACTAAATGTAACACCCCAAACCTGACCTAGATGTTCTGGCTGAATCTGCGATGTCACATTGAAGTGAATTTCGAAAAAACGTAGTTCCATTGAAAAAAATTCGTTCTTTAAGATAAACCTCGTTGTGGTGAAAATCTATAATTTCTTGTTCGTTGTTAAAAGCCTAAGTTGATATAGCAAAGTGTTACTCATTTTAGGTCGTTGTTGAACTTTTAAAACCATGTCTGTTTGCGGAAGCTTGTGGAAAATATTGCAATAGCAAGGTGATTTGAAAGCATATATATATTTTTAGAAAAACCGCGACCTACTTCTAACAGATATGATTTAAAGTAAATAAAATCTCGAACCAAGGAAAAACTTTAAGAGGCCTTATTAAATAATTGAAACCCAAACTAAAAAGCTTAAAGAATGAAATTTTAAAACAGTAGCAAAAGTAGTCGTGTGGCCCCCGTCGAGTCCCTCATAGCACCGACACGCTTAAGGATTACCTGTACAGGAAAGCAGAAAGGTGGGTTTATGAAAACTCAGTGTGTAATCCTTTATCAACAAATAATCATACGGTCAATAGATACAATCTGGGCCTAACCCCATTTCACTAGCAGTTCAATCTCAGTTAGGACTTTAGCCCAAAACAGTAACAGTATCAGTGTGGGGATAAACTCGACCCACCCATCCCTACATCCAAAATATAGTACTGGTTGCGACACTAAAATAGTATTTATAGCAGAGCTACCAATAATATGCTTATAGCCTTTCAGTACACTTCCTCCAATATCATATATCCCACCCCACCCCATGCAATGCAACATAATATAAATGTATTTACAGAAAAAATGGCATGCTCAAACAGTCATACATCACAGAGGGGTATAATAGTCATTTCATCAGATCAGGGTGTAGGTATACTTACCGACCCAACATTAGGCCCACATTTGTCTCGGGCGACCCGTCTGTCCTTAACAGTCAAACAGTGAAAATAGGCCCAAGCCTATAATTTGGCCCATGTAGGCCCACACGCTCTTGTAGCCCATAAAGTCCACAAATGACCTTGGTCGTGTAAGCTAGACAGCCTGGCCCAACAATCTCCACACGTCCATGTGGTTTACCCGTGTGGGGCCCATGAGCTCGTGGGGCCCACACGGCCCATTTCGGCCTAACGTCGCCTAGATCAGCCTAAGCCCATGAAATCGCTTATTGGGCCTTTACGTTCGAACATCCACATTCTATGTGTTCGAACCTCTACACAAGCGACCGTACACTTGTGTAGCGTCACTGGTTGTACTTTTCCGGCTTTTGCCGATCTACGCTTAAAGCAGTGTTATTACACATCTTTTTGCGAAAAGAGCGCAATCCCCACGAACACCAACCTTGTTTGAGCAAATACAGTTTACTCCCCTTTTAAACCAGTGATCTCAATTGACTTCTAAAACCTTGATAGAATCACCACGTAAACTAAGAATGGATGATAGGAGCAATTGGCCTAAACCACACAAGAGCCGAATTCACAAGATAACAGAGGCAAAACGGAATGGTTGTACCTTAATCAAAAAACATCAATACCGGAAGGTGTTAGATGAAACTATTAGTGTGACCGAAAGAGAGGAATAATTTCCACTTACCCACACAAGTCGAAAAATAATAGCCCAGAACCGAAAGAGTAGAAGGAGAAGCATTCGGCTTGATCCCTAGTTGTAATGAAGAAAGAGTTGTGAGGGAAGACAGAAATAGGGAAGGGTAGATGTATACAGTTTAGACAAAGTTAGAGGATAAACTTGACAAAAGCCAAAAGAATAGAGATAAGGAGAGAAAGGGAATATTCGGCCACAACAAACCAAGATAAAGAGAGGGAAGGACAACAAAAGTAATAGGTCAAAGTTTGAGAGGGGGAGAGGTAGAGAGCATTCGGTCACAGAACCAAAAGAAAAGAATCAGATTGCAAAAAATAGAAGAGGAGATACCCGAATGGTCTTTTGCTATGCTCGGCCCCAAGAAGAGAAGAAGTACACATCCAAACCAAAAATACCGAGAAGAAACTAACTCGAAACACCCTATCACTAATCGGTTTTCAGAGAACAAAAGAAAAAGAACCAAAATCACTCCCTAAACAAAATAGAGTACTTCAACTTACCACAACTGAAAATCAAGAGTGCCACAATTCAAATTCAGCACACTATTCCCTCTCCTCTCACTTCTTATGACTTTCACCACAATATCCTCCTCAAATTCGGCTATACACTTCCCCTCACCCTTCAAACACTCCAACCACCCATAAGCATCAGAAACCCACTGACATACAACTTATTACACGACACATCAACAAAATAAATACTCCTTGCGCTCCACAGGACTTGAACTCAAGACCTTTAGTAGCAATGACACGCCACTTACCTCTGGACCAGCAGGCCCTTTTTGTCGTACTTTACCCAAATTTATTTAAGAGGCCTACTGACCAGAGACATGTTTAATTCAAGTAAAAACAAAATTTTGTACAAGCCAAAGCTTGAACTCAGG
This sequence comes from Gossypium arboreum, assembly GCF_025698485.1. Lineage (NCBI taxonomy): Eukaryota > Viridiplantae > Streptophyta > Magnoliopsida > Malvales > Malvaceae > Gossypium > Gossypium arboreum. Next base: position 26,976,639 of record NC_069081.1, read on the forward strand.
ATTTCTCCAATACTTCCTAGGACACTCAACCACTGAAGCAGACATACATTTATACAACACAACATATAAAAAAAATACTTAGATTTTTAGGGCGTTACACTTGGTGACACTATAAGACAAGGGAAAAGAAAGGGCGTAAGCTTTAAAGCTTTGTGAGTTCCTATGCAAATAATAAGCATCATAAACAAACTTTTATCATGCAATTAACATGAAGTGAATTAGCATGTATGTCTTTATAATTCATAGTCCAACTTGGCATGGATATTATTAAAACCTTAAAATAATAACTTGCACAATCATAACCTTACCGATGGATTCATTATATATTGATCTCATTAAGCATAAGTCTTACGTACATACCTGTACTATCTTGCAACATACCATGGTCTTTCGCAACATTAACATTTTCATTACGATTCCCGTTGAACCACTTGGAATACTAAAGGATACTTGGGAAATCTCAAACTCATAGCACCTTACCAATGCCATATCCCAGATATGGTCTTACATGGGGTCTCATATTGATGCCAATAGCCCAGCTATGGTCTTACATGAAATCTCATATCGATGCCATATCCCAGATATGATCTTACATGGGGTCTCATATTGATGCCAATAGCCCAGCTATGGTCTTACATGAAATCTCATATCGATGCCATATCCCAGATATGGTCTTACACGTAATCTCAAATAACCCTTATGTGATGACATTTGTATCTTATATATTCCTAAGGTTCAACCGAGATTTCTCTCTTGTCAAACTTTGTCGATTACATCTAAGGGTTCAATCATAATTCATACGATATTAAAGCAATTAAAGCATAAATTATAATACATTAGTTACATACGAACTTACCTCAGTACAAAAATAGTGGAAATGGACCTAATCGTCAAAGACTTTGGTTTTTTCCCGGTCTAGGTCCGAACCTTATTTCTCTTCATCTATAATAGAAAATTTAACAAATTTATTAACCACATTACTTAATTCAGTCTAAAAATCACACTATGGAAAAATTACCAGAAAATAGGGCTGTTACTACTCTTCCCCCTTTTAGGGATTTTTGTCCTTGAAAATCTTACCAGAAAATAGGTTTAGGTACTATTTTCTCATAGCCTCCTCAGGTTCTATATGGCCTCTTCAACACCATGTCTTTTCCACAAAGCTTTAACTAGAGCTATACTTTTATTTCTCAACTGTTTAACTTCCCAAGCTAAGATCTTGATCGGCTCTTCACCATACATCATATCCGGTCGAATCTTAATCTCTACTGGAAAAATTGAGTCATCTCTAATTTTTACATATTTCCAGTAAGTTTGTTGTTGGTTGTGCAAGAACTTGCACGTATCCATCAAAATTGACAACTCTAATTTCCTTGAAGTACTTGCAGAAGTCGGCATGAGAGTTGTATATTCAAGTTCAGCACTTAGTCTGACAGGTTCTTCTTCTGGATCAACCATTGGTTCAGGAATGTTAGGTTCCTTATCAGATTCATCCTCTTTAGTGTCTGTAACTGAATTAGCTTCAGTCTTAGTTTCATTTGTTGACTCCTCGGTATCTGGCTCAGTTGGCTCTTCTTGCTCGCCTTGATTCAGTTCATGCACCCTCTCTACTAACCTTTCAAGATCATAAGTTGAAATGCACCCTTGAACATATCCCCCTTTAGATTTGCTTGTGTTTTAACACGGGCCCTTAAGCAAAGTGAAGTGATTAATGATGGGAAATAAGCACTTCCTGCCTTCTTTTTAGCACAATCGTGAATCTCCTTGAGGATAATTTTCCCAAAATTAATGGATTTTTCTGTCAAGATTCCAGATAACAAGAGCATTCGTTCCATCGAGATGGTGGAACTATGTGAGATAGGCATAAAATTGTTGCAAACAAAATAAAACTACTCCTTTGCTACTTGTTTTAGGTATTCCCTTCGGTAAGAATGGCTCCCATACTTTCTTATAATCCATTCGGATCCCAGATTTGTTACAACATCAAGCACTTGTTGAAGAAAATCTCAATTGATATTGTTCATCATAGGGTAGTAATCATCTTCTTCAACATCAGGCAAGTTAAACAAATTATTGATGGACTTAGAAGTAAGAGGTGCCTTTTTCTTTCAAACAATGACCTCAGTAGCATCTTGTTTCGTCAAACTTGCATATAATTCTCAAACTAATTCATCATCGGGAAGGGAATGAGCATCACAAAATCGTTCCCTCTTGAGAGCATTGATTATCTTTCTAATTGGCACAGGAACAACCATCAAATCATTACTCTTCAAGTTAAAGCCTTTTTCCGGCATCATAGGTTGATGCTTCAAAATTGAATCAAATCTCTCTTTCACTTCTTTATCGATCAAAATCAGGTTTTCAGAAGTAGTCTTTGATGATCTGGTACTTCTGTGAGACATGGTATCTTTTCCTGAAAATTTTGGCAAAATTTCTACATAAAGGGAAAAAGAAAGAAATCGGCAAGGTAGTTAAGACTTGCTACGGCAAAAATCGTGCGACGGTAAGGATGGTGCTTCGGCAATCTTCTTGCAGTGGTAATAGGAAAGTTTAGGAAAAAAGGAAAAAAACTAGGGTTTCCTTCGGGATTTTAGGTTAACGGCACAAAAGGGACATTTTAAGGATTTTTAGGGTGTAAACAAATTGTTTTGAGGGATATGAAAATTAGTGGAATGGAGAGGGGTTTATATAGGGAAAAATTAGGGCAACATGTAGCAAAAAATTAGCTACATTAGGGTTACTTGGGTGACAAGTAATGGGAGTGGCAGCAGTAGGTATGGATTTTTCCCTTCTTTATGTTGTCTTAGGCCTCAAACTCAAACTGTCTTGTCTCAAGAAAAACACTGATCCGCACTTGGGCCAAATTTGACCCCCTCTTTGAAAATTTAAACAAAACAAATGAAACTTAAAAATTTTAAATCTTAATTAGAAAATTTCTTCTTAACAAATTACATTAGATTAATTTCCAGGAAAACTTGGAAGGGTCACAATAGTCCTGCTTAAGTTCCAATCTCCTTAGACATAATTAATTAAATGTAATAAGCTAAGAAAATAAGTTCTAATTATTTATTTATTTACAAAACGAGTTCATGAAAAATCAAGGGTCTGTTAATTTGAACGAGGATTCAACTCGCTCAACTTCACCATCCCAATAATGTTTGAGATGTTGACCATTAACTTTAAACGTACCTCCGTAATTGTTGTATAATAAAATAGCTCCATAAGGATAAACTCGGTATATGGTATAGGGTCCTTTCCGTTGGGATTTAATCTTCCCGGGAAATAACTTCAACCTAGAATTAAACAACAAAACCTTCTGAACTTCTTTAAGCTCGTGAGGTTATATATGAAAATCATGCCATCTTTTTGATCTTTCTTTACACATTTTGGCATTCTCATAGGAAAACAACCTCAACTCTTCCAACTCATCAAGTTGAAACATCCTTCTCTCGTCGGCTTGCTTAATATCAAATTTCAACAGCTTCAAAGCCCAGTGAGCTCTATTCTCCAACTCTAATGGCAAATGACATGCCTTTCTAAAAACTACCGATAAGGAGTCATTCCTAACTGTGTCTTAGATGCTGTTCGATAGGCTCATAATGCATCATCGAGCCTTCGAGACCAATCTTTTCTACTAGGGCGTACTACCTTTTCGAGGATACCTTTGATTTCACGGTTCACTCTTTTAACTTGCCCATTCGAATGGGGGTGATAGGCAGTAGCAATCTTATGCTTCACATCATATTTGTCAAGTAACACTTAAGCCATTTGTTCACAAAGTGAGAACCTTCATCACTAATAATAGCTCTTGGTGTCCCAAATCGTATAAACACATGCTTATGTAGGAATCGCATGATTACCTTAGCATCATTTGTAGGGTATGCTTCAGCTTCAACCCACTTGGATACATAGTCCATAGCAACTAAGATGTATTTGTTCCAATAAAAAGAAGGAAAAGGGCCTAAGAAGTCAATGCTCCATAGTTGAATAATTCAATCTCCAAAATGTTTGTCAAGGGCCTCTCATTCCTCCTTGATATATTTTCGGTCCTTTGGCATTTATCATAGTTTTTCACATAAGCAGAAGCATCTTTAAATAGTGTAGGCCAAAAGAAACTAACTTGCAAAATTTTTGCTGCAGTTCGTGAACTACCAAAGTGTCCCCCACTTAGAGATGACTGTCAAGATACAAGATCTCAGCAATCTCACTTTCAGATTCACACTTTTAGATTATATTATCTGCACACTATTTAAACAAAAAGGGATCCTCCAAAATATAATATCGACTATCATGAAGGAATTTTTTCATTTCCTGGTATGTCATTTCTTGAAGAATTATTCCACATGCAAGATAATTGGAGAAACTAGCAAACCAAGGTGTTTCATGACTTCAATTTACCTTAAATAAGTGCTCATCTAGGAAATTCTCATTGATAGGCACACATGATCGAGTTACCTCATCTTGTTCCAACCTTGACAGATGATCAACTATTTGATTTTCAACACCATTTCTATCTTGGGTCTCAAGGTCGAATTCTTGAAGTAATAGTATCCAACGAATTAGCCTCAGTTTCACATATTTCTTTGTGAGCAAGTATTTAATGGTTGCATGGTCAGTAAATACTATAACTTTGTTACCTCTAAGATATGAGCTAAAATTTTCAAAAGCAAAAACTATAGCAAAGAGTTCCTTTTCGGTTACCGTATAATTGAGCTGGGCTTTCATCCAAGTTCTACTTGTATAGTAAATAGGGTGAAACACTTTGTTTCTTCTTTGACCCATCATAGCTCCAACAGCATAATCACTTGCATTGGACATCAACTCAAAAGGTGAGTTCCAATCAGGTGTAACAATTATTGGGGCTGAGATTAACCCTTTTTTCAGATCTTCAAAAGATTCCAAACATGCTTTGTTGAAATCAAACAAACACTGTATCTTTCTCTAACAACAAACAGAATGATTTAGAAAATTTTGAGAAATCTTTGATAAACCTTAGGTATAAAACAGCATGGCCTAAGAAACTTCTGACTCCTTTCACACTCATTAGGGTCGGTAATCTTTCAATTACTCCCACCTTTGCTTTATCGACTTCAATTCCTCTCTTTGAGATTTTATGTCCTAAGACAATCCCTTCCTCAACCATAAAATGATATTTCTCGCAGTTAAGGAGAAGATTCGTGTCTTCACATCTGTTCAATACATTGGTCAAATTACTCAAACAAATATCATAAGTGTTACCAAAAACAGAAAAATCATCCATGAAAACCTTAACAAAATTTTCAACCATATCAGTGAATACTGCATCATGCATTTTTGTAAGGTTGCAGGTGCATTGCATAAACCAAAAGGTATTCGCCTAAAAGCAAACGTATCATATAGACAAGTAAAGGTTGTTTTATGTAGGTCTTCTAGGGCTACAACAATTTGGTTATATCCCGAATAGCCGTCTAAAAAACAATAGAATTCATTACCTGCCAGTTGATCTAACATCTGATCCATAAAAAGCAATGAAAAATGGTCTTTTCGAGTGGCTTTGTTCAATTTTCTATAATCAATACAGATTCTTCAACTGGTAAAAATTCTTGTTAGAATTAACTCATAACGCTCATTTTTGACAATCGTGGTTCCACCTTTCTTCGGCACACATTGTACCGGACTTACCCACGAACTATCTAAAATAGGATAGATAATTCCTGCATCAACCATTTGATCACTTCCTTTCTCACAACTTCTTTCATAATAGAATTGAGCCTCCTTTGCCCATCAATTCGAGCTCTTTCACCTTCTTCTAAAATAATTAATATCAGCTATGGTCTAACCAATTGCTTTCTTAAATTTCATTAGCACAGCAATTAGTTGCTCCTCTTGATCTTTCATCAGTTCTGCTAAAACAATCATAGGCAAAGTAGAACAGTCACCTAATTGAATGTATTTCAAATAGGAAGTAAGTACCTTTAGTTCGAGTTTAGGTGGTTCTTCGATTGACAACTTGTGTTGCATAAATTCTCTGACTTCTAACCCCAACGGTTCAAACCATGTAGATTGAATAAAATTTCACGGATTGGCTTCCTTCAAAGCCATGTTTTCTTCACCTTCTTCATCCTCCAAAGGTCAAGATCTAAGACTTTATCCAATGGTTCTTCTTCAAAATTGCTTGCCAATGAAACCAAGGTTTCTATCTCTTCCATAACTGAACACTCTTCTGTCGGATCGAGAAATTTCATCACTTTAAGAATGTTAAAGGTTACCTGATCGTCTTGAACTCGCATGGTGAGTTCACCTTTCTGAACATCAATTAACATTCTTCTCGTGTCTAAGAAAGGTCTTCTAAGGATAATTGGCACTTTCTTATCTGCTTCAAAATCTAAGACAATGAAATTAGCAGGAAAAATAAATTTATCAACTCTTACTAAAACATCCTCGATCTTTCCCTCGGGATATGCTAAAGATCGATTCGTTAGCTGAAGCGTCATAGTTGTAGGTCTTACTTCACCTATCCGTAACATCTTAAAAATAGACTTAGGCATCAAATTGATACTCACTCCTAAATCACACAAAGCTTTACCATAGTAAGATTCACTAATGTTACAGGGTATAGTAAAGCTTCTTGGGTCTTTCAATTTCGTTGGCAGTTTGTTCTGCAGGAACGCACTGCACTCCTTTGTCAAGGTAATAGTCTCATACTCACTCAGTTGTTTCTTCTTGGACATTATATCCTTCATAAACTTCACATTATTTGGCATTTGTTCTAAAGCCTCCACCAACGAAATATTGATGTGTAACTGCTTCAGGACATCCAAAAACTTCTTGAATTGCACTTCTTGTTTCTACTTGTGTTGCTACAATCTTTGCGGATATGGAGGTGATGGAACTTTTAGTTGAACCAGACAACTTTTCTGAATAGGTAAATCTGCATCCAATGAAGATGTTAAAGTATTTGAATTCACTAAGTTATGATTTACCCTATTAGTCTTTGTAGATTTTGATTCCTTTGGTGTAGGAATTTCAACAGCTAGTTGATTCTTCTCAACGGGCTTATCTTCAACATCAATCAATCAGGGTTCTAGAATTTTACCACTTCGTAACGCCACTACCTTGATATGCTCTTTACCCAAATTAATTGGATTCTCAGTATCACTGGGCAACATTCCTTGCGTCTATTACGAAGCTTTGTAGCTAACTGACCCATTTGGATTTCCAAATTTTTTAGTGTTGCTGCTTGGCTTTGGTTCAAAGCGTCATTCTTTGTCATGTACGCTTGTTCTCTAAACTGTAACACCCCAATTTTTGGGTTTTCTGTGTTTCTGTGATTTTTAAAATTTGTGTGTGTTCTGGTTGGTTAAAATATATATTTTAGTAGGTTAGTGGGCCTTTGCAAGGCCCAAAATTAAGTTAAATCCATGGTAGTCTTCAGAATTTTAATTTTATGAACAGGTGATGCAATTGGCGTTTGGGATTTTAAGAGAAAAGCGGTAAAAAATGACACAAAAAGGAGTGTGGTGTAGTGGTAAGGTGGCGCCACTTAGGGGACAAGGAAGTGACGCCATAGAGAAAGCAAGGGGTCCAAGGTTCAAGTCTTAGCTCTTGCAATATATTTTAGTTTTTTTTTCAATAAATCTGGAAGAAAGTAGGTGCGCTTTAAAGTTTAATGTGTTGGATTTATGACACAAATGAGTTGATGGCCTAGTGGTGGTGTTGTGAGTTGGCATGTGAGAGGACTTTGGTTCGAATCCCTTGGCACGCAAAGGTTGATTATTTTGCTATGTTGGGTGGCAAGAGTTGGTGTTGGTTTTAAACTCTGGTGATGGAGGGATCCCACATCAGGAAGCTAACATAAGAGTAGATGAAAAGCTGACTTTAAATAGAGCAAACCATGAGGAGAGTAGGCATACCCTTCTTGGCTGATCCCTTTCGCTTTGTGACGTGCTTGTTTAGGTTGGGCGTCAGCTAAGAGTGTTTGGAGCACGAATTAACTACAGTCTCCTAACAGGATTATCGCGTGGGAGATATCGTCATCAATCGTCATCAACTAGGTGTGTAAATGACACCCTCCCTTAGACTGAATCGGTAAAAGCTAAAATACCGAAACGTTTGTATTTTGTGAACTCGCGAGCATGCGAGCGCTCGTGAGACAGTTGTTAATGAATATGGTGCATTTGGATGATTAGAGTGCAGAGTGTGCATTTTCATGCACAACGGTATTTTTGGGCTTAATGGGCCGAAAATGGGCCAATGGGCCAACGGGCCCACTTTGGTAAAAAGACGAGGTAAGTACTTCTGATTACTTGGTAAATGATAGAATGAGCATGAAACCTTAGCAATAGGTAATAATTACTGAAATACCCTTATGCATGCAAAATTACGATTTTACCCCTAGGGTTATTTTTTTCTGGAAAAAATGATGTTCTGTTTCAGATATCGTATGCCATGACATATTATTTCATTGCATGGGACATGGGTTTATATTGATGGAGGAAGCATTCGCGACCTCATTTGCAATCTGTGGCCTCGCCACATATATTCTGATTCGGTGACTTCGTCACAATATCCGCAAAGATCATCGCAATCTGGTGGCTTCACACACACACACATATATATATATATATATATATATATATATCTGTTCTGGTGGCCTACCCACAATATCTGTATCTGGTGACTTCGTCACAATATCTGGTAGCCTCGCCGCAATTTCTGTGGTGTGTAGCGGTTGGGTGGGTCGCGTAGTCTCCCCACATGGTGTAAGGCTAGTACGAGGGTGTTATGGATGGCTCCGGGTTGGGATTTCTGCATTCATGATATATTTGTTCTATATCTGCTATGGGCCTATGGGTTTCATTCTGATTTCTGTACTGAGCTAATGCCCAGATAAGTCTGACTCTGAGGTTTGATCTGTTTTGGGCTATGGTTGGGTTATGTTACACATTGAGTTTACCGAAGCACCCTTTATTTTCATCTCTGCAGGAAATCCCCAACCATAGTGGGCTTGGAGCTATGAGGGATTCGGAGTGGCCACATCATCTGCAAAGTTGGTTTTTTCTAAGTTAGTTTATTTTTATTGTTTTTATATTCTGATTTAAATTTGGGTTTTAAGTTGTAATAAGGCCGCTATTTAAATTTCTTTTTTCCGCTATGGTTTTTTTTTCTGATTATATTTATACTATGACGAAACTGTTAGTGTTAGGCTGCGCGGGTTTTCAAAATTAATGAACGTTTTCAAGACTCAACAAGCACAACAAATGGATAGCCTAAAGATTGATAAATGGGTTTTTCATTCAACTGCTGTCTTTACAAAGACCACCCAATCACTTAAACCAGCGAATGCATACTAAGTCGTAAGTCCATGTGACACGTCAGATCTGGCCATAACGTCTGGGCCGGGTTTGGGGTGTTAAATAAACTATTTAATGCCTCAACTTGAGGTGGTTTTGGATCTTGCTGATTAAACCCTTGAGATTGGTTGAGTCTATGCTGCAATGAGTTTTGGTTCAGTCCATTTCCTTGGTTGCTTCAAGAAAAGTTAGGATGATTACACCATGAAGGATTATACAAGTTGGACTAGGGTCCTTGTCCACTCCTATATTGATATTGGTTCCCCACATAGTACACTGACTCGGGATTTGATGGACAACTCTCAAAAGAATGACCATTCCCATAGTACACACAGGAAACTACTTCGTATGAACTTGGTGGCGTAACAGCTTGATTTAGACCTTAATCAGAATAGTGGTTTTGGAACCACGAATCTGAGTCAGAAAAATATTTAAAAATTATTTACTATGTTTATTGTGTATGAATTGATATCTGTGAAATTTTCGTGATTTAATTTTGTCATTTAGGTGTCCGATTAAATAAAATGACTTAATCACGTAAAATGAAAATTTGGTGGTTAATTCTAAAAAGGGTAGAATAGTGATTTTTCTTTAATATGGAGGCTTTATGTTGCTGTTAAACCATTAACATATATAGTGGAAGGTAATAGCCAAGTTTATAATGGCTTTATATTATATTATAAACGTTATATATGTAAATTAGTTAATAAACTTATTTTAATTAAAAACCAAAATTATCATATTCATTATTTATCTTTGTTCATAAACCGAGTAAGAAAGAAAAGAAAAGAAACCTAATTCATCCATCTTCCAAGATAAAATCAAGGTTCGTTCTTAGTCAGTTTTTGATAATTTCTACGTTTTTGAGATCGTTGCTTCGAGTACTACAAAACCCATACTTTAATTTTTGATTTTGATGAATATTTTGAGTTCTACCATTGTTGATAGCTTGTGATTTTTTTTTGGTTTGATGATGAAATATGAAAGATATGCTTTAGATTAACATGTTTTGTATTGGAGTTTTTGATGATTTTGAGTAATTAGGACTTAATTGCAAAAATAATAACTTGAGGGACTAAAATGTGAAATTAATGAAATATATGGGCTTGTATAGGTATGGGTACCATTCGTCCTAACATGGGTACTTTGAAATTTTGTGTTTTGTGCAATTGGGACTAAATTGTAAAAATTGTAAATGTTAAGGGTAAAATGATTATTTGATCATTTATGTGTTTTTGGACTAAATTGGATGAAAATATGTTTGAAAGAGCTTAATTTGAATATGTTTAGATCAAGAACCAAAGAAATTGGATTTGGATCGGGGAAAAATGAAAGTTATCGACTAGCAGCCCTGTCTCTTTTTACAACGTCCGAGGTAAGTTTATAAGCAAATAGACGTATTTAATTGTAGCTAAATGTTAATATTATATGCTGGTATGAATTGTATGAACATATATAAGCTATAGCCGAATATGATCAAGCTTGGCTACTATATCTCCGGATTGGTTTTGACCGAGTTATGATGTCCGAAAGCCCCATATGAACCTTAGGAATAGATAGGATATATATGTAACGACATAGGATTCCGATACATGTGTGCGGGTAGGACCATGGCATCGATATGTGATTCCGATAAGTGTTTACGAGTAAGACCTTGTCTGGGACAGTGGCATCGATATTTGACTACATGAAAGACCACGTCTGGGACGTTGGCATTGTACGATTTGTGTAATTATCTGAGTGTCCTATCCAAATCTGAATGGTTCATCGGGCAAACGTAAATCACGACCGAATCTGTAAATGAGTTAAAAAGCTAGGTATGGTTTAGCTTATTAGCTATTGTTAATAAGGTATGTGTGAGACTTGAAATTTGATAAGTTTTATGTGATGCAAAGGACAAATATATATGAAATAAACAAGTATATTTGATATGAGCAAATGTTATGAATATTATGGAATTAATTTTGGATATATATATGTATATATGTGATCATATATGTGTTCGGCCATACTAGTAGTAAATGTACATGATATTATTAGTTGAATTCTTGAGCTTATGCGAATAAGTATATATATGTGTTTGATTGTATCGCGATATTTTAACTTAGAAAGTTGATTTTACATTCAGTTAATATGGTTGTGATAGCATTCGGCTATGGTAGTATTATCCATAAGAATGCAATCATCTATTTCACTTGTAAGTTCGAAGCTAAGATTGGCATTACTAAAAAAATTCGGCTTAACTTGAAATGAATCAACTATATCTTGGAATTGTTTATTTGCTTTAAACTTACTAAGATATGTTAGCTTACTTTGTGTGTATGATTCTTTGTTTTATAGATTTTGGAATCAAGTTACAAGCTTGGGGATCGTCAGCAAAGTCTATCACACTATCTACAGCTTTGGTATTTAAATAATCAAACTCGTATTATGGCATGTGTAGGCGGGATTTTTTTTTTTGAAATAATGAACTTTGGTTATGTATAAGGCCATGCGAAAATGGCTCAATTTTATGCTAGATTTTTGGTTTTGGCATATTTGTGGCTGAAGTTTGTTTGGTTATTTTGCTATGTGCTATGAATGAATATCTCATGTGTTATGTGATTGTACATAGAAGTTGATAATGATTTTAGTTGAAGCTTGAAGAAATCGATCATAAGTATGGTTGATTACCTTGATTGTGTTCATTCTAATATGAATTAGAAAGGTGAGGTTGATTAATATGTTTAGCCTTAATTTGTTATGTCCTTAAATGAAACATATTAATAAGCTTGATTGTTGATAAAATGATAATAGAAGTCTAGTATACGTGAGTAATTTATAGTAATAAGGGTCGGCTATGATAGTATGTTTTAGGTATACTTAATCTGTTTCTGATAAAATTATGTAATGTGATAATTAGTGACGGATGAAAGTATACTAGTTAAATAGATTCGATTATTAAGTGTTAAATGATGCATGTGATTCATGATTAATTTAGTCGACTATTTGGTATGTATTTATTGCTTTAATGTTAAGTGTGGCTTTGGCATATGGGTAATTGCACACCATGTATGTATATGTGATGATTCGGTTATAAATAAATGTTTGGTTTTACATTGAGTGTATATCAAAGGCGTAGTCAGAATACATACATTTACCATAATGATATGTACACTCGGTCATATGATTCTTTATTAATGTCATTGAGTTAATACAAATTATGAATTTAGTAGGTGTTCATTTATGAATTAAGTTAAGACATGCGCACTTGACATTTGGATTTGTTTTATTAGGTAAGTTTCTACGTGTCTTGAATGCGTGCAAGTTGCCCATATTTATGAGTGCTATTTATCTTAGTATTTGGCTAATAAATCTATTAACTAGGTGTAAGTTGAGAATGTGTATAATGATATACATGTATTAACTAGCTGTAAGTTGGTTTATAACCTAGTAATTGCTTTTAATAGTAATAAATTGTAAATCATGTGAGATATGTATAGATTACAATGTTAATGTCGCAAATTTGAAATTGGTGATGCAAATTATATTTCATACCGTTACTTGTGAACGTATGTCTATTTATTTTTACATATGATATGCGATGTCCAAATTTAAAAGTTGTATTAGTTTATGTAAATGATTTGATTTAACTTTCGAGACTTGATTATATGAATAATTATATATATAATTATGTACATAATTGTTTGGAATTATGTTTTATTCTATAATGCCTTATGACTCTATTTCAGTGATGAATACGAGTTAGGAGTGTTACATTTTTTTGGTATCAGAGCTTCGACTTAGTACGTTCTAGGACTAACGTAACGCGTGTGAGTCTAGCTATACATGCCAAAATTATATTCTGTGATATTGTGATGACTTCTGACATTTGAAATGTGTTTTCATATTGCAAATGGATCCCGACAGAGCTGTAACTGATGATGCGAGAGTGTAGCGCATACTCCTGAGCAAGGGACAGCGCTGGCTGATTCTCGACCGACTTCGAGTAATCAAGAAAGTGAGGGTAAACAAGCCTTCTATCAAATGATGAATGACTGGTTCACTTAATATATTCAGACTAACCCGAGTGCACAACAACCTCCACCCCCGATTAATCCATCTTCAATGCCTGCTGTACCTTAAGTAAGTGATCTGTTGAGATTGTATAAGCCACTTGTTGATAAAATCAGAAAACATGAGGCTGAAGAGTTTAAAGCTACGGATGATGATGATGCTGAGCGGGCTGAGTTCTGGCTTGATAATTCTTTCCGTGTGTTTGATGAGTTGTCCTGTACCTCAGATTAATGTTTGAAATGTGCCATAACATTGCTACGAGACATAGCATATCACTGGTGGAATACCCTAGTATCAGTGGTCTTGAGAGAGTGGGTGACCTTGGAATTCTTTCATGCTGAGTTCCGTAAGAACTATATTAGCCAGTGATTTATCGACCAGAAGTGCAAGGAATTTCTAGAGCTGAAATAGGGTCGGATGACTCTGACAAAGTATGAGTGGAAATTCGTGAGACTCAGTCGGTATGCCAGAGAGAGTGTTTCTACTGAAGCCATAATGTGTAAAAGATTTGAAGATGGGTTGAACGAAGACATTAAACTGTTAGTTGGCATACTTGAGATAAAAGAGTTCGTGGTACTGGTTTAGCGAGCTTGGAAAGCTGAAGAGCTCGGGAAAGAGAAAAGAAAAGCTGACTTTGAAGCTAGAGATGCACGCAAAAGAACATCTGGTAAGTTATTCCAGTCAGTATCAAAGAAGTTCTGAGATGATTTCAGCCGTTCTAAGGCCACTTCAGGTTACTCTAGACGGGATCAGAATAGACCACCAGTGAGCTCGAGGGCTACCTTAGTAGCGAGTGTGGGTAATGTCAGGTCAAATCAACCCGAGTGTAAACATTGTGGCAAATGACATCCCGACAATTTCGAGTTACATGATCAAGCTTGTTTTAAATGTGGATCTATGGATCATTATATTCGTGATTGCCCAGTGCTAGCTGAGGAAAATCTAGTACAGAATACAAGATCGGGTAATACTGTAGCTCGAGGTAGACCACCCAGAAATGCTGGTAATGTGAGTGGTAGTTAGAGAGGGACTAAAGATACAGCAATCAGATCTGAGGCTCGTGCGCCTGCCAGAGCCTATGCTGTACGTGCACGAGAGGAGGCTTCATCCCCAGATGTCATTACTAGTGCATTCACTCTTTACGATACTAATGTAATTGCATTGATTGATCCTAGTTCTACTCATTCTTATGTGTGTGAGACATTAGCACTCAGCAAGACTCTACCTATTATGTCTACTGAGTTTGTTATTAGAGTTTTAAACACCTTGGGCCGGTGTGTTATGGTTTACAAAGTGTGTAAGAATTGCCCCTTGATGGTTCCAGACTTGTGTTTTTCGGATGATTTGATGTTGCTGCCATTTGATGAGTTCGACATAATTTTGTGTATGGATTGGTTGACATTACATGATGCTATTGTGAACCGCAAGAGAAAGACCTTTGATCTATGGAGTCAAAATGATGAGGTTATTTAGATTGAATTCAGTGATTTGTATGGTTTACCAGCAGTAATTTCTTCAATGCTAGCTAAGAAATATGTGAGAAAAGGGTGTAAAGCTTATTTTTCCTACATGCTTGATAGGAAAGTGGCTGAAAGAAATATTGAATCAGTGCCAATTGTATGTGAGTATCCAGATGTATTTCCTGAAGAATTACCGGGTTTGCCACCTATTCGGGAGGTAGAGTTTGGTATTGAGTTAATGCCTGGGACGACTCCGATATCCATAGCTACGTACAAAATAACACTTACAGAATTAAAAGAATCGAAAGCTTAGTTGCAAGAATTGATAGATAGAGGTTTCGCGCGATCAAGTTTCTCTCCGTGGGGTGCACCTTGTTGTTTGTGAAAAAGAAAGACAGAACTATGAGAATATGCATTGATTATAGACAGCTTAATAAGGTGACTATAAAGAATAAGTATCCATTGCCATGGATTGATGATTTGTTTGACTAACTGAAAGGGGCTATAGTATTTTCGAAGATGGATTTGAGATCAGGCTACTATCAGTTGCGAGTTAAAGATTTAGATGTGCCTAAGACTACTTTCAGAACGAGGTACGGAAACTATGAGTTTTTGGTTATGCCATTCAAACTCACTAATGCACCTGTTATTTTCATGGATTTGATGAATCAGATCTTCAGGCCGTATCTGGACCTGTTTTTGGTTGTGTTTATAGATGACATATTGATCTACTCTCGTCGTGAAACTAAACATACTGAACATTTAAGACTTATGTTGCAGACTTTGCGAGATAAAGCAGTTGTATGCGAAATTTAGTAAATGTGAGTTCTGGTTAAGTGAAGTCCGTTTTTTGGGTCATGTGGAATCAGCATCGGGTATTCGAGTTGATCTGAGCAAAATTTCAGCTATACTTGATTGGAAACCTCTGAAGAATGTTTTTGAAGTCTAAATTTTTTAGGACTTGCTGGTTATTTTAGACGGTTTGTGAAAGGTTTCTTTATGATTGTAGCTCCGATGACAAAGCTATTACAGAAAGATGTTAAATTCGAGTGGTCAGAAAAGTGCCAGAAAAGTTTTGATCAGTTGAAAGCCCTTTTGATCGAAGCTCCAGTGCTAGTTCAGCCAGAATCAGGTAAAAAATTTGTTATTTATAGTGATGCATCTTTAAATGGTTTGGGCTGTGTTTTGATGCAAGAAGGCAGAGTGATAGCTTTTGCCTCAAGACAATTAAAGCCACATAAAAAGAACTATCTGACACATGACCTAGAGTTGGTAGCTATTGTGTTTGCATTGAAAATTTGGCGCCACTATCTGTTTGGAGAGAAATGTCATGTTTATTCTGATCATAAAAGCTTGAAATACTTGATGACTCAAAAAGATCTGAATTTGAGACAACGTCAATGGTTAGAATTGCTAAAAGATTACAAGATTGTGATTGACTACCACCCGAGGAAGGCTAATGTTGTTGTTGATGCTTTAAATAAAAAATCACTGTTTACTTTGCATGCAATGAATACGCATATGGGTATATCTGATGATGGTTTGATAATAGCTGAATTGAAAGTAGTTCAATAAATTTGTGATGTTCAAAAGGTTGATAATGAATTACTAGTAGAACGAGCTCAGTGTGATACAGATGCTGATTCGGAATCCAGAGTTGATACAGATGACTGTTTGAGATTCAGAAACTGATTATGTGTTCCGAGAAAATCAGCGTTGATTCAGATGATTTTGAATGAGGTTTACAGCAGTGGTTATCTATTCATCCAGGCAGCACAAAGATGTATAATGATCTGAACCAGCTTTATTGGTGGCATGGTATGGAATGAAACATTTCTGATTTTGTTGCAAGATGTTTAGTCTGTCAACAAGTAAAAGCCGAACATCAGGTACCTTTAGGATTACTTCAGCTGATTATGATACCAGAATGGAAATGGGATAGAGTTACAATGGACTTTGTATCTGGTTTACTGTTGACACAGAGCAAGAAAGATGCAATCTGGGCTGTCGTAGATAGATTGACTAAATCGGCTCATTTTGTTCCGATACGTATAGACTACTCACTGGATTGGCTGGCTGAATTGTATGTCTATCAGACTGTGAGATTACATGGTATGCCTATATCTATTGTTTCGGATAGAGATCCGAGGTTTGCATCGCAGTTCTGGAAGAAACTGCAAGATGCACTAGGTATGAAATTACATTTCAATACTGCTTTCCATCCGTAAATAGATGGCCAGTCTGAGCGAATTATTCAGATACTTGAGGATATATTGAGATGTTGTATTCTCAAGTTTCAAGGTACGTGGGAACGATACCTACCTCTGATTGAATTTGTGTATAATAACAACTTTCAATCGAGTGTCAAAATGGCACCTTATGAGGCTTTGTATGGTTGTAAATATTGTACACTGTTATACTAGACTGAGCTCAGTGAAAATAAGATACACGGGGTCGATTTGATCAAAGAAACTAAACAGAAAGTGGAAGTGATCCGTGAAAGTCTAAAAGCAGCATCAGACCGTCAAAAATCATATGCGGACTTGAAACGTAAAGATATAGAGTTTCAGATCGGAGATAAAGTCTTCTTGAAAGTCTTACCATGGAAGAAAATATTCAGATTTGGTCGTAAAGGCAAATTAAGTCTGAGGTTTATTGGGCCGTATGAAGTTATAGAGCGTATCAGGCCAGTTGCTTACAGATTGTTGTTGCCACCTGAGTTAGAAAAGATCCACAACGTATTCCATGTCTCGATGCTTCGTAAATATCGATCTAACCTTTCGCATGTGATTTGTTCGTCTGAGATTGAGATCAAGCTCGATATGACGTATGAGGAGGAACCAATTGGTATCCTGGCTCACGAGATTAAAGAGTTACGAAATAAGAAGATTTCGTTAGTTAAAGTATTATGGGTTAAACATAGTGTTGAGGAAGCAACACGGGAACCAGAAGCTGCAATGAGAGAACGCTATCCGAACCTATTCACCGGTAAGATTTTCAGGGATGAAAATCCCTAAGAGGGGAGAGTTGTAACAACCCAATTTAGACCTTAATCGGAACGATGGTTTCAGGACCACGAATTCGAGTCAAAAAAATATTTAAAAATTATCTACTATGCTTATTTTGTGTGAATTTGTGTGAATTGATATCTGTGAAATTTTCATGATTTAATTTTGTCGTTTAGGTGTCCGATTAAATAAAAAGGACTTAATCGCATAAAATGAAACTTTGGTGCTTAATTATAAAAAGGGCCGATAGTGATTGTTCTTTTAATATGCGGGTTTTATGTTGCAATTAAACCATTAACATATATAGTGGACGGTAATAGCCAAGTTTAAAATGGTTTTATATTATATTATAAAGGTTATATATGTAAATTACTTAATAAACTTATATTAATTACAAACCAAATTTATCAAATTCATTATTTATCTTTGTTCACAAACTGAATAAGAAAGAAAAGAAAAGAAACCTAGTTCGGCCATCTTCCAAGCTAAAATCAAGGTCCGTTCTTAGTTTTTGATAATTTCTACGTTTTTGAGATCGTTGCTTCGAGTACTACAAAACCCATACTTTAATTTTTGATTTTGATGAATATTTTCAGTTCTGCCATTGTTGATAGCTTTTGATTTTTTTTGTTTGATGATGAAATATGAAAGATATGTTTTAGATTAACATGTTTTGTATTCGAGTTTTTGATGATTTTGAGTAATTAGGACTTAATTGCAAAAATAATAACTTGAGGGACTAAAAATGTGAAATTAATGAAATATTTGGGCTTGTATAGGTATGGGTACGATTCGGCCTAACATGGATACTTTGAAATTTTTGTGTATTTTGTGTTTTGTATAATAGGGACTAAATTGTAAAAAATGTAAATGACAGGGGTAAAACGATAATTTGACCATTTATGTGTTTTTGGACTAAATTGGATGAAAATATGTTTGAATGGGCTTAATTTAAATATGTTTAGATCAAGAACCAAAGAAATCGGATTTGGATCAGGGAAAAGCGAAAGTTGTCAACTAGCAGCCCCGTCTATTTTTACAACGTCCGAGGTAAGTTTATAAGCAAATAGACGTATTTAATTGTAGCTAAATGTTAATATTATATGCTGGTATGAATTGTATGAACATATATAAGCTATAGCCGAATATGATCAAGCTTGGCTACTATATCTTCGAATTGGTTTCGACCGAGTTACGATGTCCAAAAGCCCCGTATGAACCTTAGGAATAGGTAGGATACATATGTCATGACATAGGATTCCGATGCATATGTGTGAGTCAGACCATGGCATCGATATGTGATTTCGATATGTGTTTACGAGTAAGACCCTGTCTAAGACAGTGGCATCGATATGTTACTACATGTATGACCACGTCTGGGATGTTAGCATTGTACGATTTGTGTAATTATTCGAGTGTCCTATCCAATTCCAAATGGTTCATCGGGAAAAGGTAAATCGCGACCAAATGTGTAAAGGAGTTAAAAAGCCAGGTATGGTTTAGCTTATTAGCTATTGTTAATAAGGTATGTGTGAGACTTGAAATTTGATAAGTTTTATGTAATGCAAAGGACAAATATATATGAAATAAACAAGTATATTTGATATGAACAAATGTTATGAATATTATGGAATTAATTTTGGATATATATGTATATATGTGATCATATATGTGTTCGGCCATACTAGTAGTAAATGTACATGATATTATTAGTTGAATTCTTGAGCTTATGCAAATAAGTATGTACATGTGTTTGATTGTATAGGGATATTATAACCTAGAAAGTTGATTTTACATTCGGTTAATATGGTTGTGATAGCATTCGGCTACGTAGTATTATGCATAAGAACGCAATCATTTATTTCACTTGTAAGTTCGAAGTTAAGATTGGCATTGCTAATACAATTTGGCTTAACTTAAAATGAATCAATTATATCATGGAATTGTTTATTTGCTTTAAACTTACTAAGCTATGTTAGCTTACTTTGTGTATATGATTCTTTGTTTTATAGATTTTGGAATCAAGTTACAAGCTTGGGGATCATCAGCAAAGTTTATCACACTATCTACAGCTTCGGTATTTAAATAATCAAACTCGTATTATGGCATATATAGGCAGGATTTTGATTTGAAATAATGAAATTTAGTTATGTATAACACCATGCGAAAATGGCTTAATTTTATGCTAGATTTTTGGTTCTGGCATTAAGTTTATTTGGTTATTTTGCTATGTGCTATGAATGAATATCTCATTTGTTAGGTGATTGTACATAGAAGTTGATAATGATTTTAGTTGAAGCTTGAAGAAATCGATCATAAGTATGGTTGATTACCTTGGTTGTGTTCATTCTAATATGAATTAGAAAGGTGAGGTTGATTACTATGTTTAGCCTTAATTTGTTATGTCTTTAAATGAAACATATTAATAAGCTTGATTATTTATAAAATGATAATAGAAGTCTTGTATACGTGAGTAATTTATAGTAATGAGGTTCGGCTATGATAATATGTTTTAGGTATACTTAATCCGTTTCTGATAAAATTATGTAATGTGATAATTAGTGATGGATGAAAGTATACTAGTTAAATAGATTCGATGATTAAGTGTTAAATGATGTATGTGGTTCATGATTAAATTAGTCGACTATTTGGTATGTATTTATTGCTTTAATATTAAGTGTGGCTTTGGCATATGGGTAATTGCACACCATGTATGTGTATGTGATGATTTGGTTATAAATAAATGTTTGGTTTTACATTGAGTCTATATCAAGGGCGTAGTCATAATACATACATTTATCATGATGATATGTACACTCGGTCATATGGTTCTTTATGAATGTCATTGAGTTAATACAAATTATGAATTTAGTAGGTGTTCATTTATGAATTAAGTTTAGACATGCGCACTTGACATTTGGATTTGTTTCATTAAGAAAGTTTCTACGTGTCATGAATGCGTGCAAGGTGTCCATATTTATGAGTGCTATTTATCTTAGTATGTGGCTAAATAAATCTATTAACTAGGTGTAAGTTGAGAATGTGTATAATGATATACATGTATTAACTGATTAAACCAAGAAAAATAGTGAGTTGGTTTATAACCTAGTAATTGCTTTTAATAGTAATAAGTTGTAAATCATGTGAGATATGTATAGATTACTATGTTAATGCCACAGAGTTGAAATTGTTGATTCAAATTATATTTCATACCGTTACTTGTGAATGTACATCTATTTATTTTTACATATGATATGCAATGTCTAAATTTAAAAGTTGTATTAGTTTATGTAAATGATTTGATTTAACTTTCGAGACTTGATTATATGAATAATTATATATATAATTATGTACATAATTTTTTGGAATTATATTTTATTCTATAATGTCTTATGACTCTATTCCGACGACAGATACGAGCTAGGGGTGTTACAGGTGGCTGAGCTGCAAAATTATTAGCACAATTAGTGGTAAACTGTTTTAACATAGAGGAAATAGATGATACTTGAGCTAATAGCGAAGTGAGGGCGTCAACTTCATGAACTCTGACTACACGTCTTCCTGAAGCTGTTCAATTTCTTGGCCATTGATAGTTATTACTCTCAATCCTCTCAATGATCTCATAGGCCTCGTTATAAGACTCAGACAAAATTGCACCATTCGTAAAAGCATCTACCATCAATCTTGTATGTGCATTGAGACCATTAGAGAATTTCTCCAACTGGATACAATGAGGAATCACATGATAAGAACACTGACAAAGTAACTCCTTGAATCGCTTCCAAGCCTCATACAAAGAATCGTCATCCAATTGTTGGAAAGTTGTGATCTCGTTCCTCAAATTAGCCGTTTTCCTAGGCGAGAAATACTTAACCAAAAATCTCTCTACCAATTCTTGCCATGTAGATATGGAACTTGGTGGCAATGAATTGAGCCATGCTCGTGCTCGATCTCATAACGAGTACGGAAACAACTTCAACCTCAGTGCGTCTTCAGTCACACTGATTATCTTGAATGAATCACTCACCTCCATAAACAATCAAAGGTGGAGATGTGTATCTTTTGTGGGCATACCACTAAATTGGCCCACTGTTTGGAGCATTTGAAACATCACTAGTTTCAATTCAAATTGGGTTGCCTTAATATCTGGCCTTCTAATTCTTGGATTCAACTCACTAAAAAGTGGCACAGCATATTGTCTGATGCATCGATCCCTATCATCGGCAATGAAGATAGGATTTCGTACATGATCAGCTTCATTACCTTGATCTTGATTCTGATTTCCATGGTCCATCTTGACTTGTCTTTGAGCTGTTTGTTCACGTCTTCTTTGTCTGAAAGTTCACTCAATTTCAGGGTCTACAAAGAGTAAATTGATAATTCAATCTGTAACGCCCCGTACCCGAGACCTTTTCCGGAGTCGAACACGAGGTGTTAACGGACTTAATTCATTTACTTACACAGTTCATTTTAAAATTTCCAGACAAGCTGGCTAACTGGATCACAGTTACTTTACAAATCACATCTCGAGTTCCAAAACTCAAAAACCGATTCTGTAAATTTTTCCTGAAACTAGACTCATATGTCCATCTACAAATTTTTTTCTAGAATTTTTGGTCGGGCCAATTAGTACAGTTTATTAGTTAAAGTCTCCCCCGTTTAAGGGTTCAACTACTCTGACCTTCATGCATTACGACTTAGATATCTCCCTGTACAGAGCTTCGATTCTTATGTCGTTTATTTCTAATGAAACTAGACTCAAAAGGGAATCTTTACATATAAGGCATGACTTCTAATTATCTCTAGTTAATTTATGGTGAATTTCTAAAATCGGAACAGGGGATCCAGAAAATGCTCTGGCCCTGTTTCACGAAAACTTAAACATCTCATAAAATACGGCTTATATGGTCGTTTCGTTTCTTTCATATGAAAATAGACTCATCAAGATTCGATTAAATAATTTATTCACTATTTAATTTCATTCCTACTATTTTTAGTGATTTTTCAAATTCACATCACTGCTGCTGTCAGCATATATTTAAGGTAAATTTTACCTATTTCATAATTTTCCAAGAATCAATTAGTAAATTGACATACATTATTTTCAAGTATAATCACGATTAGCCATGACATACGTAGCACCAATAGGACCATGATCGGCCATTCCAATGGCTAATCATTACCAAGCATTTCCACACCACTTAATAACCATGTCATAAGACCATATATATACAAAATGACCATAATGTTATACTCAAAATATACAAGCCATTTTCGCATGGCTATACGAATATACATTACCAAAAGATACTTAAATAACAACAAGGGTCAGCCCTATACATGCCATTATCAAAATTCAACTAAAGGAGTACCAAAAGGGCTTAGATAGTGTGGACGACTTCGACTTCGACACTCCCGAGTCCGATAGCTGACGAACAAAATCTATAAAACAGAGAATTAAAGCAACAGAATAAGCATTTGGATGCTTAGTAAGTTTTAAGTAATGAAATTATTCACAACTAAAGTATAGCGTTTGTATGACTAAATGAATGATTGCGTATACGCATATTCCAAAAATCATGTTTACTTCACGCTTCAGCCATTATATTCATACACTCAGGATCAAACCTAACTAAAGGCCGGAAGCTTGTTAATCAATTGAACGAATACTATTTAAAAAGGAATCAACTTTTCCGATGCATATACGAAACATACCTTATCGTTTGGATTTTATGAGCATATTAATTGAAATTATTACAGCAAGATCACTCATTTCCAAACCCAAGTACCTTCAGGATTTAGCCGGATATAGCAACTCGCACAAATGCCTTCGGGTCTTAGCCTGGATATAGTCACTAGGACAAATGCCTTCGAGACTTAGCCCGGATATAGTCACTAGCACAAATGCCTTCAGGACTTAGCCTGGATATAGTCACTAGCACAAATGCCTTCGGGACTTAGCCCGGATATAGTCACTAGCACAAATGCCTTCGGGACTTAGCCCGGATATAGTCACTAGCAGAAAATGCCTTCGGGTCTTTGCCCGGATATCATCCGAATAATCATGCACATATATCAATAAATCATAACACATCTATTTTTCATTTTCGTTACTAGAACTCAAACACAAGACACTTATCAACCATTACCATTTTCGGCTCAATAGCCACACTTATCAACCGGAACGTATTACGGTAGTCCTAGAATCGACTAAACCGTAGCTTTGATACCAATAAAATTGTAACGCCCCGTACCCGAGACCATTTCCGGAGTCGAACACGAGGTGTTAACGGACTTAATTCATTTACTTACACAGTTCATTTTAAAATTTCCAGACAAGCTGGCTAACTGGATCACAGTTACTTTACAAATCACATCTCGAGTTCCAAAACTCAAAAACCGATTCTGTAAATTTTTCTTGAAACTAGACTCATATGTCCATCTACAAATTTTTTCTAGAATTTTGGTCGGGCCAATTAGTACAGTTTATTAGTTAAAGTCTCCCGTTTCAGGGTTCGACTACTCTGACCTTCATGCATTACGACTTAGATATCTCTCTGTACAGAGCTTCAATTCTTATGCCGTTTATTTCTAATGAAACTAGACTCAAAAGGAATCTTTACATATAAGGCATGACTTCTAATTATCTCTAGTTAATTTATGGTGAATTTCTAAAATCGGAACAGGGATCCAGAAAATGCTCGCCCTGTTTCACAAAAACTTAAACATCTCATAAAATACGGCTTATATGGTCGTTTCGTTTCTTTCATATGAAAATAGACTCATCAAGATTCGATTAAATAATTTATTCACTATTTAATTTCATTCCTACTATTTTTAGTGATTTTTCAAATTCACATCACTGCTGCTGTTAGCATATATTTAAGGTAAATTTTACCTATTTCATAATTTTCCAAGAATCAATTAGTAAATTGACATACATTATTTTCAAGTATAATCACGATTAGCCATGACGTACGTAGCACCAATAGGACCATGATCGGCCATTCCAATGGCTAATCATTACCAAGCATTTCCACACCACTTAATAACCATGTCATAAGACCATATATATACAAAATGACCATAATGTTATACTCAAAATATACGAGTCATTTTCGCATGGCTATACGAATATACATTACCAAAAGATACTTAAATAACAACAAGGGTCAGCCCTATACATTCCATTATCAAAATTCAACTAAAGGAGTACCAAAAGGGCTTAGATAGTGTGGACGACTTCGACTTCGACTTCGACACTCTCGAGTCCGATGGTGACGAACAAAATCTATAAAAGAGAATTAAAGCAGCAGAATAAGCATTTGGATGCTTAGTAAGTTTTAAGTAATGAAATTATTCACAACTAAAGTATAGCGTTTGTATGACTAAATGAATGATTGCGTATCGCATATTCCCAAAATCATGTTTACTTCACGCTTCACCATTATATTCATACACTCAGGATCAAACCTAACTAAAGGCCGGAAGCTTGTTAATCAATTGAACGAATACTATTTAAAAAGGAATCAACTTTTCCGATGCATATACGAAACATACCTTATCGTTTGGATTTTATGAGCATATTAATTGAAATTATTACAGCAAGATCACTCATTTCCAAACCCAAGTACCTTCGGGATTTAGCCGGATATAGCAACTCGCACAAATGCCTTTGGGTCTTAGCCCGGATATAGTCACTAGCACAAATGCCTTCAGGACTTAGCCTGGATATAGTCACTAGCACAAATGCCTTGAACTTAGCCGGATATAGTCACTAGCACAAATGCCTTGGGACTTAGCAGGATATAGTCACTAGCGAAAATGCCTTGGTCTTTGCCGGATATCATCCGAATAATCATGCACATATATCAATAAATCATAACACATCTATTTTTCATTTTCGTTACTAGAACTCAAACACAAGACACTTATCAACCATTACCATTTTAGGCTCAATAGCCACATACAAAGAGCATGATTTTGATTTGCTTCATAACATGATCTCTTTACACATTCACTACTAGTCATAGTATAAACTAATTTCCTCGATATATAATTTAAGTAGAATCATTACATCGTCGATTATTTGTTATGATTATATGTCATGGCTTAATCAAATCATAAACTAAGTTCCAATACTCAAAGACTTACCTCGGATGTTGTCGAGCGACTTGGTGACTATTCGATTACTTTTTCCTTTCCTTTATCGATTTAGTTCCCTTTACTCTTGAGCTTAATTTAACAAATAAATTGATTTAATCATTTTGAACATTAAAGAGAAATTCAAGGTACTTAACCCTTATATATATATATATTAGACATTAGAGTCATCACATGGGTACAAAACATAGCCGCAAAAGTCTTTAGCATAATTACCTATAATAACATCCAAATCATTAATTTTGTTAACACACGCATAACACATAAAGTTAACTAAAGCTATATTCCCTTATAAGGTAGTATCCTTAATGAGCTCATACCATGACTATACCTAACCGAATTCAAGTAAAGAATTTAGTACAATCACACATATTCACTAATGTTTAATTCTAGCATGCTTTCATATCTTATATACCTCATTCGCCCTAACATTTCGACTTAACTTATATATACAAATTCCATCTCGAAATTAAAAGTAGCGAGAAATTCAATTAGGTTACAATAATGCCCATCAATGACCGAATTACTCAATCACATCTATAACCGATTTTCTATCTTGTTCATATTAATAGCCAATATCAACATTAATGTCGAATGCTTAAGCACAACTAAACTAAAAATTTACCCAACATCATTTTAATTTGCCATTTCCTACTCTTCAAATTATCAATTACAAGGTGATTTACATCTATATATTAAACCAAACTTGCTAGCACACAAAATTCCTTAACCGAATGTTATAAACCCAAGCCACACATATTGTTCATTAAGACCCTTCAATGGCCACATTTGGCACCTCCCTATGAACAAACCAATTTCAACCTTCAAGAAAAAGAAAAGAAATATATGTACTAAGAGCTTCAACTACTTGGCCGAATATCAAACCTCCAAACAACCAAAACTTAATCCATGGAATGAATAGAACTTGAACTAATCACCTTATTTATGCATAAATTTTTAAGAATTTCAAAGTACTTACCTCTTCCTAAACATCAACCTAGCCGAACATGAAACAAGAGAATTCTTTTCTTCTTCCTCCCTCAAGCCACGGCAATGGAGGAGCAAGGATGAAACAACTTTTGTTTCTCCTCCCACTCACTTCATGTTTTATTATTCTTAATTCATTATTTTATTTTGTAAACTAAAAATGTTAATAGAAAAATACATATTATCAATAATAGCCCATACCGTGGCCGGCCACTACTTATCATAAATGGAAATTTGACATGCAAACCCATCATTTTTACAACATGCATTAATAGATCCTTATAGATTAACCTATCACATTTCAAAAGTGTCACACATAAGTCCTATTAACTAAATTCACATGCAATCGACTAAATCGAAGCTTAAAACTTTCACACATTCATATTCACATATTTTAGACAATAAATATCATATTCAAATAATTCGGTGACTCAGTTTAGCGGTCCCGAAACCACTTTCCGATTAGGGTCAATTTAGGGCTATCACAACTCTCCCCCACTTAAGAAATTTTCGTCCCCGAAAATCTTACCGATAAAATGATTTGGGTATCGTTCTTTCATAGAGTTCTCGATTTCCCAAGTAGCTTCTTCGATCCCGTGTTTGACCCATAACACCTTTACTAACGGAACCCTTTTTTTCGCAACTCTTTCACTTCACGAGCTAGGATACGACTCGGTTCCTCTTCATAACTCAAATCAGATTGAATTTCAACCTCTGAGGGATTAATTATGTGCGAAGGATCGGATCTGTAACGTCGAAGCATCGAAACATGAAAAACGTTGTGAATCTTTTCGAGATCAGGGGGTAAAATCAATCTATATGCCACTGGACCAATTCGTTCGGATATTTCATACGGCCCTATGAACCTCGGACTCAGTTTGCCCTTACGGCCAAATCTGAGAATCTTTTCAAGGTGAAACTTTAAGAAACACTTTGTCTCCCACGATACTCAATATCTCTTCGTTTTAAATCACAGACGACTTCGACGATCCGAAGGCGCCTTGGTATCACGAATTATCTTTACTTTCGCTCAGTATCTTTAATCAAATCAACTCCGAAAATTTTACTTTCACCGAGCTCGGTCCAAAACAATGGTGTACGACATTTACGACCGTACAAAGCCTCGTAAGGTGCCATCTTAATACTTGATTGAAAACTATTGTTGTAAGCGAATTCAGTCAAAGGTAAATACTGCTCCCATGAACCACTAAACTCAAGGATGCAACATCTCAACATATCCTCGAGTATCTGAATTATTCGTTCGGATTGACCATCGGTCTGAGGATGAAAAGCGGTGCTAAAATGCAACTTGGTACCCAAAGCTTCTTTCAATTTCTTCCAAAATCGCGAGGTGAACCTCGGATCTCTATCCGACACAATAGAAATAGGTACCCCGTGTAATCTTACAATCTGAGAAACATACAATTCAGCTAGTTTACCCAGTGAATAATCCGTACGTACAGGGATAAAATGAGCCGACTTTGTCAGTTTATCAACAACAACCCAAATCGCATCTTTCTTATTTGCTGACAACGGTAACCCAGATACAAAATCCATCGTGACTCGATACCATTTCCATTCAGGTATCATGATTGGCTGAAGTAAACCTGTAGGCACTTGACGTTCCGCTTTCACTTGTTGAGATATTAAACACTTCGAAACAAAATCGAAAATGTCTCGTTTCATACCATGCCACCAAAACTGACATCTCAGATCGTTGTACATTTTCGTATTCCCCGGGTGAATTGACATTCGGCTACAATGAGCCTCGTTCAGAATTGTCGAAATAAGTTCTGAATTTCTTGGAACACACAAACGACTTCTGAACCTCAAACGATCGTCATCATCAATTTGAAACTCTGATTCCTTATTCGAAACACTTTCAGCCTGTTTTGCAACCAATTCATCATCGACTTTCTGAGCTTCACGAATTTGATGAATCAACAATGGTTTGGCCTTTATTTCTGCTACTAACACATTATCGGATAGAACCGACAAATGTACATTCATCGTCAGAAAAGCAAAGCGGTGATTTATGACTTAAGGCATCCGCAACCACATTAGCCTTTCCCGAGTGATAGTCAATGAAAAGCTCATAATCTTTTAACAACTCGAGCCAACGTCTTTGTCGCAGATTCAAATCTCTTTGAGTTATCAAATATTTGAGACTTTTGTGATCCGAAAATACATGGCACTTCTCACCAAATAAGTAATGTCTCCATATTTTTAAAGTGAATACGATGGCAGCTAGTTCGAGATCATGGGTTGGATAATTTTTCTCATGTGGCTTCAATTGCCTCGACCCATAAGCTACAACTCGACCTTCTTACATCAATACACAACCCAACCCAAGTAAGGATGCATCACTGTAAATGACAAACTCTTTGCTCGATTACGGTTTGCACTAGCACTTGGAGCTTGATCAAGTAAGTTTTAGTTGATCGAAGCTGTTCGACATTTTTCGACCATTCGAACTTAACATCTTTACAAGTAACCGTCATTGGTGTGGCTATCATTGAGAAACCCTTTACAAACCGTCTGTAGTAACTGGCAAGTCCCAAAAAGCTCCAAACCTCAGTAATATTTCTCGGAGGCTTCCAGTTAAGTATGGCTGAAATTTTGCTCGGACCAACTCGAATACCCGATGCAGATACCACATGACCGAAAAAGCTAACTTCTCTCAACCAGAACTTACATTTACTGAACTTAGCATATAACTGCTTATCCCGTAAAATTTGTAACACAAATCTCAGGTGCTCAGCATGTTCGGTTTCATCTTTCGAATAGACTAAAATGTCATCAATAAACACAACTACAAACCAATCCAAATACTGTCTGAAGATCCGATTCATCAAATCCATAAATACATGAGGGCATTAGTGAGCCCAAACGGCATCACTAAGAACTCGTAGTGACCGCATCTCATTCGAAAGCGTTTTGGGTATATCCAAATCTCGAATTCAAGAATCGATAATAACTCGATCTCAAATCTATCTTTGAAAACACCGAGGCTCCCTTTAGTTGATCAAACAAATCATCAATACTGTGAACGAATATTTATTCTTTATTGTCACTTTATTCGGTGACGATAGTCGATGCACAACCTCATGGTTCCGTCCTTCTTTTCACAAACAATACTTTGGTGCACCCCAAGGCGAGAAACTTGGTCGAGCGAAACCTCATCCATCAACTCTTGCAATCGAGCTTTCAATTCCTTTAATTCGTTGGTGCCATACGATCACGGAGCTATCGAAATCGGTGTAGTCCCAGGTACAAGTTTGATGCCAAACTCTACCTCCCGAACAGGTGGTAACCCCGGTAATTCTTCAGGAAAAACATCCGGATATTCATAAACCACTGGTACCGATTCAAGTTTCTTTTCTGGTTCATTATTATCAAATACGTATGCAAGATACGCTTCACACCCCTTTCTCACATATTTTTGAGCTAACATCGAGGATATTATTGTTGGCAATCCATTCAAAACAGTAGACTCGACTCGGATTATCTCATTATTTGCACACCTCAAATCAATAGTCTTACTTTTGCAATTCACAACTGCATCATGTACGGTCAACCAATCCAAACCGAGAATAACATCAAATTCATCAAACGGTAAAAGCATCAAGTCAGCCGGAAAACAGGAGCCTCGGATTATTAAGGGGCATTTCTTACACACCTTGTCGACAAGCACATAACGACCCAAGGGATTCGGCACTTGAATTACGAACTCAGTAGACTCAACAGGTAAAGTCTTATTGGATGCTAAGGTCTCCCATACATATGAATGAGTAGAACCAAGGTCAATCAATGCAATCACATTAGTATCAAAGAGAGTGAAAGTACCGGTAATAACATCTGGCGAGGAAGCATCCTCGTGTGCGCGTATAGCATAAGCTCTAGCAGGAGCACGAGCCTCAGATCTGGTTGTAGCATCTCTATATCCTCTCTGACCGCCACTGGCATTCCCGTATTCTGGATGGTCTACCCGAGCAGTAGTAGCACTGGTTTCCCACTCGATTTACATTTTGTTCGAGACGGTCTCGGGCAATCCTTGATAAAATGGTCACTGATCCGCACTTATAACGAGGCGGTCATGGAATCTACAACTCCCGAATGCCATTTACCACAATCGGCACTCTATTCTATCTCGATGATCATTTCCAACACTGACAACCGAAGTGACTCATGTACTCACAGGGGGTCGATCACGATCTCGTCTAGAAAAGCCCGAAGTGCCTTTAGACCGGCCTAAATCATCTCTAACTTTCTTCGAAAACTGTTGAAAGGGCTTTCCCGAAGATCTCTTACGAAACTCCTCTGCTCCCATATCAGCTTTTCTTTTCTCCTTACTGAGCTCTTCAGCTTTGCAAGCTCGCTCGACAAGTACCACAAATTCTATGATTTCTAAAATGCCAACACACAGTTTTATATCTTCGTTCAGTCCATCTTCGAAACGTTTACGCATTACAGCTTCTGAGGAAATGCATTCTCGAGCGTAACGGCTAAGCCTTACAAACTTTCGTTCATAATCAGTAACCGACATGGAACCTTGTTTAAGTTCAAGAAATTCTTTCCGTTTTTGATCAATGAATCTCTGGCTGATATACTTTTTTTGAAACTCGATTTGGAAAAAATCCCAAGTTACTTGCTCTCTGGGCACAACCGAAATCAACGTATTCCACCAATAGTAGGCAGAATCACGTAGCAAGGAGATAGTACACTTTAGGCATTCATCGGGTGCGCAAGATAGTTCATCAAGTACCTGAATAGTGTTGTCCAACCAAAATTCAGCTTGCTCGGCATCATCGCATGTCGTAGCTTTAAATTGATAGCCGTGTTTTCGGATTACATCAGCTGGGGCTTATTTAACCTCATCTCGTCGATTCGGAGGTATCGCAGTCTGAGGTTGTATTAGTCGGGAGTGGGGGTTGTGGAACAGTAGTATTAGTTCGAATATCTTGATTGAACCAATCATTCATCACGCTATAAAAAGGCTGTCTAGCTTCATCATTCTGATTACTAGCAATAGGTTGAGAGTCCACCGGCACTGTCCCTTGCGCGGAAGCAGGCGCTACACTCTCAACATCATCAGCTACCGCTCGGTTGGGATCAGGATCCATTACTATAAGTAAACATATTTTTAACTGTCAGAAATCACCACACTATCAAATAAACACATAATGGCATGTATAGCTAAACCCGAACGTATTACGGTAGTCCTAGAATCGACTAAACCGTAGCTTTGATACCAATAAAATTGTAACGCCCCGTACCCGAGACCATTTCCGGAGTCGAACACGAGGTGTTAACGGACTTAATTCATTTACTTACACAGTTCATTTTAAAATTTCCAGACAAGCTGGCTAACTGGATCACAGTTACTTTACAAATCACATCTCGAGTTCCAAAACTCAAAAACCGATTCTGTAAATTTTTCTTGAAACTAGACTCATATGTCCATCTACAAATTTTTTTCTAGAATTTTTGGTCGGGCCAATTAGTACAGTTTATTAGTTAAAGTCTCCCCCATTTCAGGGTTCGACTACTCTGACCTTCATGCATTACGACTTAGATATCTCTCTGTACAGAGCTTCAATTCTTATGCCGTTTATTTCTAATGAAACTAGACTCAAAAGGGAATCTTTACATATAAGGCATGACTTCTAATTATCTCTAGTTAATTTATGGTGAATTTCTAAAATCGGAACAGGGGATCCAGAAAATGCTCTGGCCCTGTTTCACAAAAACTTAAACATCTCATAAAATACGGCTTATATGGTCGTTTCGTTTCTTTCATATGAAAATAGACTCATCAAGATTCGATTAAATAATTTATTCACTATTTAATTTCATTCCTACTATTTTTAGTGATTTTTCAAATTCACATCACTGCTGCTGTCAAGCATATATTTAAGGTAAATTTTACCTATTTCATAATTTTCAAGAATCAATTAGTAAATTGACATACATTATTTTCAAGTATAATCACGATTAGCCATGACGTACGTAGCACCAATAGGACCATGATCGGCCATTCCAATGGCTAATCATTACCAAGCATTTCCACACCACTTAATAACCATGTCATAAGACCATATATATACAAAATGACCATAATGTTATACTCAAAATATACGAGTCATTTTCGCATGGCTATACGAATATACATTACCAAAAGATACTTAAATAACAACAAGGGTCAGCCCTATACATTCCATTATCAAAATTCAACTAAAGGAGTACCAAAAGGGCTTAGATAGTGTGGACGACTTCGACTTCGACTTCGACACTCTCGAGTCCGATAGCTGACGAACAAAATCTATAAAACAGAGAATTAAAGCAACAGAATAAGCATTTGGATGCTTAGTAAGTTTTAAGTAATGAAATTATTCACAACTAAAGTATAGCGTTTGTATGACTAAATGAATGATTGCGTATACGCATATTCCCAAAATCATGTTTACTTCACGCTTACCATTATATTCATACACTCGGGATCAAACCTAACTAAAGGCCTAAGCTTGTTAATCAATTGAGCGAATACTATTTAAAAGGAATCAACTTTTCCGATGCATATCTGAAACATACCTTATCGTTTGGATTTTATGAGCATATTAATTGAAATTATTACAGCAAGATCACTCATTTCCAAACCCAAGTACCTTCGGATTTAGCGGATATAGCAACTCGCACAAATGCCTTTGGGTCTTAGCCCGGATATAGTCACTAGCACAAATGCCTTCAGGACTTAGCCTGGATATAGTCACTAGCACAAATGCCTTCGGAACTTAGCCCGGATATAGTCACTAGCACAAATGCCTTGGGACTTAGCAGGATATAGTCACTAGCGAAAATGCCTTCGGGTCTTTGCCCGGATATCATCCGAATAATCATGCACATATATCAATAAATCATAACACATCTATTTTTCATTTTCGTTACTAGAACTCAAACACAAGACACTTATCAACCATTACCATTTTCGGCTCAATAGCCACATACAAAGAGCATGATTTTGATTTGCTTCATAACATGATCTCTTTACACATTCAGCTACTAGTCATAGTATAAACTAATTTCCTCGATATATAATTTAAGTAGAATCATTACATCGTCGATTATTTGTTATGATTATATGTCATGGCTTAATCAAATCATAAACTAAGTTCCAATACTCAAAGACTTACCTCGGATGTTGTCGAACGACTTCAGCGGCTATTCGATTACTTTTTCCTTTCCTTTATCAGATTTAGTTCCCCTTTACTCTTGAGCTTAATTTAACAAATAAATTGATTTAATCATTTTGAACATTAAAGAGAAATTCAAGGTACTTAACCCTTATATATATATATATTAGACATTAGAGTCATCACATGGGTACAAAACATAGCCGCAAAAGTCTTTAGCATAATTACCTATAATAACATCCAAATCATTAATTTTGTTAACACACGCATAACACATAAAGTTAACTAAAGCTATATTCCCTTATAAGGTAGTATCCTTAATGAGCTCATACCATGACTATACCTAACCGAATTCAAGTAAAGAATTTAGTACAATCACTATGACAGCCCAAAATTGACCCTAGTTGGGATGTGGTTTCGGGACCACAAAATCGAGGCATAAAAATAATTTAAAATTTATTTTGATGCCTATGATATGTGTTAATTTGTGTGTGGCATTTTTGATGATTCGATTTAGTGTTATAAAGGTGAATTTCACTAGAAAGGACCTAGTAGTAAACTTTGAAAGTATGATGGGGAAATGTGTGATGACTAGTTAATCATGCATGCAAAAATAAGGGATTTGCATGTCAAATTTCCCCAAAAGGAAGCTTAGTGGCTGGCCATGACAAGGGTTATGGGCAAAGAAAACATGTTGAAACATGTTTTGTTAATGGATGATGAGGGAAATGATTTAATAATTAAGTTGTGGGAAGAGAAGAGAAAAAAAAATGTGTGTGAGTGTGGCATTTCCCCCCCCATTGCCGTGTATGTCAAAGAAAAACAAGAAAAAAAAATTGTTCATCCTTGTTCTTTCCTTCTTGGCCGAAAATACTAAGGGAGAAGATAGGAGTTTTGCTTCATGCTTGGCTTGGAAGAGAACTAGAAGGAGATTTGGTCATACTTGCATCAAGATTAAGGTATGTTTGAGGTTGTGTCATGAGATTCTTGCTTGTTTTGGTTGCTAACTTGATGTGCATGTTAGCCATGGTTCAAATCCTTGTTATGCCATGAAAATGGTGTTTGGCCAAGGTTGATATTGTGTTAAAGCCATTGCATGCTAAATGTGAAGCTTGTTGATGATGCATGTAATGAAGGATTGACTACTCTTGAAATTTCTTTTTAGTATTCTTGAGTAGGACATTGAATTCTTTGTTTAACCATGACCAAAGTTAAAAGGGTATGGTTGTGATGTATTCGACCATGGTGCATTCATGAGCATGATTTATGCTTGTTACTTGATTGGTAAAATTTGTGTTTGGATGGGTATGAACCCTTGAGATTGACCTTGCACCTATATGTGTGTATATGTTTGCACATGATGTTTTGGTTATGAAGTGAGTGATAAAATGTTTGTTTAAAGAAGAAAATGTTGAAGAATGGTTGTGAAATTGCAAGTACATTCGCCTAGTACACATATGATGTGAAAATCTTGGAATTTATTGTTGATTTGGTGCAAGAATGACTAAGTATAATCGGCCATATGAGTGCTTGATGCTATATTATAAGTATTGAGCTACAATATGTAAAGCATTAACTAGTAAAATGTGTGCCATTCATGTGTGGTGTTAAACATGTAATTGGCCTCAACATCAACATGCATAATCGGCCATGAATGAGTGCCTAAGAGGTTGTGTTGTTCGCCATGAGTAAGCATGTTGAAGGCTTTGTGTGTTGAGTCGATTCATGAATTCGTACTTATGTGACTTTAATGTCTAGTGAATATATGTGGGCTAAGTGCCTTGAGTTCCTCTTTTGATACTCAAATGATTGAATCAATTTATTTGCTAAATTAAGCTCAAGAGCAAAGGGGACCAAATCCGATAAAGGGAAGGAAAAAGTAGTCGAATAGCCATCGAATCGTTCGACAACATCCGAGGTAAGTTTTCGAGTATCGAAACTTAGATTTTGATTCGATTGAATGAAGTAATAAGCAATCGAAATTCGCCCTTGTATATGGCCATTGAGCCGAAATGATATTTTGTTAAGTGAATTGTGCATAAAAGTTTTGTTGTGAAAATGAAACAAAGATGTGCATGAATGTTCGAGTGATAACGGGCTAAGCCCGAAGGCAATTGTGCGATTGTGATATCCGGGCTAAGCCGAAGGCAATGTGCGAGCTATGATACGGGCTAAGCCGAAGGCAATTGTGCGAGTTGTGATATCGGGTTAAGTCCGAAGGCATTTGTGCGGGTTACCATAACCGGGCTATGTCCGAAGGTGTTTTGAACAGTAGCTATATCCGGATAAACTCCGAAGGTATGTGAATTGAAATTTATAAGCTGCTGGAAAATTTTCAGTTATTGCACTTGTGAAATTCCCAACAACAAGGTATGTTTTGTGTGTGCTTTGCACACTATGAGTAAATGCGTACGAATATTCGCTCTAATGATAAATGAGCTATCGGCATTAACTAGGCCGTTATTTGTGTATGAATATAAGAGTTGGGATTGTGAAGTAAGCATGTCTTTGAGAAATTGTGCATATGAATTATTGTTTAGCTACTTGAATGCTATGCTTTGGTTGTGTGTATATTATGGCTCGAAACTTACTAAGCATAAATTGCTTACTCCGTTTCTTTGTTTCTCTGTTTATAGATTTTGCTCGTTAGCGATCGGATTCAGGATCATAGAAGTTGAAGTCAACCACACTATCAAAGCCCTTTTTGGTACTCCTTTAGTTGAGTTTTGGATATGGCATGTATAGGACTACCCTCGGTTATTTTTAAGTACTTGTGATGTATATGTGTACGGCCATGCGAAAATGGTTCGTAAAAGTGGAGTATGGAATTTGACCATATGTGGTTTGTAATTATATTTGGTTTCATGATGTGATTATGGTTTGGAATGAGAGAGTTGGTCACATGATCAGCCATTGGAATGGCTAAATATGATCATATGTGGACCTAAGTATGACTAGACTATAGTTGGTCCATGGGAACTACAATATAGGTAAAGCCTACCTTAAAAACAGAGGCTGCCAGCTGCAGTGACGTGGATGTGAAAAATCACCAAAATTTGTAGAAATGGTGTTAAATAGTGAATAAATTATGTGATCGAACCTTGACGAGTCTATTTTCATATGAAAGTAACGAAACAATCATATGATCAGTATACCGAGAGATATTAAAGTTCTCGTAAGACAGGGCCAGAACGGTTTCTGGGTCCCCTGTCGCGACTTTGAAAATTTTCCATAAATTATCCAGAATGAATTAGAAGTCATGCCTTATATGTACAGATTCCTTTTTGAGTCTAGTTTCATTGGAAACAAACGGTATCAGTATTGAAACCCTGTACAGAGAGATATTCAAGTTGTAACGCGTGAAGGTCATTGTAGTCGACCCCTGTAACATGGGCGACTTTAACTAATAAACTGTACCAATTGGCCCGACCAAAAATTCTAGAAATAAATCCATGGATGGATATATGAGTCTAAATTCAGGTAAAATTTACGGAATCAGTTTCCGAGTTGTGAAACTCGAGATATGCTTTTTAAGGCGACAGCGATGCAGTTTTCCAGCTTGCCTGGGAATGTCAAATTGGTCGGGGCCATAAGTGGTTTTGGCTTGTTAACCCCTCGTGTCTGACACCGGCAACGGTCTCGGGTTCGGGGTGTTACAATCACACATATTCACTAATGTTTAATTCTAGCATGCTTTCATATCTTATATACCTCATTCGGCCCTAACCGCTCAACTTAACTTATATATACAAATTCCATCTCGAAATTAAAAGTAGCAAAAATTCAATTAGGTTACAATAATGCCCATCAATGACCGAATTACTCAATCACATCTATAACCGATTTTCTATCTTGTTAATATTAATAGCCAATATCAACATTAATGCGAATGCTTAAGCACAACTAAACTAAAATTTACCCAACATCATTTTAATTTGCCATTTCCTACTCTTCAAATTATCAATTACAAGGTGATTTACATCTATATATTAAACCAAACTTGCTAGCACACAAAATTCCTTAACCGAATGTTATAAACCCAAGCCACACATATTGTTCATTAAGACCCTTCAATGGCCACATTCGCACCTCCTATGAACAAACCAATTTCAACCTTCAAGAAAAGAAAAGAAATATATGTACTAAGAGCTTCAACTACTTGGCGAATATCAAACCTCCAAACAACCAAAACTTAATCCATGGAATGAATAGAACTTGAACTAATCACCTTAGTTATGCATAAATTTTTAAGAATTTCAAAGTACTTACCTCTTCCTAAACATCAACCCAGCCAAACATGAAACAAGAGAATTCTTTTCTTCTTCCTCCCTCAAGTCACGGCAATAGAGGAGCAAGGATGAAACAACTTTTGTTTCTCCTCCCACTCACCTCATGTTTTATTATTCTTAATTCATTATTTTATTTTGTAAACTAAAAATGTTAATAGAAAAATACATATTATCAATAATAGCCCATACCATGGCCGGCCACTACTTATCATAAATGGAAATTTGACATGCAAACCCATCATTTTTACAACATGCATTAATAGATCCTTATAGATTAACCTATCACATTTCAAAAGTGTCACACATAAGTCCTATTTACTAAATTCACATGCAATCGACTAAATCGAAGGTTAAAACTTTCACACATTCATATTCACATATTTTAGACAATAAATATCATATTCAAATACTTCGGTGACTCGGTTTAGCGGTCCCGAAACCACTTTCTGACTAGGGTCAATTTAGGGCTGTCACACGATCTATGCTTATAAACAACTGAAAAGAAAATCACAAACTTAAAAAGATTAAGTTAGTAATGTTAGAAATAAATCAAATTGAAAATAAATAATTTCACGAAAGAAATTACTATAGCAACAGTTGACAATCCCCAGCAACAGTGCCAAAAACTTGTATCACTGGGGTTTGTGCAAGTGTACACATTCATTATCAAGTAATAAGTAAGTATCGAGTTATCGTCTCCATAGGGATTTTATTTGTGCTAAGTCACTTAATTTGTAAAATTATATTAACAATTTGGTAAATAAAAACACAATTTAGTTGAGAAGTGATAATTAAAATATATTAAACTACATGAAATGATCCCTAATGCAAATTAACCTAAGTATACAAACTATATGAATGAAATAGATTTTAGCAAAATTAAACACAATTTGCAACAATTATAACATAAATAAACTAGGACAATTACTTTAATTAAACTCAACTTATTACCAACATGCTTAATAATATTCGAAAAACCATTCCATGGCAACTCGATCTTTCATGAGTTTGGAAACCATGTTAGGTCCTTTCGGAATCCTTTACTTTGTAAATATGAATTATACTGATCCTTATTTACTAAGGGTTTCTTAGTATTTGTGCAAGGTAACAGTGACGTGTTAGGTTTGAAACAGTTTAATCACACAAATCTAAAAACTATGCAGATAACATAGCCTGGTTAGGATTGTTATACAACCTGCAATTTAATCGGGTTAGCATCTAAATTGAGCATGTACATTTCAAGTATGCATCTACTAGCCGTCGTCTGGTTAGGATCGCTCAGCTAGTTCAGGTGCATTTCAATCACGTATGAACGAAATATAGACTTGATTTTAATTGAAAACATGATCCATTAAGGCACAAACATTATAACTATGAATTTAATAAATATTATTTAATCAAAGCAGTCATCCTAGCTAAAATGAAATTAAGCTAACATTATTGTAAACAAGAAAAAAGGACACATAGCAAACATCTTTAAATTAAAGAAAAGAAAAGAAAGACTAAACCCAATTTAGCGTGGCTGTCACCCAACACTCTGATTGACGAGTCTTATTTGTTCCTTTTCTTCGCTCCTTTGCCAATGGCTCTCCAAGGTGGCTGACCAAGGGTTCTTTAAGAGGCTAAAATGCTAAAATATTTATGAAAAGATGATGATAGGTGTGGGGAGAAAAGAAAAATGTTAAGAGAATGAATGAGGAATGAGGAATGAGGGATGAGTAGAAATGTGAGAATGAGGTCTTATTTATAGGTGAGGAAAGGGGGATAGTTTACTAAAAATAGGAGTTTTCATCTTTTGAAGCATCTTCCATGGGTGGTTGGCCATAAATTAAGAAAGTTGAGCTGATTTTTGCTTGATTTTTTGTCAATTTGAGTGCCATAACAACTTAGGACTGAGACTCAATCAAGTGCAAATCTTTAGGTAAATCCCTAATTTCTTTAAATCTTCAAGGACCTTGTGCAATTAAACCAAAAAATGGTTTTTGGACAACCATGTGCAGCCGAATTTTGGGTTGACTTGGTCCTCAATTTGAACGGTTTTGTAATCCAACAAATGTAACACCCCTTACCCATATCCGAGGCTAGGACAGGATACTAGGCATTACCCGACTTAAACTTACACAATCACATAAAATCAGCCATAAAATTTCATTCAAATCAAAAACATTCATACATATGTATAACATCCCTTAAATGGGCTTACGAGGCCCTAAACATGCATTGGAGATGATTCGGGATGAAACTGAAAACTTTTGGGAAAACTTAGAAAAATTCATCATAAAACATGGTCACACGCCCGTGTGGGTAGGCTGTGTGGTTACACATGCCCGTGTCCTCTGCCCGTGTAACTCTCTGTTTATGACATCAGTAACAAAATAGAGTTACGCAGCCAAGTCACACGCCCAGGTGTAAGCCGTGCCCTCCACACGGCTGAGACACACGGCCGTGCCTCTGTCCGTGTGGCCAAGAAAGTGGCTATTTACCAAGCCATTTGGCACCCTTATTTGTACATACTTAAACATAATTTTAATGGCACTTTTCATGGCATAATTGAGCATTTAAACATCATCAAACAAGTCATGATCATGGTGATTTCATATCAATTTATTCATGCATAAGGTACCATACTTTGCCTAGTTTAAACTTATCAAACTTTTATGCCATGACTATCATTAACCTATTCTCTTATTTCATACTTATGCCAATTATGTCATCAACCAATTATCAAGTACCTAAACCATATCCACACACCTATCCATATTAAACAACATTATCACATCACATGACCTTTGGCACATGCAAGTGCATATAATTAGGCATTACAACCCAAATAGTCAATATAAGCCACATCTCATGACTATATATACAAAATGAATCAATATATCATCATAAGCCAATATATTTGGCCAAATCAAATGACACATACACAATTGACTAAGCCCCTATACATGTCATAAACTAAATTGCTTGAATACTTATACCCCAAATGGTAGCTTGATAGTGTGATTGAATCTCTGGCGATCTCCAACCCGAGCTAACTAAATAAACCTATAAGAGATGGGAAATGAAAGGGAGTAAGCTATATAGCCTAGTAAATCCGTATGAAAATAATAACCAACTTATTAGCATGCTTTTGCCATATTTTAACAACATGTTTTCAAGGTAGCCCAATCATAATTGCACATAATTCAGTCACGCTGTCTACTCAAGTAACGGTGACTAAATTATTTATAACTTGAGCTACAGATTTCTAAATTATGATCCGTTAATTTTCCATTAATTATGTATACTTGGTTATATAATGACATTTTGGCTTTGAAAGTTGATTGATATTTTGTTAATATAACTATATGAGCATTCAGCCAAGGTAACATTTATGCATGAAAGTATATATATTATTTATGAAATTATAATTTTGATACTAAATGTGATAATGATATTATAATTTGGTTTAGTTTAACTGATTTATTTATTTGCTTATGACTTACTAAGCTATGATAGCTTACTGTATGTTTTTATG
This sequence comes from Gossypium arboreum, assembly GCF_025698485.1. Taxonomy (NCBI): domain Eukaryota; kingdom Viridiplantae; phylum Streptophyta; class Magnoliopsida; order Malvales; family Malvaceae; genus Gossypium; species Gossypium arboreum. The sequence continues at coordinate 27,018,644 of NC_069081.1, forward strand.
TTTGCCTTTGTTTTATAGATTTTGGAGTCAACTTACGAGTTCGAGGATCTTCAACAAAGTCCATCATACTATCGACTGTCTTCAGTATCTTTATAAGTGAACTGTAACACCCCAAACCCGTGACCGTCACGGATTCGACCACGAGGTGTTACCGGCTTACTTCCTATTTCCCTCTTGGAAATTATGAAATTTTGTTTCAGCGAGGCTAGCTAACTGCGTCCTTTGTTACCTTAAAAATCATATCTCGAGTTCCAGACTTGAAAACCAATTCCGTAAATTTTCCTGAAACTATACTCATATATCCATCCATGGATTTATTTCTAGAATTTTGGTCAGGCCAATTGGTACAGTTTATTAGTTAAAGTCACCCATGTTACAGGGGTCGACTACACTGACCTTCGCGTTACAACTTGAATATCTCTCTGTACAGGGCTTTAATACTGGTGCCGTTTGTTTCTAATGAAACTATACTCAAAATGGAATCTGCACATATAAGGAATGACTTCTAATTCTTTCTGGATAATTTATAGTAAATTTTCAAAGTCGAGACAGGGGATCCAGAAACCGTTCTGGCCCTGTCTCACGAGAACTTTAATATCTCTCAGTATACTGCTCATATGGTCGTTTCGTTTCGTCCATATGAAAATAAATTCATCAAGGTTCAATTTCATAATTTATTCACTATTTAATTCTACTTCTACTATTTTAGTGATTTTTCAATCTCATATCACTGCTGCTGTCCGCAACAGTTACTGCGATGAGACTATGCCAATTTCATGAATCTTTCCTTGACCTTACTAATCATCCATCATACATGACACAAATTATGGCCACCTTATCAAAATTAAAGTTTCTAAGACTCGTGGCTATAGGTTCTAGCATCCCACTCAACGACCACATAGGCCATTTTCACATGGCTTAAAGTTTACAACCCATAATTCAACAAAACATAATAGCCTATACATTCAACGATGGCATCATTCCATACACATACATTTCCATTTACACATCAATTCATTAAACACAATTGCATATATATTATGATCATTTAAATCAATACCAAATATATGCTTAATGACTTACCTCGGATGTTGTCGAATGTCTTCAACGACTATTCAATTACTTTTTCTTTCCCCTTGTCCAACTTCGATCCTCTAAGCTCTTGGGCTAATTCAAACAAATTTATCTTATTAAAGTCCCATCATGCTAGCTTATGGCGAATACCCATATCAAATAAGCAATTTACCTTAACTCGTAACCCACATAGCCAAGTTACACATATAACCCTTATGACCGAATATGAATATCACCAAAATCTCTATGACTTAACCTTCACCTTCATAGCCGAATATATATATAGCTTATCAAATAGACATTTATTCACCTTCCCTTAACACATATTAATCAATTAGTCCATGCATTATCCCTTGACACACCCGGTCATTAAAGCAATAACCTATTAACATCCAAGCATATTATACTAAAATTTCTTCTAAGGTCGAATTCATGTACCATCCTTAATACTCATACAATTATTTTATTTTAAATAATTTACACACACCATTTACCTAACATCAATTAACTAGACACTTTAAGGATTTCTTCTTTGACTATACACACATTCGGCAACTATCCATACACACACAAGCCGATTTTTTTCCTATCACCCAAACCATCTACATGAACACTTAACTAACTCAAACTTCACCCATCCACAAATACTCATTACAACATAAAGACAACAATCCTTTTCCTCAATTTCTTCCATGGCCGATTACCCAATATTACCACACAACCAAGATTTTGACATGGCTAAGTAGGAAATTTTAGTAGCTAGCTTAAAGTATGCTAACCTTTCAAGAACCAACATGAACTCACTTACCTTAATTCAAGCTCAAGGGTGACCAAACCTTCTCTTGCTTTCTTCTTCAATTCGGCCAAGCATGTTCAAAGATGAACACTTTTTTTTTTCTTTTTCTTTGTTCACTTCACGGCAAATGGGGGGGGGGGAGGCATCCACACACTTTTTTTTGCTATCATCATTTTCCTTTTTTTCCCTTTCTTTATTAGTAGCTTTTATTCTATTGTTTTCTACATACCCCACTAACATAACATGTTGGAAACATGTTTCCTTGCCCATAATTTTGACATAGCCGGCCACTATCCTTGTCAAATGGATTATTTGACATGCAACTCCATTTATTTTACTTCATTCCTTTATTAACCTCTTAAAATTAGCCACATATAATTGAATCCTTTCACATGAGTCCCTTTTCTTTCAATTCACATTCAAATTAACTAAATCAAAGAATTAAAAATTCACACATGCATTTTCATATATTTAGACAAGAACTATCATACTCAAATGATTTAGTGATTTCGGTTTAGCGGTCCCAAACCGCTTTCCGACTAGGGTCACTTTAGGGATGTCACAACTCTCCCCACTTAAGAAATTTTCGTCCCCGAAAATCTTACCGTAAATAGGTTTGGGTATCGCTCTTTCATAGAGTTCTCGGGTTCCCAAGTGGCTTCTTCAATTCGTGTTTATGCCACACCACCTTCACTAATGGGATTTTCTTATTTCGCAACTCTTTTACTTCACGCATCGAATGCTAACGGCTCTTCTTCATAACTCAAATTAGGGTGAATCTCAATCTCGGATGGAGTGATTACGCGCGCAGTGTCGGATCTATATCGTCAAGCATCGAGACATGGAAAACGTTGTAAATCTTTTCGAGCTCAGGGGGTAAAATTAATCGGTACGCTACTGGCCCAACTCGTTCAGATACTTCATACGGACCGATGAATCTCAGACTCAATTTGCCCTTACGGCCAAATCTAAGCACCTTCTTCCAGGGTGAGACTTTGAGAAATACCTTGTCTCCAACCCGATATTCCATGTCTTTTCTTTTCAAATCGCATACGACTTTTGGCGATCCGGCGACTTTCAAACCTTCACGAATTACTCGAACTTTCGCTCGGCATCCTTAATCAAATCAACCCCGAAGACTTTACTTTCACTAAGTTTAGTCCAGAATAATGGGGTACGGCATTTACGACCGTATAAAGCCTCGTGAGGCGCCATCTTAATACTTGATTAAAAACTATTGTTGTAAGTGAATTCAATCAAAGGTAATTACCGTTCCCATGAACCACTAAACTCAAGGATGCAACATCTCAACATATCCTCAAGTATTTGAATTATCCGTTCGGATTGACCATCGGTTTGGTCTCTAATTCGACTACTAGCACCTCATCGGGTGAAACGGATAGATGAGCATCCATCGCTCTCAAAGCAAACAGTGCCTTGCGACTTAAAGCATCGGCCACCACGTTGGCCTTTCCCGGGTGATAATCAATGATGAGTTCATAGTCTTTCAACAACTCAAGCCAACGTCTTTGTCGCAGGTTTAAATCTCTCTGAGTCATCAAATATTTTAGACTCTTGTGGTCCGAATAAATGTGACACCTTTCTCCAAACAAGTAATGCCGCCATATCTTCAAGGTGAACACTATGGCTGCTAGTTCAAGGTCATGGGTCGGATAGTTTCTCTCATACGGCTTTAGTTGTCTCGACGCGTAAGCCACAACTCGACCTTCTTGCATCAACACACAACCTAACCCAAGCAAGGATGCGTCACTGTATATGACAAACTCTTTACCGGACTCCGGTTGTACTAGTACCGGGGCCTCGGTTAAATAGGTTTTTAGTCGATCGAAACTTTCTTGATAGCGTTCTGACCACTCGAACTTAACATCTTTTTGAATTAGTTTTGTCATCGGTGCAACTATCGTCGAAAAACCTTTCACAAATCGTTGATAGTATCCGGCAAGCCCCAAAAAGCTACTAACCTCGGTAACATTCCTTGGAGGTTTCCAATCGACTATGGCCGAAATTTTGTTCGGGTCCACCCTGACACCCGATGCGGACACCACGTGCCCTAAAAAGCTAACCTCTTTCAACCAAAATTCACATTTACTCAACTTTGCGTATAACTGCTTATCTCGTAAAATTTGCAACATTAGCCTCAGGTGCTCAGCATGTTCGGTTTCATCTCTCGAATAGACCAAAATGTCATCGATAAATACAACTACGAACCGATCCAAGTATGGCCTGAAAATTCTATTCATTAAATCCATAAATACCGCAGGGGCATTAGTAAGCCCAAACGGCATCACCAAGAATTCGTAGTGGACCGTACCTCGTTCTAAAAGCGGTTTTGGGTATGTCCGATTCTCGGACCTCAACCGATAGTACCCGACCTCAAATCTATCTTTGAAAACACCGAGGCTCCTTTAATTGATCAAACAAATCGTCAATTCGTGGCAATGGATATTTATTCTTTATCGTCACTTTATTGAGTTGACGATAGTCGATGCACAACCTCATGGTTCCGTCCTTCTTTTCACAAACAATATAGGTGCGCCCATGGAGAAAAACTCGGTCGAGCGAAACCTCTATCCGTCAATTCTTGCAATTGAACCTTCAATTCCTTTAATTCCGTTAATGCCATACGATACAGGGCTATTGAAATCGGCGTAGTACCGGTACAACCGATGCGAATTCCACTTCTCGAATCGGTGGCAATCCAGTAACTCCTCGGAAAAACATCGAATACTCACAAACCACTGGTACCGATTCGAGTTTCCTTTCCGTCTCTTTACTTTCAAACACATACGCAAGGTATGTTTCACACCCTTTTCACATACCTTGACGGTTATAGAAGATATTATCGCTGGCGCTCCTTTTAAATCATGAGACTCGACTCGGACTACCTCATTATTTACCTTGCTCAAATCAATGGTTTTCCTTTTGCGGTCCACCATTGCATCATGTACGGTCACCAATCCATACCAAGAATAACATCTAATTCATTAAATGGTAGAAGCATCGATCGTAGGAAAGCGAGATTCTCGAATTATTAGGGGCATCTCTTGCACACTTTATCAACGAAAGCACGTATTGACCCAAAGGGTTTGACACTCGAATTACGAACTCAAGAGACTCAACAGTAGAGTCTTCTTGGATGCTAAGGTTTCACATACATATGAGTGAGTAGAGTGGGGTCAATCAATGCAATCACACTAGTATCAAAGAGAGTAAAAGTACCGGTGATAACGTCGGGGAGGATGCCTCCTCTCGTGCGCGGATGGCATATGCTCTAGCAGAGCACGGGTCTCGGATCGGACAGCCGTATTAGAGGCTCCTCTCGATTACCACCCCTACCTCCAGAGATTCTCGGGGCCTACCTCCACCGTCGTTCCACTAGGTCTTGCACCTTGCGTCTTATTCCTCTCATCTAGCTCGTGCAATCTCTAATGAAGTGGTCCTTGAACCACATCCATAACAGCCCTATTAACAGACTTACCCCAACATTCACCTAGGTGTCGTCTTCCACATTGGGGCATTCAGGTCTCTCTTGACGATTATTGCCCACACTAGCTACCAAGTAGCTCTGGAGTCCGTCAATGGTCGGGCTCTAATGGGAATTCGCATGATCGTCCTCGACTTCTTGGTGTCCTCCCGAACCTCTTTACAGCCGAGAACGGAGCTTTACTCGTCGATCTTTTACGGTAATCTCTTGCTTCAAATTCAGCCTTCTTCTTCTCCTTCCCAAGTTCTTCCGCCTTGCGTGCTCGTTCGACTAGTGTCACGAACTCCTTTATCTCCAAAATTCCCACTAGTAACTTTAACTCTTCATTCAATCCTTCTTCAAATCTTTTGCACATCGCAACCTCATCAGCCACACACTCCCGAGCATACCGACTAAGTCTTACGAACTAATGTTCAGTATTCAAATCTGATCATCGGCCTTGCTTGAGTTCCAAGAATTCCTTACGCTTCGATCGATGAACCGTTGACTAATGTATTTCTTTCGAAATTGGATTGAAAGAAATCCCAAGTAACTCGTTCATTTGGGACTATGGAAATTAAAGTCCTCCACCAATAGTAAGTCGAGTCTCGCAACAAGGATATAGCACACTTAAGACATTCATCGAGTGTGCATGACAGTTCATCTAACACTCTAATGGTGTTATCGAGCGAACTTCGGCCTTTTCGGCATCATCAAGAACTATGGCCTTGAACTCCTCGCCCCACGCTTCCTAATCAAGTCCACGGTGGTTTACTCACCTCACAGGATCGATGAATCTGGAGGCATTGCAGGCTCTTGGGGTGGAGTATTTAAATTCGGGAATGGTTGGACAGCCGGATTGGTTCGGGCATATTATGCGACCCACTCATTCATCATGGTGAAGAAGGCTTGTTTCGCCCTTCATTTTGATTATTCGCGGATGACTGAGGCTCAACAGGCGGTGTCCCTTGCGCGGAGCAGCCGCTACACTTTCAACGTCATCCGCCAAGGGTCTCTCTACCCCTGGTGCCATTGCTAATCAAAACAAAAATTTCAACCGTCAGAAGTCATCACATTATTAAGCACTAAAATTTGGCATGTATAGCTAGACTCACACGCGCTATGGTAGTCCTAGAACCGACTAAACCATAGCTCGATACCAATTAAATGTAACACCCCAAACCCGTGACCGTCACGGATTCGACCACGAGGTGTTACCGGCTTACTTCCTTATTTCCTATTGGAAATTATGAAATTTTTGTTTCAGGCAGGCTAGCTAACTGCGTCACTGTTACCTTAAAAATCATATCTCGAGTTCCAAACTTGAAAACCAATTCCGTAAATTTTCCCTGAAACTATACTCATATATCCATCCATGGATTTATTTCTAGAATTTTTGGTCGGGCAAATTGGTACAGTTTATTAGTTAAAGTCACCCATGTTACAGGGGTCGACTACACTGACCTTCGCGCGTTACAACTTGAATATCTCTCTGTACAAGGCTTTAATACTGGTGTCGTTTGTTTCTAATGAAACTATACTCAAAATGGAATCTGCACATATAAGACATGACTTCTAATTCTTTCTGGATAATTTATAGTAAATTTTCAAAATCGAGACAGGGGATCCAGAAACCGTTCTGGCCCTGTCTCACGAGAACTTTAATATCTCTCAGTATACTGCTCATATGGTCGTTTCGTTTCGTCCATATGAAAATAGATTCATCAAGGTTCAATTTCATAATTTATTCACTATTTAATTCTACTTCTACTATTTTTAGTGATTTTTCAATCTCATATCACTGCTGCTGTCCGCAACAGTTACTGCAGTAGACTATGCCAATTTCATGAATCTTTCCTTGACCTTACTAATCATCCATCATACATGACACAAATTATGGCCACCTTATCAAAATTAAAGTTTCTAAGACTCGTGGCTATAGGTTCTAGCATCCCACTCAACGACCACATAGGCCATTTTCACATGGCTTAAAGTTTACAACCCATAATTCAACAAAACATAATAGCCTATACATTCAATGATGGCATCATTCCATACACATACATTTCCATTTACACATCAATTCATTAAACACAATTGCATATATATTATGATCATTTAAATCAATACCAAATATATGCTTAATGACTTACCTCGGATGTTGTCGAATGTCTTCAACGACTATTCAATTACTTTTCTTTCCCTTGTCCAACTTCGATCCTCTAAGCTCTTGGGCTAATTCAAACAAATTTATCTTATTAAAGTCCCATCATGCTAGCTTATGGCGAATACCCATATCAAATAAGCAATTTACCTTAACTCGTAACCCACATAGCCAAGTTACACATATAACCCTTATGACCGAATATGAATATCACCAAAATCTCTATGACTTAACCTTCACCTTCATAGCGAATATATATATAGCTTACCAAATAGACATTTATTCACCTTCCCTTAACACATATTAATCAATTAGTCCATGCATTATCCCTTGACACACCCGGTCATTAAAGCAATAACCTATTAACATCCAAGCATATTATACTAAAATTTCTTCTAAGGCCAATTCATGTACCATCCTTAATATTCATACAATTATTTTATTTTAAATAATTTACACACACCATTTACCTAACATCAATTAACTAGACACTTTAAGGATTTCTTCTTTGACTATACACACATTCGGCAACTATCCATACACACACAAGCTGATTTTTTCCTATCACCCAAACCATCTACATGAACACTTAACTAACTCAAACTTCACCCATCCACAAATACTCATTACAACACAAAGACAACAATCCTTTTCCTCAATTTCTTCCATGGCCGATTACCCAATATTACCACACAACCAAGATTTTGACATGGCTAAGTAGGAAATTTTAGTAGCTAGCTTAAAGTATGCTAACCTTTCAAGAACCAACATGAACTCACTTACCTTAATTCAAGCTCAAGGGTGACCAAACCTTCTCTTGCTTTCTTCTTCAATTCGGCCAAGCATGTTCAAAGATGAACACTTTCTTTTTTCTTTTTCTTTGTTCACTTCACGGCAAATGGGGGGTGGGGGGGAGGCATCCACACACTTTTTTTTGCTATCGTCATTTTCCTTTTTTTCCCTTTCTTTATTAGTAGCTTTTATTCTATTGTTTTCTACATACCCCACTAACATAACATGTTGGAAACATGTTTCCTTGCCCATAATTTTGTCATGGCCGGCCACTATCCTTGTCAAATGGATTATTTGACATGCAACTCCATTTATTTTACTTCATTCCTTTATTAACCTCTTAAAATTAGCCACATATAATTGAATCCTTTCACATGAGTCCCTTTTCTTTCAATTCACATTCAAATTAACTAAATCAAAGAATTAAAAATTCACACATGCATTTTCACATATTTAGACAGTAACTATCATACTCAAATGATTTAGTGACTCGGTTTAGCGGTCCCAAAACCGCTTTCCGACTAGGGTCACTTTAGGGATGTCACATGAACTTTCGAATCTATGGCATGTATAGGCTAGATCATGTTTTGAAATGTTGGATTTTGATTTTTGTATAAATTAGGCCATGCAAAAATGGCTTAACTTTTATGTTTAAATTCGGTTATTTTTTTATTATGGTTTATGTGCATTTTGGTTATAATGTTATGTGCTATGAATGTATTGTAACACCCCGTACCCGAGACCATTGCCGGAGTAGGACACGAGGGGTTAACGGGCTTAATCCACTCATTTTCACATTCCATTTGAAAAATTTCCAGGCAGTTGGCTAACTGCGTCGCTGTCACCTTAAAAATCATATCATGAGTTTCAAAACTCGAAAACCAGTTTCGTAAATTTTTCCTGAAACTAGACTCATATGTTCATCTACAGATTTTTTTCTAGAGTTTTTGGTCAGGCCAATTAGTACAGTTTATTAGTTAAAGTCTCCCCTGTTACAGGGTGTGACTACACTGACCTTCATGCATTACGACTTGGATATCTCCCTGTACAGGGCTTCAATACTGATGCCGTTTGTTTCTATAGAAACTAGACTAAAAACGGAATCTATACATATATGGCATGACTTCTAAATGTCTCTGGTTAATTTATAATGAATTTCCAAAGTCAGATCAGGGGATCCAGAAACCGTTCTGGCCCTGTCTCACGAAAACTTTAACATCTCATAATATACTGTTCATATGAATGTTTCGTTTCTTTTCTATGAAAATAGATTCATCAAGGTTAGATTACGTAATTTATTCACTATTTAATTCCATTCCTACTATTTTTAGTGATTTTTCACATCCACATCACTGCTGCTGCCAGCATCTATTTTTAAGGTAAACTTTACCTATTTCATGATCCTCCATGGATCAACTAGAGTTTGTCATACATATACCAAAAGTGATCATGAATAACCATTCCCATGGCTAACCGTTACCAACATTTCCATACCTCTCGACGGACAACATACAAAACGATTATAATGCTATGATCAAAGTATATTTAAGCCATTTTCGCATGGCTATCCAAATTTACGCAAAACCGAAGGGTACATGACCAACAACAAAAGGGTAGTCCTATACATGCCATTTCAAAGTTCAACCAAAAGTATACCAAAAGGAGCTTTGATAGTGTGGGCGACTTCGACTTCAAAAAATCCCGAGTCCGATAGCTGAAGGACCAAAATCTATAAAACAGAGAATTAAATAAACGGAGTAAGCATTAAATGCTTAGTAAGTTTTGAGCAAAGAATTTAAGCACAACTGAAGTATAGCATTCATATAACTAAACGGATAATTCCAAATATATACATATTCTCAAATCATTCTTACTTCACATTCCAACCCCTATATTCATACATAAGGGATCATCTTAGCCAAATACCGGAAGCTCATTACTCGACGGAGCAAATATTATTCGAAGGGAATCAACTATTCCAATGCACATACGAAACATACCTTATTGTTGGGATTTTACAAGCGTATTAACTGAAATTTTTACAGCAAGATCGCTCATTCCCGAATCACGTACCTTCGGAATTTAACGGGATATAGCTACTCGTTCAAATGCCTTCGGGACGTAGCCCAGTTATAGTAACTCGCACGAATGCCTTCGGGACTTAACCCGGATTTAGTAACTCGCGCCAATGCCTTCGGGCTTAGCCCGGAATTAGTAACTCGCACAAATGCCTTCGGGCTTATCCTGGAATTAGTAACTCGCACAAATGCCTTCGGATCTTAGTCCGGATATAGTCACTTAGCACAAAGCCTTCGGGACTTAGCCCGGACATCATTCGAATAACCATGCACATTTATCAATAAATCATGACACATCCGTATTTCATTTTCATTACCAAAGCTCAAACACAAGACACTTATCACACTTGAAATTTCGGCTCAATAGCCACATACAAAGAGCATGATTTTGATTTGCTTAAAACATGATCTAATCAAATCATAATCTAAGTTCCATTACTCGAAAACTTACCTCGGATGTTGTCAAACGGCTTTAACGGCTATTCAATCACTTTTTCCTTCCCTTTATCCAACTTTGTTCCTCTAGGCTCTTGAGCTAGTTCACACAAGTTTAACTTATTAAAGTCTCATTATGCTAGCTTATGGTCGAATATGACAAGAAATTTAATAGGTTATAGAGCCACCTTCTAGCTCAAATACACAATGGTCATACGCATTTTTAATCACCTTAAGCAATTTAATACAATTCATTCGAACATCAAAAGAGAAGCTCAAGGTACTTAGCCCATATATACATTAGACATTAAAGTCCCATATGTACGAAATCACGAATCAAATTCAACATATTAGCTAATATTCCCCTTAGCCGAATTTTCTAAGTCAAGATAAAGCCGAACATACACATCAATGCTAAGGCCGATTGCAACACTTAATACATTCAACAAGTATGGTCACTTGTATTGACTAAACACCATTTTGTTTCAAGTTCAAAACTTGGCTAATACACATATATACACTATTAAAGCATCCTCTCCCTTTCCATCAATTCAACACATGCATTACTCATTAATATACAAAATTTATATTCGGCCTTGGCACACAACTTGCTAGCCGATTCTTCTCCATCTAGCAACTAATGCACATATGTGCTCATTTGTTAGACTCTACTTCATCTAACAACAACCATATTTCCCTTCTACTTCCTACCATGGCCGAATGCATCACAACACCATACCATTTCAATTTTGGTCATGGGTAAACAAAGAACTTAATGTCTCACTCAAAAATGCTAAAAAGAAGATTCAAGAGTCATCAATCCACCATCACATGCATCATTACAAAGCTTCACTTTTAGCATGCAAATGACATCAACACAAATCCACCTTAGCCAAATATCATCTCCATGACATAGTAAAGATTTGAACCATGGGCTAGTTAGAACTCAAACTAACAACTAAAAACATGCATGAATCTCATGGACAACATCAAACATACCTTAGTCTAGCAAAGCACCATAGCCGATTTTCTCAAGCTCTTCCCCCTTCTTCTCTTTCTTCTATTCGGCCAAGAACAACCAAAGAATGAAGCCCTTTTTTTTTTGTTTTCTTTCTTCCATTCACGGGAAAAGGGGGGGCATGGGTGAGACCTTTTTTTTTTTCATCACTCCTCCCTTTCATTATTTAATTACCATGCTCCTTATTTTATTTTTCCTAACATACATCACTAACATAACATGTTTGTGACATGTTTCCACCCATAGCATGGCCGGCCACTATGCTTTAATTTGGCTAATTTGACATGCAAGGACAAGCACTTTCCCACATATATTAATAGGCCACTTGAACACTTGCCTAGCATATTTCTAAATTGTCTCACATAAGTCCCTACTAATAAATTTCACATACACTGACCAAATTAAAGTATGGAACTATCACACAAGCATTTACGCACATCATAAACACAGAATAAAACCTTTAATTATTTATAAGACTCGGTTTCGTGGTCCCGAAACCACTTTCCGACTAGGGTCAATTTAGGGCTGTCACATGTATAGTATTTGTGGTAGGTATTATATGCTTCGAAAATGGTTGATGATTTTGGGATTTATTTTGGTAGATATATTATATGTTATGTTTTGTCTTTGAGTATGGTTTACTAATTCAGCTTAGTATTGAAATGAAATGATTATGATATATATAAATTGAAATGGGTATTAGTTGTTTTAATTTGATTGTAATAGCAATGTATGAGTATACATGTATATGTGTATAAGTCATGGATATTAATGTAGTGAATTGGTCAAGTAGAGACAAGTTAGATAAGTTATTTAGACTTATTAATATGCTGAATTTGTAATTCGCCAAATGTATTTTAAAGTAGGTCATTATATGTATACTTGTATGTTCGTGATATAATTGTGGTATTGAATATTTGTGGTTAAAGTTAGGCTATAAAAAAATTTGATTAATGAATGTGGTTTTTGTGTTGGTTTAGAAAGAGCATATCACTTGGATATTTGGGTTGGTTTATTTGAGTACTTTATTTGGTAAAGTTGATAATATACCTTCAGTATATGTTACGTAAAGTCTTACATATATATTCGAATGGATGTCAAAATTTGTATTAACGTATGAAACATGTATATTCATATTGACTAATATATTAGAGCCGCATAAATGAATGAAAAGTTTAGTATTGAAATTTGTTTCATTTGATGTATAATTTGTACATGTGCAAGACTTATATAAAAATAAGTCTGATATTCAATTAATGAAGTTGTTGATTTGTTATATGTTCTCTATATAAAAATAAATTTGTTTTGATATATGCTGGATTATGTTTTAATTATGTTATGTTATGAATGATATGATTTTAAGATTTGATATTTGATTAAGTTACGAGCATTGATGTGATTAAAATTTTTGAATTGTAAAATGTAATGCATATTTATATAAATTGTGATATGATCGGTAATGCCTCATAACCGTAATCCGGCGACGGATACGGGTTAGGGGTGTTACATACATGCATACAAAAACACCATGGCCAAATCAAGCTTCATCCATGACCCTTTTTGTTTGAAATTTTGGTGGAGGAGAGGAATAAAGATGACAAATTACTTTAGTTTTATTTATTTTGTCTTTTATCACTTATTTATCAAAATAACCTTTAAAACATTTAATAATTACACTAACGCCAAGCCATCAAAATCCACTATCTCTTTAATGGGCCATTTACCAAATAAGGACTTCCACATTAAAGTTCTATAACTATTTGGTTCATTTAACCAATAGGACTCATATTTTATGCCTTACGCGATTTAGTCCTTTTTATCGAATTAAGCATTTAAACGGTAAAATTTCTTCACGGAATTTTCGCACAACTCTAATATCATGCTGTAAATATTAAAATAATAATAAAATAAAATTTTTGACATTGGATTTGTGGTTCCGAAACCACAGTTTCGACTTAGCTAAAACCGGGCTATTACAGCAAAGCTATCAAACCTATCCAGAATAAATCAACAAGTTAGAAGACCAAAGAATAAAGTTCATTCAATTTAATTAATTAATTTAAAACCCAAATTTTTAATGAAATATTTTAAAATGAATTATTAAATATAATTTTATATTTTATTATTTAATTTAATCATGCATGGCCCACTTTATGTCTTAAAAATATAATTTATTCAAATTAATATAAAATAAGCCGTTTATTGCATGAAAACTATATAATAAAGCATAAAATCACATTTTAATAATTTCTATGTCCTAATTTCATATATTCACATATTTCATTAATTTATTAAAATTTATTTAGTTTTAACAACAATTTTAAGTAAAAGGTGATGAATGACATAGGAAAAATCCTATATATTTTTTCGTTTACACCATGTTGTCACCCTTCCATGCACAAATCTACACAACAAAACATAACTCCATTCCAAGTATATACATTCAACCAACTCAGCCCAATCAGGACATCCATACATCTTCCGCATACTATCATCTATCATATACAACCATCACAAGCTAATCAACTTAAACCATACAAATTTCCACATCCATGAAAAGCATCGTCATATGCATATACTTAACCCAATATTAGCCAATTTCATGTGGCCATTAACAAAATGAGTTATCATCCAACTTATGCCAACACATTTGGCCAAATCAATTATGACACATAACAAAATGACCATGTAACACCCCATACCCGTAACCCATGCCGGAGCGGAATACAAGGCATTACCTAACTCGATCTCATTCACCCAAACGTTCACAAGTCACCCAGACTCGGTCCAATTTAAAAATTTTTCAATTTCTACTTTAAACTCCTTGTTATGGGCCTACATGCCCCTAATCGACCATTGAAAACTATTTGGAATCAACCCGGTCCCTTAAACTATCTATAGAAAATTTATCTTTGAGACATGGCACACGCCCGTGTAGAAGGACAACACACCCGTATGACCATTTCAACATAGTCGTGTTGATGGTTCATGTGGCTCACATGGCCTAAGCAATATAAGGACACACCTGTGTCTTCCACTCGTGTGGAATTTATTCTAAATGAACACGTACAGGGTTTCACATGGTCTGGCACACGCCCGTGTGCCTGGCCTGTGTCCATCACATGGCCATGACACGCCCGTGTCCTAGCCCGTGCGCAAAAACATGGACATTCTATTTCTGATGTCAGCATCCCCAAAATGACACATGACCAAGGCACACGCCAGTGTGCTAGGCCATGTCTCTCACACAACTGTGGCACACGACTGTGTCTCTGCCCATGTGTTTACTATCATGCATACTGACTTGAAATTTTTACGTGCAGGGGACACATGGCCGGACCACAGGCCCATGGGGCAAACCGTGTGTCACACACAATCTAGACACACGGTTCGTGTGATTTCGTGATAGGTTTTAAATATTTATAATTAATCATTCTTGAAACTATCTATTATCGTGATGTAGGCAAGTGTACCTATCGAACAGTAGTATAGTTTTAGCAAGACCGGATTGTCGAACCCAAGGGAACTAAAAGTACTAGTAATGACTGTCTTTTTATTATCTAGCCTAAGAATAAAGAGGTTTTTTTTAACTAACTAATTATCTAAACTAAGAATTCACAGAGAATGGAATTGGGGAATTGCTTTTGGGAAAATCGATTGAATTAAGACAATACCTAAGGAAAAATCCACCTAAACTGTACTTGTTATTCTAGCTCCGAATCGGATGATTTATTCATTTAACTTGTTCCGTAGAGATCCTTAAGTTATGTTGTTATCTTTATTCAAGAAATATAACTTTTAATCCCTAAATTGAATAATTGAGACCTTTCTCTAATTAACACCCTAGGGTTGCATTAACTTGATCTATGAATCCCCTTATTAGGTTTCACCCTAATTTGGCAAAATCTTGTCAAGCTATGTCTAGGCGCACAAACAACTCCGCTTAATTATGAAAAATGAACTCTTAGACAGGGTCTATTCCTCCTCTGAATAATGGCTTATCTTGAATCAGTATCTTGGGATATCAAAACAAAAAATTAAGAACACATAATTAAGAACAAGTTAAATATTTATCATACAATTCAGAAAATAATAACAAGATTCAACTTAGGTTTCATTCCCCTTAGGTATTTAGGGGTTTTAGTTCATAACTAAATAAGAAAAAATCTCAGAATAATAAAAAATACAAAACATAAAGCAAAATCCCAAAACTCCTAAAGGAGAAATTGAGGAGAGATCTTCAGTTTTGATGGTGAATCCAGCTTCTCAGATGGATCAATCAGCTTCCTTGGAGTAATTCCTTACTCCCTATTCTATGTCCTCTTTTCTTCCTCCTCTAGGGTGTATTTATAGGCTTTGGAATGCCTAAGAGCCCTCAAAATTAGCCTTTTCTTAATTGGACTCAACTTGGGCTCGGCAGGGACAGGCCCGTGTGCAATTACTTCAGGCCGTGCTCGAGCCTGCCAAATTGACACGATCGTGTTGTCTACCAGTGTGAGGAAGTCCAGGCTATGTTGAATTCGTACTTTGTCCCATTTTCTCTGTTTTTGGCTCATTTCTCGTTCTTTTCTCTCTCCTATGCTCTCCTAAGTATAACACATGAAATTAAAGCATTAAGAGCATCGAGTTCACCAATTCTAATGGAAAATCATCCATAAAATGTGTTAAGCATGGGGTAAAAATATGTATAAATTACGGTTTATCAAATACCCCCATACTTAAGCATTTGCTTGTCCTCAAGCAAAATCCTCAACTCATAATAAAAATAAATCCTTCTCAACTTATAATTTCTATCGATAATATCTCAAAATAATCCATAAGTAATCATACATTGAGAATTCAACTAAAAGAACATAAAAGTTTCAAACATTCCAAGTGGAGTATTTAATCATGCAAACATAGGTGTCTCCCCTCATCTAAGTAATTACCTTTGATTCAGAATATCACAGAGTTTCACATCCTCACTAAAGATTCACTCAAATCACTCGAGGTGTTTAAGGACAATAAATGAAGCACTCAATAGCCAATAATGATAAGTCATTACCATAGGCTTGCATGAAAATCAAATCTCCACCACTATAATTTAAGATGATACATCAACCAAAAGGTCTTTAGAGGGTTGTAATGAGGCTTGGTTAGGGGGTGTGGTCACAAGCTGAAAAAAAGGGTTAGAATCGAGATTAAGTTGAAAAAAATTACTTAACTAGAAAAATAGGTAGTAATCAATTGCGTACAATAGAGCTTTTCTCAGACTATGGAATTTATATACTGAAGCTTACAAACAGAAGATCACTACTAATATGTATACATGTAATTTTTTTTTTTAGGAACAAGTTAAATAACATAGACTAACTATTAAGAAGAAGACATAGCTAAACAATTTATTCAACTCAAATCTCGACAAAAATAGGGATTAATTTAGGGGATTTCAACAATAATGGGTTAATGGTTAATATTATGGGTAATAAAGAAATGGCTTGTTAGGCTCAGGGGGTTTACTAGGGGTTAATCATGGAGGTAGGCTTTTCATGGAATAAGTGGGTTAATCCTAAGTTCCTTAATCATTTTGACATATCAAATCAAATGGTCTGGTCTCGACATGCATAATCAAGCAAGTTCTAAAATATCAGTTCAATACTGACGCACTCTAAGTAATAATAAAAGTGAGCATGAAAGAATTAATAGATGCTCAAAAGACTCAAAAATATCACAAAAATTATGCCTTTTTGATGTTTAAAACTTGTGAATTCCAACTCAAAGTAATACCTAAACTTTGGGGAAACAACCTAAGATTTTAAATTCTTAAAAATCAACTTATCATGCTTGATTCTCTAGTGTCTTGAGGTTTAAACAATCAATGCATAAGTGCCTATGTTTTAATTCAAGATATATCAATCAATGTCATAAATCAATCAAAATTTATCCTAAATACGATATGAGAGCTTTCCAAGAGAACAAGGCAGTCATTCAGGGATTTTCTAATAACGAAATAAATACCCCCCACACTTAAGATGTACATTGCCCTCAATGTACAAAGATAGATATTAGAATATAAAAATAAGATAGGGAGAGAAGTGAAACTTCCAATATGATGAATTCCTTGAATTGGAGTTTTGGAGAGTAATCGGTTCGAGAGTAGAGAAGGATACTCCAGCTGTAACGCCCCAATTTTCGGGAATTCAGTGTATGCTGGAAAAATTTAAAATTTCTGTGTTCTGTCTGCTTGGCGTAGGTTTAATTATGTTACTGGGCCTCTAGAAGGCCCAAGCTTCGGCTAAAACCCGGTATTTTTTAATTAATTTTAATTCCATAGGAAAAAAAGGGGTTCTGGTTAATTGGGCTTTTAAGTATTAATTGGGTAAAATAAAACACAAGGAAGCAGGTGGAAAAGTGGAATGTGACGCCACTGGGAAGGCTATAAAAGTGGTGTGTGGATGCTAGGGAGAACCAAGGTTCAAGTCACAATGAGAGCATATTAAGGGAATTATTTTTTATGTTTAGAAAGGGTAAGTAATGGAACTCAAGTAAAAGACTGTCAGGAGGAGTTTGAGTTGCTCAGGAGATTGAGTAAGGAGGGGATAAGGGAGAGTAGTATTGGCTGAATGATGGACTGTTGAGGTGCAAGAGTTGGCCGGCCAAGGGTTTCGTTAGGGGGGCAAATTTCGGCTAGGTTAAATGCCAAGTATAAATTCGGCATTTGGGGGTAAGTTGTGCCGCTTTTCTGACCATCCTTCCTCCTCCTCCTTTTTTTTCTTTTTCTCTCCATCTACCTTCTCCTCTTCTTTTCTCCATAGCTGAATCCTTCTACCACTCTACTCTACACCACTTTCTTACTATTATTTTTAAGCCTTACAGCCGAATATCACAAAAAGCCGAAATCCTGAAAGTTCATATTGTCTGTGTCGAATTCTCCTAGCAAAAACCTACTGATTTTTCTTCATCATTTTTGATCAATTCTTTCTTTTTTTGAACCCTAAACCTCTGTCGACAAAGCCACTACAAAACCCCTATCTTTTCTTCACTGTTACAAAAAAAAACCGAAAATGCATAGCCATAGGGACATAGCTGAATTTTAAGATCACTAAAGGTTTGGCTTTTGTTATCATTTGAGGGGTTAGATCTGCATCAAAATTGAGTAGGAGTTAATTGGAATCATTGACCAAAGGAACCGGTGGTAAGTTTTTGAGCCTAATCTTTATTTCAGGTTTTAGAAAAAGCCGAAACCCCTAAAGGTTAGGGAGACTGTCGATTTGGGCTTAAAGCTCTAAGGGTTGTGATAACTATTTTATTTTTGATGCTAGTGTGATCTAGAGGCTGCTGATCAAAGGCTTGGACAAGTGGAACGACTGGATCTAGACGTAATCGCTAATTTCGACAAAGGTAGGATCACTAGTGCCTAAGGTGCTATTGGTCGAATATGGTAAGGGGTTAATACGTAGTTCATTTTCGATAGTTAGATTAACATGTTAGTAATCCAATTGTAGGCAGCTCGTGTGTGGATCTCGTCAGCATATTGTCGCAAACAGGTGTGTAACTGACACCCTCTTATAGACTAGATCGGCAAAAGCCGAAAAGTCGAAATGCCGAAAAGCTGATATTTTAAGAACTTGCGAGTGTACGAATGCTCATGAGATTAATAGTTTGATGTATATGGTAAATTAAAGTGACAAGACTGTAGAGTGCACGATTTTGTGCATTTCGATATTTTTGGGCTTAATGGGCCAAAATTAAGATAACTGGCCAACGGGTCCAATTCCGTAAGAAAACGCGGTAAGTGTTTCAGGTTGTACGTAAATGGCTATGTTATGCATGAAAACCTTAAGAATAGTTAAATTACTTGAATACCCCTATGTATGGAAAATTACTATTATACCCCTAGGTGCAAAATTACCATTATACCCCTAGGGTTGCTTTTGACTGAAAAGCATGATGATCTGATTCCGTATGATGTTTGCCATGATTGTATATCTGTTACATGGGGACATGGGTTGTATTATGGAGGAAGCGTCCTGGTGGCTATGCCACAATTATCTGATCTGGTGGCTCTACCACATATATCTATTCTGGTGGCTCTGCCACGATTATCTATATTTGGTGACTCTATCACATTATTCTGCTCGCGACCATGCTGCATATTTACGTATGATGTAGCAGGTTGGGTGGGTCGAGTAGTCTCCCCACATCGTGAAAGGTTGGTATGGGGGTGCATATGGTTGGATATGGGTTGGGTTTTGCATAAACATGTAATATATGTTCTGATCTGTTATGGGCCTATGGGCTTTATTCTAAATTCTGTTCTGGGCTAAGGCCAACTTATTCTATTTTTTGTGGTTTGAACCGATATAGGCTATGGTTGGGTTAATTTACACACTGAGTTTCCCCAAACTCACCCCTTTATTTTCATCCACACAGGTAATCCCCAACCATAGTGGGCCTGGAGCTGTGAAGGATTCGGAGTGGCCACACGTTCTGCAAATTCAATTTTTCTTCTGGTGAACTGGACATCCTTTTATTTACGCTTAAGGTTTTGGGTTTTTAAATTTAATAAGGCCGCTTAATTTTTCTTGATGGTTTTAATATGTTTTGTTAAGATAGGTATTACTTATATTTAACTGTTGAAATTGGATAGCTCTAGGGTGCGTTTTCAAGAACAGTAATTGATTTCAAAATAACACGACAACAAACAAAGCTTCTGCAATGAAAATATTTTCCAAAATTAATCACTTTTCCTAAAAGGGACTTAATCAAATTGGTTTTCTTAAAATATACATGACGTTGAGGTGTGACAATGGCGGTGTGCATGTCTAGGATTGGATCCGAAGGGAGCTTGGTACTTAAGCAGTCCGATGGACTCACCTCCTCTTTTTCTGGTTTCCTACCTGCTGCACAGCTACCATTCACTTTAACTTATAATGAAATTATTTTTTAAAAAACACTATGTAAGTTTTTCTAGACCAACAATATAAAATGTTTTGAACGCTTCGATGTGGCACGTCGGATCCGGCCATAACGTCTAGGCCAGGTTTGGCGTGTTACATTTAGTGGTATCAAAGCCAAGTTGCAACAACTCGGCTGTGGAATGGGTTTACAAAAACAAAGATTTTCGAAAACAAAAATTTTATAAAGATTGAAAAAAAACTCAGTTTTCAAAATTTAGATCTTTAGAAGGTGGCATTCCGAATCTCCGGCCCAAGCCTGTAAGTATTACTCTGAACTTTTATGAATATTTTCCTGAATTATCTGTCTGTACTGAAACCCTACTAGGATACTCTAGATAGGATGATACTGAAACCATAAGAAAATTTGATAAGAGACTAAAACTGTAGCTAGATTTTGATTCTGTGAAAACAAACTCTGAATTACTGTCTGATTCATAAAACATCTGTAATAAACACTAGAATATTGAATTAATGCATAAAATTCGTAATCAGATAATACGATATGAGTACAAGAGCCGCTCGTGGAAGAGGCCGTGGACGGGGCCGAAGAAGTGCTCGAGTGGGATCTTCGTCTTTGAGACATATACCGACTGCAGATGCACCAGTACCACCAGCAATAGAGGTAGAGTCTTATGACCGCGGTGCAGGGGATGATGCCCTATCGCAGGAAATGCTTCGTGTTCTGGAAAGGGTTGCCGAGGCAAGTACGGGCAACGGAATTTGAGGATCCATTTCTGAACGACTCTGGGCTAACGGAGCAGAGATCTTTAGGGGCGTGTCTGGTGTAGCCCCGAATGTGGCGGAATATTGGTTGGAGGCCACAGAACAAATTATGGACGGCCTGGACTACTCTGTGGAGCAGAAGTTGAAGAGAGCCGTATCGTTGCTACGGGACGAGGCTTATCAGTGGTGGCTCACTATGAGAGAAGGGACCCCAGCTGATGGGTAACTTGGGAACTGTTTAAGATGGCCTTTAAAGGGAAGTATGTTGGGGCGAGTTATGTGGACGCACGGAGAAAGGAATTCTTGAATCTGGTGCAAGGAGGTAAAATAGTTGCTGAGTACGAGGCCGAGTTTCTGAGGTTGAGTCGGTATGCCGTGGGCATAGTCGCTACTGAATATGAGCAAAGTGTGCGCTTCGAGGATGGTCTTAGGGATGACCTTAGGGTGTTGATTGCTCCGCAGAGGGAGCGGGACTTTGCGGTCTTGGTGGAGAAGGTAAAGATAGCTGAAGAGGTAAAGCGTGCTGAAAAGTAGAATTGGAAGAAAGATCGAAACCGTTTCCGGAAGGATTCCGGACCTCCGGGTGGAGCAAATAGAAATGTTAAGAGAGCAAGAGTGGAGGAACCAGTTCAAGCAGTGCCGATGAATGTTGTTAAACCACCAATCTGTGGAGACTGTGGTAAGGTACATTTGGGCGAGTGTAGGAAACATTCCGGTGCTTGTTTCTGATGCGGATCTATGGAGCATAAAGTGAAAGACTATCTTCAGAGAGCTGATGAGGCTTAAGTTGCTGTACAGAGGGTTGCTCAACCCATGAGAGGTGGACCACAACCACCGAAAAGACGTGGACAAGGTAGGGGCGAAAATGGAAATGGTCGAGGTTAAGGGGCACCTGGCAGGGGTGCCAAAAATGCTGAAGCTCGACAGCCAGCGTTGGTGTATGCAACTCATCGTCGAGAGGAGGCGGCCTTTTGACATCATAAGCTGTACGTTTTGGTTTCTAGCATGTCAGATATCTTGCTTTGGTGGATATTGGAACTACTCATTCCTATGTTGCATGTGCCATATCTGGGTCGTTGGGTGTGCACCCCTGAGAAGATTGTGAGTGGGGTATCAGTGCTAAATCCTTTGGGTCACTCGGTTAGGGTAGACAAACTGTATAGGGATGCACCCTTAGAAACTCAAGGTAGGACTTTCCCTGGAGATCTGATGGAGTTACCGTTCGGAGAATTTGACCTCATTCTGGGAATGGACTGGCTTGTTAAGCATAAGGCGACTCTGGATTGTGCTGCTAAATGAATGGTGTTAAGGACCACGGAAGGTGAGGAGGTTATGGTGATAGGTGACCGAAGGGATTATTTGTCCAATGTGGTGTTGGCATTAAGAGCTGAAAAGTGGATTCGGAAAGGTTGTGAAGCCTATTTGGCATTTGTAAGTCAATCGGAAGAGGAGGGTCTGACAGTGGATAAGGTTAAGACCGTAAAGGAGTTCCAAGATGTTTTTTCGGAGGAGCTTCCGGGATTGCCTCCGAACCGAGAAGTCATGTTTGGAATCGACTTGTTGCCTGGAATGGCGCCGGTGTCATCGCACCATATAGGATGGCACTAAAAGAGTTAGTAGAGTTAAAGGAACAAATTCAAGAGTTGTTGGATAAGGGCTTCATTAGGCCAAGCGTGTCCCAATGGGGAGCACCGGTGCTATTCGTGAAAAAGAAGGATGGTACGATGCGGATGTGCATTGATTATCGCCAGTTGAACAAATTGACGATTAAGAATAAGTATCCACTGCCAAGGATTGACGATCTGTTCGACCAGCTTAGAGGAGCTTCTGTATTTTCCAAGATCGACTTCGATCTGGATATCATCAGTTAAGGGTCAATGAGGCAGATATTCATAAGACGACATTTAGGACTCGGTATGGTCAATTCGAGTTTCTGGTTATGCCATTTGGACTGACGAACGCTCCTGCAGCGTTTATGGATCTGATGAATCGTGTGTTCCAACCATTTTTGGATCGGTTCGTAGTCGTCTTTATTGACGATATCCTGGTATATTCTGGAATTGAAGCGAAGCATGATAAGCATCTCCGCATTGTGCTACAAGTGTTAAGGGATAAGGAACTGTAACAGCCCGGTTTAGACCCTAGTAAGAACAGTGGTTTTGGGACCACGAATCTGAGTCAGAAAAATATTTTAATATTATTTTCTGTGTTTAAAGTATGTGAATTGATATGTGTGAAATTTTCGTACAAAAATTTTATCGTTGTGTGCTTGATTTAATAAGAAGGACTAAAT